>NW_025899806.1:0-366794 GCF_022539505.1 Lolium rigidum
GGTATGAGAAAATCACACACATAATCAACACCATGTGTATATCTAGAAAATAGGCTCCATACCTTAGGACTAGGGGATGAGTATGGCCATGAAGAAGAGCTAGATGTGTTGAAGCTCCCAAGCAGTTGCCCCTCCTCTTTATTTTCCTATTTTTCGAGCAATATCGATGGTGACTCCTCTGCTAACCCTAGGCAGAGCCGACTATATATCGATGTCTTCTTCGTCGCCCTAATCGCTTCTTCGCAGAACTGTGTCGGTAAGGGGGTGAGATAAGGCAAGATTTGTGTTGCGCTTTGGTTTCTATCGCTTGTGTCATGGTGGAGAGGGTAAGAGGCGGGGGTGTGTATTATTCGAGAGTGGTGGAGTGTGCACGAGGTAGTTGGGTTGGTTGCCTTTAATGTAAGTAGACAAGCTTTTGGTGACGGTGTGTAAATGGTTTCAATACTTTTCGCAAGCAAATTCCAAAATGGGTGTCATATGTACTAGGAGCTTCTAACTAGAGTGTTGGTTCTTAGCGGGCTTGCGTCCATAAGTATACTTTGGGTTTTGTCGTTCTCTTGGAGATCATGGCTAGCCATAAGGGGTGTACTGCCGATTTTGCGGATGCCACTGGTGACGGCAAGCGGTGTATTGTCGTTTTTGCGGGTGGCAGGGCTGGCCACGGGTGTTGTGTTGTCGTTTTTGTGGATGCCAAGGCTTTCCACCGGAGGTGTATTTGTTGCTTTTGTTAACATACATATGTGAGTATGTCATATGCGTTTGCATTTCGCTTACATCACGTCTTAGCTTTTATGGATGAATTATGTATGCCACCCTCTTCAACTACATATAGATGGTTTATCTAGCATCTAACTATATCAATAGAGTATCCCACTCTTCAACAACATTAACATGTAGGTATTAATTGCATTTACATTTACCAATGGCTAATTAATCAACTGAAGCCTACTAGTTGTTAGACATACTCTCTCCATCACAGTTCACAGGGCTTGCGTGTATCCCTAGGTTCCCTATTTGATCAACGTAATATCAATTTTATAATACAAAAGTTATATCATTAGAAAGTAGAACATCTAAGCTTTCTAATGATATATATTTTATATTATGTTGGTAAAATTTACGACGTAGAAATACGCGCAAGATATTATGTAGTAGTATTTATATATTTATAACCTTTAATTACAAACCTAGTTATAGCTAACATGTCGTGTATATATATGTAATATATGTGCATTTTATTATTGATATGGTGAGTATACATGCAAGAAACTAAGGAATAGCTAGTGTTTAACTATAGTAAATTGATAAGATACCATAGTTTACTATTTAAGAACATGTGGGTTATTTGACACATACCCACATGGGAGAGCCATACATATCCATGAATAACCTGCCAAAACCAATTTTCCATCGCTAAAAGAAATGTGTACTCTTTTGCTATCTTTACACTCTGGATGGCCAAAATATCTGTTTACATGAAAATGGTAAGGTTCCTTTTTAAGGTATGTTTGGATGAGACCAAAAGACACATATTTTTTTCACAACCAAAATGTAGGTGATCATCTGTATAGTTTCCTTTGGATGACAATGCTACTTTCCCAACTCTACTCCATTTTTCTAGCCAAAGTTGGTCAACTCATGGGCATCCAAAACCCAGCTAAACCAATATTTTAGCTAGCCAAATCTATGATAGGGTAAACTTAGGAAGTATGTCGGCTTTGATGAAACTGGCTAGCATTTATTGTTCGAGAACCTATGGGATATTTGGCACACGCGTGGCAAGTCCTTAGAGATCCTTAAATCATCTACCAAACCCACTTTTCCATTGCTTACAATACTCCCAAATCTTTCGCAATCATTACACATGGGATGACCAGTATGTTAGTTTAGATGGAAAATGGCTATGCTAGTGTGTTTAGGGCGTGTTTGAATTGAGACCAAAAGGCACATATCTTGGTCACGACCAAAATACAGGTGATTGTGTGGATAGCTGCGTTCGTATGCCAATTGTATTCCACTTATGTATCAAACGGTTGTCAACTCATGGGCACCCAAAACCTAGCTAACCAAAAATTTCTTCTAGCAAAATCCTTTTGCAGGGCAAGCTTGTGTTGTATGTCAGCCTAGACAAAATTGGCTAGCATGGTGTTTAATTTATAGTGTGTTTGGATTCTGACCTTGGCATGCTAATGTTCCTTCGTCGACTTTAGTTAATGTTTGTAGCCAATGTTGTCCAACTCATAGGCAACAAAAGAATTGGCTAGCCAGATCTTCAGTAGGGTAAATTTTGGCAAGAACAAAACACACCCATAATGCTAAAATGGTTGGTGGGTTTCCCACAACCATGAGAAGAAAAACTAGTTGGTCGAGATGGAATTTTTTCTAGCTTTTTGGACTCTGGCTTATAAGCCACAAAAGTAGCTAATGCGTTTAGCTTTTAACTAGATATTGACACATGATGTTATAAGTCAAAAGCTAAAATCAAACCACATGTGCTCTTGTGGCTCGATATATGTATCAAGATAAAGATTTTTTTTTTGAAACAGAGATAGTATAAGCCAAAAGTCAAAAGCTAAAATTAAGCCTACGCAAACACCCCATCAATTTTGTAATAAGATGCAAAGGAAAAACATGGTTTGTACTCCTATCATGTTGGATGGGACAACATTTGTGTCGATAAATTTCATCTAGAAGGTTACCTTATGGGCACCCAAAACCTAACTAAATAAAAATTTCAGCTAGCCAAATCTTTTGGGCGCTTCTAGGCATCGGACGTCTGATCCATGCTTCGGATCGGACCGGTCCTTGGCCATCGGATCAGCAGCATTTTAGCCATGCGATGAAAGCAGTCCAGCCGGTAGCAAACTATTACTCCATGCATGGAATAAATGGCCCCGCAAACTGCTCCCGTAAACTGTTCCAACAAATGACTGCTGGGTTTAATCCGGCCAGCGTTTAATCCGGTCATTAACTAGCCTCCGATTAATTTGCTGTTTGAATGCATGGAAGCAAATAATCCGGCGGCTACCAATTCTATACGAAGCATGGAAGCAGAAGGCACGAAAGCATTGTTCTTGATGCATGGAAGCATCATTTTCTAGGCGTTTAAAGTCAACCGTTTCATTTCCGAGACATTAAAAAATGCTTCCCATGCAATTGGAATTTGCTTCAAATACAGTCTGTATATACTGATTTTCACTTCAACGTGGCAAAGTTAATTATGTTTTCATTGATTGGACAATTTGCTTCCATACCTAATGAAACATGCTTCGATGGCAAGTAAACTTTCTGTTTTACATATTACCACTAATCATGGATACAAAATCATGCTTCCAACAACTTGCTCATGTGCTTCCAAAGGAAAAAAAAATCGCTCCGGTCAATTCGGAAATATGCTTCCACGTGGAGCGGGTGACAACAGCCTCGCGCCGCCGTCGAGGTACCTGGATGTCTTTATGACGCTCCTCGGTAGCGACGCCGACCTCGGCGAGGAAGTACGATCAGGGAGGTTGTGGTTGCTGAGGTACACGATGATGTTGGCAAGGAAGAGCGGTCGGCGAGATCATGATCGCTGAGGTACTCGAGGATGTCGGTGAGCCGCTGGGTGGCGAGGCCAAGGCCTACTCAAGGCGATAAAGCACAGCGAGATACCGGGGGAAGTCGCCCGAGCCGCTCTGGAGCAGCGGCGGCTCGAGGCCGGGCACGGCGTCGAACACCTTGAGCTCGGCAGCGGCGGCTCGAGGCTGGGCACGGCGTCGAACACCTAGGGCACGGAAGCGGCGGGGCCGATGACTTGGCTGATGTGCAGGCCAGCCGCCGCGAGCTTGGCCATGGGCGCTCGGATCAGGCGTATGGCGGCCTCGAGCGCCGGCAGCGTCGCCTGGATGTCCTTGAGCCGATGCCCCATACACGTCAACTCATGCGCCAGCGCACCAGATCTCTCCACGCCGGCGAGCAGCCGAGCGGTCACCGCCGTGGTAGGGGAGCGGGGAACCTGGTGGGGGTGGGAGGACGGGGTAGGGCCGTAGGGGAACGTGGGGCTGATCCTACAATTTATAGGGCAATCACCAGACGTAGATTGGACTGCAGCCATCTCACGGCTGAGCGTCCGTCCGAACGAAGAGAACGATCGGACGACAGACTAGAATACTTTCCCAAATCTTTTGTAGGGCAAACGTGGGCAGTATGTCGGCTTTGATGAAACTGGCTAGTAGCATTTATTGTTCGAGAACATGTGGCTATTTTGGCACACGCGTGGCAGGTCCATAGAAATAATTGAATAATCCGCCACACGCACTTTTACATTTCTTACAATACCCCCTTTCACTATCATTACACATGTGATGACCAGTATGTTAGTTTAGATGGAAATGGCCATGCTAGTGTTTTATGTTTTTTTTTTGAATTGAGACCAACAAGCACGTACTTTGGTCACGGCCAAAATACTATTTATTGTGTGCATAGTTGCGTTTGTATGCCAATGCTACTTATTGACTCCACTCCTTTCTGGCCAATGTTGGTCAACTCATGGGCACCCAACCCAAACTTTTAGCTAGCCAAATCTTTGGTAGGGAAAACTTTTGTTGTATGTCAACACGGATAGGCTAGCATAGTGATTTAGAGTGTGTTTGGATTGTGATCTTGGTATGCCAGTGTTCCTTCATCAACTTTAGTTAATGTTTGTAGCCGATGTTGGTCAGCTCATAGGCAACACAGAATAAATTGACTAACAAAATCTTCAATAGGGTAAATTTTGGCAAGAACAAAACACGCCCATAATGCTAAATGACTGGTGGATTTCCTGCAACCACGAGAAGAAAAACTAGTTGGCCAAGATGGCTTTTTTCTAGCCTTTTGGACTCTGGCTTATAAGCCACAAAAGCAGCTAATGTTTTTGGCTTTTGGCTTTTAGCTTTTAACTAGATATTGACATGTGATGGTATAAGTCAAAAGCTAAAATCAGACCACAGATTCAGGTGCTCTTGTGGCTCACTCCCTCCGTTCCAAAATAAGTGTCGCAAATTTATCTGCATATGGATATATGTGTATCTAGATAAAGATTTGATTTTTTTTTTGAAACAGAGATAGTATAAGCCAAAAGTCAAAAACTAAAATTAAACCTAAGCAAACACCCTGTCAATTTTTCCCGGCAGTGTAGTAAGATGCAAAGGAAATACATGGTCTGTACTCCTATCATGTCGGATGGGACAACAATTGTTTGGATAAATTTCATCTAAAATGCTACCACTGAGGTTAGGGTAGGGTTTAGGGTTTAAGCCTCCTGAACCCCACTTGCATGCTCTTATCCAGAGTTTTAAAAAAGAGGCGGTCGGTCAGCCCTTTGATGTACTACTCCACTAGAATCTGTTAAAGAAGCTGCCAACAGGAGTTATTATCACACGCTCACTCCAGGGAGATACACTCATCCGTTCCTGCAGCTACAACACATGCTGTTCCCGGTGGGCACCCCTTGGTACCAATAAAGTAGGACGCTTTCCCAATCTCGTCACCGGATCACATGACATCGGGACCTGGGAACGTAGCAGTAGTACCCGTTTCGTTTGGAACATTCCCTGCTGGTTCGATGATGCCAAAGCATGAGAAGCTGGCAGTGGCATTACTCAGTCAGCAGTGTACTGGACTGGATCGATGCAGTGAGTCAGTTAAGTCAGTACTACAGGACAGGACATGGTCGTGATCGACGCGGGCAGGATGGCAGGTTCCTGCTTGTTTAATCGTGACCCACACAAACAAAAGTAGGGGCAGCACAGGACAAACGACCGTGCGTGCAGCTGCACTGCACACATCGCAAGACGAAGACGGCAGACGGCATGCATCTCCTGTCCACTGTCTGTCTGCATCTGCAGGTCAGCATTGGCAAGTTCAGAGTAGCAACGTCACATGCTAGCAAGCAACCAATCACGACTGCTCCAAGGTTCTTGGGACGGACAGGCAAAGGGGCCGAATCCAGAGCTGCGACGCCACTGGGTCGCCTCCTGGCACTTGCTGACACGCTTTCCCTGTCGTTATAAAAACTGCTGGCGTAGTGAGCAAAGTGGATAGGAGTATATGATTTGGTCACATCATGAGGAGGACGCCCCTTTTGTACTTTGCGTCACTCCCTCACTAGCTCGAATGGAATGTGAGTGAGTGAGAGAGAAAGAGAGAGTGATGAGAGGATCAAATAATCCCAGCCTTTTCTTGGAACCTCCTTTCTGGTCTCTCAACTTTGGAATTAAAACTGGTGACTGCCCTGAAGCTGACCTGAGTCGGCCGGCCCTTTTCAAGCTGATTTGGACAAGCGTGCCGCAGCCAGCAGGGGAACAAGACTTTCTCTGTCGATCGCCATAAACAAAATTAACTAGTAACGGATTCTCCTTCCTTTCTCACGGCCGGTGCGCCGCACTTTCCCATCATCGACGATGACGACGACCAGGACGTGTGTACTTGGGGACAAGGACACGCTAGTCAGTCATTGGGTGGCAAGTGCGTGCGTGGAGTAGCCGTACTATATTATTGGCAGTACTAGGATCGACAACTTGGTCGTCCTCGAAAAGAACATCGGAAAGTGCCAGCCAGATACTGAATGGATAGATCCCAAGTGGAGACAAGCAACGACATTCTCTCTCCATGTCTCTCGAGGTGGTATTGATTAGTAGGCCTGGATTGACCAGCTCGTGACACGGATCGCATCAGCTCAGCACCTGGCCGCCGCGTCCCGTACGGTCCCTGCGTCGTCATGGCATCATTCTCCCCACGGAATATGTTTTTGTCTCCCTGGACTGGACACCGTGCCACGAGTGCCTGTCTGAATCTGACGTGCTTGCTCATGTGACCCCCAGGAGAAAAATATGTGAGGGTCTCTGCCACTAGGCTGTCACAACTCACAGCAAACAGCGGGAGGCAAAAAAAGTCCGTTGATTTAAAATAGACCTGCTACTGCACGAACCCCAGCAGGCACATGGTTGACTAGTGTCCACGAAAGAAACACATCCCTCAACATTCATTTTTCTTCTGTCTTTGCAAGGGCAGCAGACAAGACAAGCATATGCACCTGGAGCCTGGTCCATGGCGTCAACACATTGGGCAGGTTTTTAAAGAGCCAAGGGGGTCCTTGTCCAATCATGGCATTCAACACTTGGGGTGAAACACTGTAGTACTGATAAGTAAGTTGCTGCTGCATGTCATTTTTGGTAGTAGCTTCGATTCTGTACCTGGGCAAAGTTAGTGCTGGAAACGGGCCAGGCAACATAAGGACGAGATAGAGATGTCTCATACTACCTCACACAGGAACACGGGCCTATGTATGGTTTACAACTCGGGTACCCGCTGGGGACTTGGTTTCTCTCCCCGGATATTCCGAGCTGAATGTACTACTCCCTAGTGTAAGCACTGGTTCTGAAATCAGCGCTCCCGGTCTTGCAGAGTCTACTAGAGTCAGGCTGTTTCATCAGCTATCAAGAAGGTGAGCCAGAAAGGCAGGAGATTATTTGATTTCAGGTAACTGGTGGCCTCACACGGCTCAGCCTTGTTACAACAAACTGGTGGGCCTAGGCCAACTGTTCGAGTCCAGGAGCAGGGTTTGGGGTATCTTTTTCAACAGAAACTACCTCAAGTACCATCCCCTCTACTGTGCTACGACACTGGACAGGAAATTTGTCATCCTGACAGACACAGTATGATCAACGGATTTCCTCTGAAACAGCCCAACAGATTTCACTGTTAACTGGAGCCGATCAAAACTACACTGTAAATGCATAGCAACCCGGAACAACTTGAGGCTAGGTTACTAATAAACGTCAAATGAAATGATGGCCAGATACATCAAGCTCAGTGATTGTAGGTTTCTATCAAATCTAAATCCACAAACCCAGGAGTAAATAAGATGGCTCTGTTCCAGTGCTAACCTTTCCTTTGGTTGACCAACTTAGTACATCTTCAATTATACATACCACGCACTTCAACATTCATTTTCTTTTCTGTCTTTACAAGGGCAGCAGACAAGACAAGCATATGGACCTGGAGCCCGGTCCATGGCATCAACACAATGGGCAGATTTTAAAAGAGCCAAGGGGGTCCTTGTCCAATCATGGCATTCAACACTTGGGGTGAAACACTGTAGTACCGATAAGTAAGTTGCTGCTGCATGGCATTTTTGGTAGTAGCTTCGATTCTGTACCTGGGGCAAGTTAGTGCTGGAAACGGGCCAGGCAACAGCACTCAAAATAAGGACGAGGGAGAGAGGTCTCATACCTCTCACAGGAACACAGGGTCTCATACCTCTCACAGGAATGTACTACTCCCTTTGTAATCACTGGTTCTTAAATCAGCGCTCCCAGTCTTGCAGAGTCTACTAATGTCAGGCTGTTTCAACTTTCAGCTATCAAGAAGGTGAGCCAGAAAGGCAAGAGATTCTTGATTTTGAGTTAACTAGTGGGCTCACGGCTCAGCCTTGCTACACTGATTGGTGGGCACAGCTGTTTCAACTTTCAGCTATCAGGGACAGTGTTTGCTCCAGAGTATCTTTCTCCACAGAAACTACCCATCTGTCAAGCACCTAGATAGACAATGCCGTCATAGTATAAACAGACGAATTTCATCTAAAATCCCACAGATTTCATTGTAGCCAGCCAAAACTAACACCGTTTGTATACAGAGCAACCTAGAACAACTTCAGGCTAAGCTAATGGACATCAGATTTTTTTTTTGATGGCCAGCGATATCAAGCTCAATGATCGTTGGTCTCTATCAAATGTAGTTCCTCAGACCCATGGGTCAATAAGATGGGCTCTATTCTTGTGCTAACCTTCCTAGTATTTGCTCTGGAGTATCTTTCTTCCACAGAAACTACCCATCTGTCAACTACCATCCCCTGTACTAGTATAGTTGACAGCAATTTTTTCACCTAGATAGGCAATATTATCATGGTATAAACATACCAATTTCATCTAAGACTCCCACAGATTTCACTGTAGCCAGCCAAAATAAATATTGTTTGTATACATAGCCAGCCAAAGGAAGGGTAGGCTACCGAACATCAGAAGAAGAAAAAAAACCAAGGTCATGTGCTAACCTTCCTTTGGTTTGACCAAGTTAGTGCATCTTTAATACATACATAACAGGCACTTCAAAACTACAGGGTAATGCATTTGAGAAAGCACACAGGCTTAGGCTTTCAACTATCAACAAGGTGAACCAGAAAGGCAGGAGATTTTTGGATTCGAGTACCTGGTGGGCTCACGGCTCAGCCTTGCTACACAGATTAGTGGACCTAAGAAAGTGTATATAGCACAGGGACAGTGTTTGCTTTGGAGTATCTGTTTCCACAGAAGCTACCAAACCTGCCAGTTTCAAGTCCCACCCCCTGTAATGTACTACGACACTCGTCAGGAATTTTTTTCATCCAGACAGACACAGTATAATCAACAAATTTCCCAATACTGTTACCTGGCGCCAGCCAAAACTATACTGTAAATGCATAGCAACCTGGAACAACTTGACACTAGGCTACTAAACGTCAAGCGAAATGATAGCCACATACATCAAGCCCAGTGATTGTAGGTCTTTATCAAATCTAATTCCTCATACCCACGAGTAAATAAGATGGCTCTGTTCTTGTGCTCACCTTCCTTTCGTTGAACAACTTAGAACATCTTTAATAGGCACGCACCAGGCATTTCAAGAGCTACAGGGTAATTCATTTGAGAAAGAGAACACTGGCTTAGGCTTTCAGCCTCTAGGACTTTAGTTAAGGAAAATAAACCGTTGAAAGGAAGATGTGTCGTTTCTGAATAGCTCTCCCTTAAATTATATGCACCAAAATCTTCAACACAATCTGATTTGCATCTCCTCCCCAACAAGCTCAAATATTTCGTCAATTCTGAAATAAAATCAAGTCATCAATACAAACACGAAAGCTATATGATACAGTTTCATTCAAAATTCAGGGTGCAACTTCTGATATTCCAAGTTCATAAAATGCAAAAGCTTGAAGCAATTACCTATTCATATTGATGTTCATGTTAGCAAGCCAAGAGGTTAAATAAACCTGTAAAACAAGCAATTAGCAAGTACATGAGCAATTTAGTGCTTATAAGTCTACCAAACAAACAATTAAAGACATAAGCACCAGGGCAGAGACAGTCATGTTCTAATGAATCAGTGAAACAATGTTGCAAAAATTGGACCCATACCTGCAAAACATCATGGGATGGAGCATGGTCGGGTAGCCTTGCCTGCAAGACATCAGCCCTCCAATTCTTTGGCGGTGGGCAGCTGTCTCCGGACTGAAGGCCAATACTCTGAAATTCGTACGATTCCCCATCATATAGCTCGTCCGACCATTCTAATGAAGGATTTGCACTTTCCTTTAAGTTGATTGACACGAGTTCCAGTACAATCAGTCTCTACATTGAAAACGGTTTCCATTGTCAGGAGTTCCCCAAAAAGAACGGGAGAAAACATGTTTGTAAAAAGATGTGATTCCTATCTGCACAAGCTAGAACATAGCAGGATAGAATCCACTAATTGTTTCCACGATCAACAAGCATCATTGCATCATAAATGAGTAAATGACAGTATGGTGATATACCTTCAGTTGTAGCTCTGAAATAAACATCTCGACAAGCTCTTGAGCAAGGTTCTCTGAGATGAATTCATAAACAAAAAGATGAATATTATATCTGTATCTTGCTGGACTGGGAACAACATTATTTACAAACTGCATTAGTTCGAACACAAGACTAGAGCGAGATATTTAATCAGTTAGCTTGATCTAATGTGATACTACTACACTGAAAACAGTATGTTAATTTACACATTATTTACAAACTGCATGAAAATCACTTGACTCTCTGACTATCTTGGAGCTATTTCCAGAAATATAGATAATTCATTTGAATTTCTGAATAATATTCAAGAATACATTTGTGTCATGCCTAACAGAGATTAGAAAGATCATTTGTCTTCCTGAATCCTATATGAGAACCCAACTTTCTGCAGCTATTAAAAGCAAGTACTGTCATGTCTAATACAAAGGAAAGAGAAGTTATGTAACTTAATCTGGATTTGCATAAAACAAATGAAAAACTCACCAAATTCTGACATAGAGATCCATTTGTATACTGGAGCTCCTCCACCATCCCCAAAATCATTCAAATCGTCTTGGGAGTCAGTAAACTTGAACAGTGGGCTACTGGAAGATACTTTGGAGTAACAACGCATGGCACGAGAAGCTTTAACCAAGTCAGACACTGCAAGGACCTATCACCAGGAAAAATGGAGAAGAACATCACATCAAACAACCATGCATGCTGTACTGGAGCCTAACTAATAGAAGAGGAACAAGCATGGACTTTTTTTTATAAGTATTACCATCTCCTTGTATGCTGATAGAAGCATCTGACGACACTGCCCCTGGCCAAGGCAAACAAGATGAAAATGAGACCCACAACTTAAAAGATGCTGCTGACAAGGGTTGGCCAAGTTTCTGCAGTAAGTGTAGCTACCTGCTTGTGCGCCAACTTAGCGCTCGCCCTGTCGCGGATCCCTGGCATGTCCTTAAGCACGCCCAAATCCATACCTGGCATGTCTCTGATAAGCCCATGGAAGGGTATAACGCCATCAGAAACTAGTTACTAACATCTCAAAAACCCAAGCACGGTCGAAGCACACAACCAGAGAGAGGGGGGAGATACCTGCGTGAGAGGTAGGCGTTGACGAGCGCAGCGGCGTGGGATCGCCCGCTGGCGTCCGCAGCCAGCCACCGGGCCTTGGCCGCGAGCAAGCGCGACCACTGATTGCGCAGGTTGCGCTGCGCCGCTGGCCGCCACTGGCGCAGCGACAGCGGGGTTGGGGACGGCGAGGACGGCTCGGCAGGGCGGCGAACTGGGGTGGCAGCTTCAGCGTCCATGGTATCACCCACTTCACCGATTCACATGGTCGAATTTCAAAATATCACAACTATCCATCAGAAGGACTCGCTTGCACAAAGAATATATACAATTTAAACTCAGTGTTTGATGAATGTAGATTAAGGTTCCATTTGGATGGTTGTGTCGGTAGTTGTTTCGATTTGTGAATTTTTTTCAGATTGTGTAGTTGCTGATGGGTTGGGTACTGACACATTGACACTGATGGATAAAATACCTTCATCTTCTATTTATATAACATGAAACTGATAACGAAATGTATTAGTTACAGATTTCAGTTCAAATCTTCCAGACATAAACAAATTACAAGGGGGAAAACGATATGGATGCGGATTAGGAATTACTCTAGTCTTGGCCGGCCGTTGGCGAGCAGCGGGACTGGAAGGGGCTGGAGATCCGGGGAGCAGCTGCTGGCGTGCTGCCTTCAGGTTCCGGCGCGGAGCAGCAGTCAGCAGAGAAGGCAGCCAGCAGCCTGGACGGCGGGAGGTGACGCAGAGCAGCGGAGGAAGATAGGAGGGCGCAGAGACTCGCAAGGCAGAGCCCCGTGGCGGCGTACGCGCGCGGGGAGAGGGGTGGTGCGGTGGCCGGCGGCGAGCGGCGAGCGCGTGGCTGCAGCCTGCAGGTCTGGGAGCGGGCAGAAATACGAGAGCCAGCACCGAGACGAGGCAGGCTCTATCGTGGGCCGGTGGGGCTTAGCTGGGACAGAACTTCTGGACGTTAATGGGCTAAATACGTGCGGGGACACGGGCTAAATCACAATAGTTTTTTTTAAGCTCACACCACTTTATTAATTGTTGTCAAGAAGGTTTACAGGGAAAACCAAACCCTTTGATACAATGTTTAGCCACACATGGCGCCCAGGTGGTAGGGTAGAGGCAAACCGAGCTAAGCCGTGTGCAAACCCTTCACCACTTCCATGCAATCAGAAGCCATCGTAACATCTCCAACATTCAGGTCTGCCGCCAAAGCTAGTGTTTCCCTACATGCCATCGCCTCCAAACAACCTTGTTCCGTGATCCCTTCAAAGACGATCGCCGATGAACCTAGGTAACTTCCGTCGTAAGCTCGGTAGACAGCTCCCATAGATCCTCTGTTGGTTGTCCTCGCCAGCGCTACGTCAATGTTGAGTTTACACTCACCCGCCGGTGGGGGATACCAACGTGGTATGACCATCGTCCTAACCATCTTTTTGTTGGCATAGTCTTCTTCTCCTCACTAACCTACAGGTCATGCATAAAATCCTGGACGAACAGATGAATCACCGTAGGGATCGGAAAGCGCTCCTCATGGATTGCCTTCCTCTTGGCATCCACAGAGCTAGAGCGTGACCACCATGCGTGTGAATTCCTCATGTTTCAGCGACTGCATCATTGAAAACAGCCACTGGCGAGCAGACTGTCGTCATGCTGATGTGCTCCATAACACCTTAGTCCGCCAGTGCTCATACGCAACGAGACATGGTACACTCGAACATCGAATGAGGCCATGAATCCTGCTGGCCACAAATCGAACAAGCATTCCAGGTAGCCATTTGCCTGTGATGGCGGACATCTCCAGTCAGGATAGAGAAATGTGCCAACCTCCAAAGAAAAACGCGCACCTTCGCAAGGACCTTACACTTCCAGAGTTTAATCCAAAGCTTGCCATCCGCGGCGCCCCTTGATGATGTCGCACAACCCTCTCTAGCCATTCTTCTCTGGTGTTCCTCATAGAAACTAGGCGTATGTATGCAGATCGAACCGAGAAGATGCCCCTCTTCTCAAAATACCAAGCCCAGAAGTCTTGTTGATTTCGGGTGCATAACGAAATGCCTCTGATTACTTCGACACCCACCTAGAGGAAGAACTCCTCCAATTTCCCACGTTACATGAGGCCCGTATATGTTCAAGGTAGTCACTAACCATTCATGGTGCATTAGCTTTCAACGGCGCCACTAGGGCCAGTCTCCCATCTCCGGGCAGCCACTGGTCACTCCATGCATCAGTGCTTTCTCCATTGTCAATCCTCCTAGTAAGACCCAATTTCAGCACGTCGCGGCCCTTGAAGACAGCCTGCCATACTTGCGATGGATGCCATCCTAGTTCTGCTGATAGGAAGTCCGAAACTGGGAAGTATACTGCCTTGAGTATCCTTGCACTTGAGAGATGTAGGCTCCGTCAGTATTCTCCATGCTTTGTCGTGCCAAAAGAGCCAAGTAAAAAAGCTCAATGTCGCGGAAACCCATACCCCCATGGGTTGAGTCATCTTCTTCAAGCCTCGGGGCATGGAACTGGTTCCCCGGTGGCTATCTCTACACCTGGGTCGCCCCATATGGGGATGCCGTGCACGGGGTGTACTTAGATTTTACTCCAGGCATAAACCCGAAATTTCCGATCCCGAGCCTCTATATATCACCCGAGCATCTATTCGGGAAAGTGTTTTGAATTCGTGAAATTATTTCAATAATTTCGAACATGTAGTCTTTGCACTTGAATATCCCGAATGTCCCGAGGAGGCCATCAACAATTAGAATTTGGAAACCCAGATGCCCCGAGCCTAGCCCAAGTGGAGCGATGTGGGAGTAACCCTAGACTACCACGAGCGCATAGCCGCACACAGCCTCTCCTCCTGTCTCCCCACTCCCCGTCTCCTCCAGTCCTCCAGCCGCCACAACCTCTGCCCATAGCGAGACGAATCAAGCAAAACGATGGGACTACGGCCGATTTGTTTGGTACCTAGCGGGATCGTTCTGCCGTGACCTGGACGAGGAGTAGGGGCGCCTGGCGTGCGAGTAACGGCCTTCCCGTCGGAGAGGCTCGTGCAGCTCCATCCTCATCGTCCTCTCCATGTCGACACCTCCCCGGACGCTCGACGGAGTTTCAGCAATTTTTTATAGCAATTTTCTAGCTTAGCTTTTTTTTTTTCTGTTCAGTATGTTATTTCGGGCTATTCAGGAATTCCCGATCCCAAAACCAAATAGTTGGGAATCAAATATTATGATGCACCTTTTGGTGTCGTTTTCCAAAATCCGAAATATTTTTTCCCAAATTTTTTGTCCCGAAATTTCGGTATTTCCCTAACGCGCCGGAGTGAGTTAGATTGGATGGTCGTCCGAAATCGGAGGCCGTACCGATACGCCGAGAAACGAAAACGCGACAAGAAAATACCAGGCGTCAGACTCGTGGCCTCCAATAGCAAGCCGTAGCGCAATTAACCTAGGAACAGCCACTCCGATATATGAACTTCAAATCCAGATAAAACACGATGGTGATTCACACACCGCGTTACCGGCAGGCGGCAGCCGCACGTACACGCTTTCAATCCGTCTCCGATCGAGTATCTCCTGATCGATCCCCTCCCCGACTCCCCGTCTCTTACTTATACCGACTCCTCCATCTACCTTCCCTCTCCAGCAGTCGAGCCGAGCTGCCACAGTCCTCGAACGCGACGACGACCACGCGACACGAGGGATCACCATCGCCAGCAACCAGCATGCGCATCGGCAGCGACGCGGAGTACGAGGTGGGGACGTCCTGCAGCCTCGGCAAGGGCGGCTTCGGCGTCGTCGCCAAGGGGCGCCACCGCGCCACGGGCAGGACCGTCGCCATCAAGTCCCTGCTCCCGCCCGCCGACGACCCCATCGAGCTCCAGCAGGAGGCGCGCCTGCTCCTGGACGCGAGCCGCGGGAACCCGTACGTCGTCGGCTTCCACGGCCTCGTGCAGGACCGGGCCACCGGCGCCCTCCGCCTCGCCATGGAGTACGCCGGCCCGAGCCTCCGCGCCGTCCTGTCATCCGGGAGCAAGGTCCCCGAGGCCACCGTGCGGGCCTTCATGTGGCAGCTGCTCACCGGCGCCAGGACGATGCACGAGCGCGGCATCGTCCACCGCGACATCAAGCCCTCCAACGTCCTCGTCGGGGAGGACGGCACCGTCAGGCTCTGCGACCTCGGCCTGGCCATGTACCTGGCCACCGAGCCCATGCCGTACTGCAGCGCCGGCACGCCGTGCTACAAGGCGCCCGAGGCGCTCATGGGGAAGCCGGACTACGACGCGCGCGTCGACACGTGGTCGCTCGGCTGCGTCATGGCCCAGATGCTCACCGGCGCCAAGCTCTTCGACTGCGACGTCAATGAGGTAGACCAGCTCTGGACCATCTTCGGCGTGCTCGGAATGCCGGACGACGCGACCTGGCCGGGGTTCGCGTCCCTGCCGCTCGCCGACGTAACGATGCGGTGGCCTCTCTACGAGCAGAAGAAGCTCAGCAGGCTGGGTGAGCTGTTCTCCGATGATGTCAGGCTGTCCCGGGACGGATTCGAGGTCTTGGAAGGGCTTCTCGCGTGCAACCCCGACAGACGGCTCACGGCGGCAGCCGCGCTCGAACTACCGTGGTTCGCGCGTCTTGATGCCGCCGCTGCTGCTGAGCTCGTCGCGCTGGCGTTGCCCCGTGAGAAGACGATCCCACCGCCGGCGACGCCGAAGAAGAAGAATATGCTGAAGAAAGTTCCAGTGGAGATATGGAACGCGCTGCGAACAGCAACACGGTCCAAAACGCATGGCACCTAGCTATAAACGCCTCTCAAACCTGCAAAGCCTAATCACCTGTCTAGTGTAAACGCCACACGAACGTGCTCTGCTAGCGTGTAAGTAGCTGAGCTTGTCTGACCAAGTTAGTGGAACTGTGGAAGTCCTTGTTTCAGATTTTGTGAAACATTTTTTTTCTGATGATTAAATGGAGCTACCCTTGGCCTTAAACTGGTCATAGTGTGGAGTAGCATAGAATAGTGTCATACATATCACACTGAAGCAAACGAAATTGATCGAAGGTGATGGAAGCTCCCCTGGTTGTACTGAAAGAAATATAAACTATATTTTTAATAATATTATGCGCAGTTGTTTTGAAAAAAAGTGACATGAAAATTTGTGTACACCAAATGTTGTGTGTACGAGAAATATGGAGAATTCGTAATATTTCTATGATGGTTGGCTGCTAATACTGCATGCAATATATACAGTCCTTGTATTGTCGGTTATTATTGAAAACTTCTAAGACACATCTGACCACGAAAAACTGGTAGACAGTCAAGATAATGGTTCAATTTATACTTTAGATTTTTCTATAAATTATCTTACATAACAAATGCACTAGATATCTGTATATTAAGATATTTGCTAGGACATACTCAATAGATAAATATACACCAAACTATTAAATATACTTAAACATTAATGTAGATGCAAAAAATAAGGATGTGTACAATTTTTTCAATGTCTATACGTTAGAAAATACATTTGTTTAGCATAGTGTAACTGTAACTAATGTACATTGCAGCTAAAAAAGAATGATACATTTAATATTAGTAAAATTTCATATTTGATTGACTATGCGTGAAGTTACGATTATTAAATTATTTAGGAGTATGAAAGTTTAGTGTAAATTTTATGTATTTTTTGACACAAGTAAATTTTATACATTAACCCCGCCGTGGGTTCAAAATTTGGTCCCGGTGAGGAAGAGTACCTCATACCACCATCACTTGAATTGTGTACCAATGGTCACCACTCTGTGGCTGTCATAGGTGTCTGGATTGCATAAGAAATTGTTATTAGACTATCTACCTAATAATTAGTAGTAATATTGGACATTGGATCTGTGTGTACTATTTATTTGTGTTGTAATGTCAGACCATTTTGTAATATGTTCTTATAGTAATCTTGTCACGCCCCGAAACCGGGCCTAGTCGTGACAATGCCACACATATTTATAACCTTGCGATTATAAATATGTAAGGCATAAAAGAACACAAATTTAAACTAAAACAATCATGTATTCTCACTATCTTTTCTATTACATGAATCATGATACAATATTTATTTTTCCCCTTCCCGTAGTACTACTTCTACGCTTTGCCGTCATCTTCAAACATGCTCACTTCTGTAAAAAAAAATGAAGATGGAAAGGGTGAGTATGGGGCATACTCAGCAAGTAGATACAACAAAATAAGAAGAGATGATCAACGGGTTCGCGGAATCAATTGAGATCAACAAAGTGCAGAAACTGAAATTCCAGGAAATGAATACGGTAACAAGATAACTGAATTTGGTAGGAACGGATACGGAAATTATTGGCATCACACATGACAGCAAGCTTCCCAATCCGGGAGTCACAGGGGTGAAATTCACACTTTTACACTCTGCAGAGGGGTACTCCGACATCAACAACCTCAACTAGCACCACACAGGCGCTAGAGGACCAGAGCCCTTTAGCCCACTAGAACCCAGACGCCTGAACCTACTGATGTCGATCGCTCCTACGGATCCATCATCGACACGTTGCACAACAGGGCCGTCTCTAACGGAGAACTCAGTCAGTCCCATACCTGAACTGTGACTGGTACAATATGTTTACCTTCGTAGCACCAAGTTTTCTCTTATAAAACAATGTATATTCACTTGAACACTTTCCAAATCCATACTCATTCTAATGCCCGGCTCGTATCGATGGCTCACACCGGATCCATCACCGTATACTGACACCGGCACATTAGTCACAAATATTTCAACGGAATGCTCACTTATCTCTACCAAATAATCTAACATGATTTATAGTAGCAAAACATATTCTACAAAATAGATGAGAGAGTATAAAACAACTTGCCTTGACTAAAAGATAATCCATGTCAAATAATATTTGCTCATAATAATAAAAGGAAAACGCTGACGTTCCCCCGGGGGAACAGCGTTCGGATCCTCCGCTGCGAGAGCACGGCACGTGTCCAGAACGTGGCGACGGAAACGAGTGGACAGCGTTGCTCGCACAACAGGTCCCACCCACGTTATCCCTTTCTCCTGCCCACCACCGAATCCCCAAAGAGCCCATCGTCCCCGCTGCGGGAAGCCGCCGCGACGCGCCACCCCACCGCCAAGCTCGAGCCCCCCATGGCCTTCTCGCGCCTTCTCCCCTCCCGCCGCCTCCTCTCCACCCTCGTCCACACCCCCACCCCGACCCCCGCCGTGCCCGCCACCGGCGCCACCACCACCACCCCGTTCGCCCAGAATCTCCACCCCGCCCGCTTCTTCTCCGAGACGCGGCGGGCCGGACCGGGCGCCCCACGGCAGCCCCGCGCGGCGGACATCGGCGCGCGGGCGCGGCAGCTGCAGAGCCGGCGCCTCTGGACCTACGCGCTCACCTTCGGCTGCGCGGCGGGGTTCGTGGTCACCGTGCTGGCCACGTTCCAGGACCAGCTCGTCTTCTACCTCACGCCCACGGACGCGCTCGCGCGCTTCGCCACCGACCCCTCCAAGACCCGCTGACGGCTCGGCGGGCTCGTCCTCGAGGGCTCCGTCGCCCACCCCTCCTCCTCCGCCTCCGAGATGCCCTCCCCGACCTCTTCCACGAGGGCCACTCCGTCGTCGTCGAGGGCTTCCTCAAGCCCCTCTCCGACGACCTCCACCGCGACGGTGCCGGCAGGATGGTCTCCGACAAGGCGCGGGAGGGGCAGTGCTTCCTGCAGGGCACCGAGGTGCTTCTTCATTCGCTCGCGCAGTGTGTTTTTAGGGTGACAAATCGGGCGCTGAACTAGATTCTGCCCCATTTGCTGCCGGTGCCGGCCGTCAACCTCTGCCCCATTTTTTGCTACTTTTGTTCTATATGGTTGCTACAATTGTTATGTATTTCTGCTATAATAGTACACATTCGTTGCTCCGAGGTTTTCGGCAAGAGTTTTGCGATGAAGTCATTTTTTGCTACTTTTGTTCTACATATGGTTGCTACAATTGTTCTGTTAAATTCTCCGGCGAGCTTTCGACAAGGTCGGTTTTGCTACAATAGCAAAAAAAGCTGCTACAATTTTTGTATCTTTTTGCTACTTTAGCATATTTTTTTTGCTACCATGTCTCCGGTGAGGTTTTCGGCGACGCCTCCGGCGAGTTCCCGGGTGACATCTCCGGCGAGTTCTTTGCGAGGTCTCCGATGAGGTCGGTGTTGCTACAATACCAGAATTTTTTTGCTACAACAGTACAACATTTTTGCTACATTGTCTCCGGCGAGGTCTCCGGCGAGTCTCCGACGAGGTCTGTGTGTATTTTAGGTGAACCGTGTTTCGCTACAATTGGGTTGATTTTGCTACAAACGAACCGTTTTTTGCTACTTTGGTACATTATGGTAGCAAAAGTGGGACTGATGTATACTGTGACACGTGTCACGATCTAAACGGTCCAATTAACCTAATCCAACGGCTGTCCACCCGGAGGATTAGAAATCTAATCCCCCGGAGGACGCTCAGCAGGACCCATAATAAAACCTCCAGCCGAGATAAATCCGATAGCAAACAAATGCCAATCTAAGTAGGCTCGCTTCTCTTCTACGATGAATGACAGCACCTTCTCTCTATGTATTTTCTCCTCCTCTGATACATGTACACACTACTCTCTTGTACTACTCGTATCTCACACGCTCTCACTGATAGCTCTATTCTCTCTCACTTTCGTTGGCTCTCACCTTCTACCTCTATGAGTTAAACGTTGCGGCGTGTAGAGTGCTCAGCAGCCAGCTATTTATAGGAGTGGATCGTCGGTTCAGACTAAAAATATCAGAGAACGCGCTAAAAGCCCCGCGCGGCAAAAACCCGCCGGTTTGCCACGCGCGGGTGTTGCCGCGCTGCTCCAACAGACGCGGGAAAAAGGCGCGCGCGCCAAATATTTTGCCGCCCGCGCGCTTTCGCGCTATCCCGCGCGGGAAATTTGCCGCGTGCGCTGCCGCGCGCGCTATATCACGCCACGCGCGAACGCGGCCAACTGCCACTTCCTCCACGCGTCGCTCTCTCTCCTCGCCTCTCTCCCTCCCGCGCCGCTCCACCTCCGGCCGCTCCGCCTCCGACCGCGAGATGCCTCCACGCCGCCGCCCCTCCTCCGGCTACCACGGTGTCCGGGCGCGGCCGAGCGGCCGGTTCGACGCGGAAATCCGCTCCGGCGAGGAGCGGATCCGCCTCGGCACGTTCGACACCGCGCACGAGGCGGCGCGAGCGTACGACGCCGTCGCCTGGCGGCTCTGCCACTCCCGGCGGACGATGAATTTCCATGATGTCTTCACGCGGGAGCAAGCGGAGATGCTGGCGCCGCCGCCGTCGATGATCACGCGCGAACAGCAGCGCCGACAGCGGGAGCTGGAGCAGCGCCTCATCATCGCCGAGCGCGACGAGGCGCTGCGCCTCGAATGGGCGCGCCGCTTCCCCGAGGACGTCGCCGCCACGGAGGCCTTCTACGGAATCCACGCGCAGAAGGAGGAGGAGAAGGCGGCGATGAAAGCGAAGAAAAAGGCGAGCCGCGAGAAGCGCCGCGCCGAATCCGCGGCGAGGAAGAAGGCGAGGGCCGAGGCGGCGGCGAGGAGGAAGGAGGAAAAGAAGAACGACGCAGGGCCGTCGACCATCGTCCTCTCCTCCTCCTCCTCCTCCGACTTCCAGTGGACGACGACGTCGACGCCGATGTCGGACACGACACTGAGCAGCTCCGACTTCAACTGGGAGTCCGACGATCAGTCGGAGGAGTAGATTATTAGTATTTTCGTTTAAATGTCGCATTGTATCGCGCACTTTTAAAATATATTCGTATTTTCGATCATATTTGCATAGTTTGTTTGATAAATTTTCAAAAAAAAACATCGGATTAGCAGTTTGTGACGCGCGTGCGCTGCAAAATAGAGCATCTGCGGAGGTACGTTTTTCACACACCAACGCGCGCTGCAAAATACAGTCTCTGCCGGAGGCAAATTCGCTATGCCGCGCGCCAACGGTATACAGCGCGTCCAATCGCCGGTATAGCGCGCCGCGATATAGCGCGTCTGTAGGCAGCTATGGCCCCCGCCTTGACCCTTCGACGTTGCTAAGGAAGCATGGGCCAATCGGCCAATTTACTTTGACTTAGCTCCTGGCCTTCATGCAGCAAACGCACGTAGCAGCCTTGCTGACTAACCTGGACACCACATCTCAACCTCCTCTAGAAACTAGCCACGTTGCCTCCTCATGTAGGTCAAACACCACACTCTACTAGAGCTAGAACTAAACATGCACACGTTAGCATTAGGATTCAACATAATTCACCTAATCGTCATCTAGATCACCAAAACAGTAAATGGATAGGGGTTAAACTAACCAGAATTAGGAGAGTGTCCATGGCGATGGACATGACCTCATTGTGGCGTCGAGCTTGTCGAGGAAGAGGAGACGAGAGGGCTGTAGTCATTGACGAAGCCCATGGACGCCGGCACTGGCTGTGGCCGGCGGTGGTGATAGTCTTCTGATCCCCTTGACCCTCGTTTTAGGATCGGGTAGTTTGGAGTATTGGGGTTTTTGACCCGTACTTGTGTATTTTCCCCAAAGGGGCTTTCCTCCTCTTTTTATATGTGCAGGGTCAGGGGACAGGGACCTAAACCAGAACATCGTTTTGGACCTCCGATCAAGGCTCCAAGGTGAGGGGAACGTGGTAGACCACTTCCCCTTATATTTCTCTCGGTTTGTTTGTTACCTGAGAGCAGTTCCACCATTCTCCCCCTTGATCGTAAGGATAACAAACATCATAAGACCACTCTCAATAGAAATAACATACCAAAATAAAGTGTTACGATGACCAATGAAATGTCATAGAACCTATTTACCTATAGTACATCATTCTATATCAAAATGGAAAACATATTACTTTACGGGAGTTGGTTTATTTGACGGTCCTTATTTCCAGGATCAAAAGGCTTCCCATCAACCCATGCCGGCAACATAATCATAAATATGGGTGACAAGCCTTCGATTAAATGGATCCATACAAAACATATTGATATGCTTAACATTAATAGGTTGATCCTGGATTCTATCTTTCACAACACAAAACGTATTGTCTATGGTTTTGGCAACACCATTTGACTTGTTGTTACTCGCATAGAAGACTGCGTGTCATAATGCAGTAAGTGGTTAAAATATTATCTACCACTTCAATTTCGGGAATAAAACATATTTGACATACAACCTGCCCAATAGCCTCATAACATGCCACTTAATAGTTTGCATCATTACTGATGCCATCAATATAAAATTTGGAGCTTTTCCACGATATAGCTCCATATGCGAAGGTGAGGATTTAACATGACGTGGAAACTTTAATATCCACACACCTCGCAAAAACAATGTCTAAATAACCCACGATATCGAGGTTAGTAGACATCTTATTAATAAGCATGTAACCTTTATTGTCTTGCATGTACCGCAAGACGTCTTGGCGGCTTTTCCAGCGGTCCATTGCTAGAATTATTGTGTCTTTGCCAATTATCCCGATCATAAATAGGGCGTATTCATAGTTTAAAACACATGTTGCTTCTGACAACTGAACAATAAGGAACCGGCATTATCTGATCAGTTTAAATGGTTCCTTGGACAATTAAATGTCCACCTTTATCGCCCTAAACTTTAGTAGCAGGTGAGACAGAGTACTAGTGCATGCTTTTTCTCTCTCGTACTCCATCAACATATGTCATCATAATAGAACATATACTCCTTTTGGACTGGACTTATATCTTGGCGAGCCTCAATACATCAAGGTATGAGGCATTATCAAGATCCTTCATATCATAATTAGAAGATTGAAAAACCCTTGGATAGCCAATAAGATTCAATCTACATAAAGTAGTGAAGCTTACTCCCCCTCGTCTTGAGGTAGTATTGTAACATTCTTTGTTTGATCCTTTCAAGATTTCCTCAGAGTCACATTTATTTTTGTGGAGCCATATACGGCCAACCATTATTTAACTCACTTAGGAAACTCTATTAAGTTCCATACAACACTAAAGCTCATTATCTTCATCACACATTGCAAATGTCACCAAGATAAATGTTCACACACATTATTTATCACATGAAAATTGTTGAGTTCAACACCAAGTGTTGTATTAGGGACTACATAACTCTCAACATAACTGATGCGTATGAACAAGGATCTCATGAAAATTCTCCTTAAGATTCATGTTCATAAGCTCCAATTCTCCGTGATCACTTTATATGGAGAACATGGCTCCAAAAACTCGATAATACTTCATTTCAGTTCTGAACCACAACACCGTTGGGCAGAAGGTGGAAAAGAACTTGATGAAATTAATGTGGCACATGATTATAAACGACGTTGGTCAGAATTACAATCATGAGCCACATGTTACACCATAAACAACATTAGAATGGCAAACTTGCCACTTTATCATTCATGTGTGTTTCATAGTGTTCATAAGGGAGTAATATCACATTAACATGAAAAGGAGTCAAAACATTAGTGTGATTTTTCATTCATTCACTCTCCAAATAGGACTTCTCGTTGGTTCCATCATACTCGGAGAATTAATACAATATAATTCTGGCGTAAGAAAAATGAGTGTGATGACCCATATTAAATGAGACATTCCCTTTCCCCCTTCGCAATGTGGTAAACTTACCACAATTTCGACGAGGTCTCATTTCTCACCTCGCTTACATCATAATTGTGTCATAGCACAGATAATCATTACAAAAGATACACGCACCGATGACACAAAAATTCTCACCACATGGTGAGAATTACATAAAATGATTGCATTCAAAAAAAAAACAAAATGTTCATATAAAGAAGCAAGTTGTCTTACAATGCTTTACTCGTCATTATCCTCATAGCAAAAACCTCTTGTTCATTGGGATAAAAAAAAGGACAAAATCTTTATAAGCATCATTACAAAATATCAAACATGAGTAAAACTTGCAATGATTAGAATCGCAACAAGTTTATTTGTTCTTCTAATCCGTATCACCATTGGGCTGAAAACGGAAAAGAACTTTATTTATTCAAAATGGTACGTGACAATAATCAACGTTGGTCAGAATATTATCATATACCATATAACATATGCTCATAAATAAAATCTCTGATCAAAACTTCTCGTTGGTTCCATTTTGACCGGAGAAACTTAAAATGACATCATGATCAGTAAGCACATTTCCGAAGTCAATAGAAAGATAAATATAATGCAATCCACTGTGTTATTAGACACATGGATTCCTTATTCATCACCGATCATTTTTCCATCATAACCTTTGACACTATAATTCTAATAGCATCAGTCATCATGCTAAAGTTATCATTAAAACCTTCAATGACTTGGCATAAAAATACCAATCATTTTAGACATTAGTATACAAATGACATTTCACTGAGTAAACATAATAATAGCATTCACAATGAAAATGTCATCAACATAAACCATAAGTATTCTCCAAATGAAATTTGGACATTAAATTACATTATGGTTCACCAATTAGTTGGTAAACAATAATAGTCAAATAAATGACAACACATGACCATGGTTTAAAGATCACATTAAAAAATCTTTAAACAAATACACATTCTTTAGAGATTTTGCTATACCTTCATGAACTTCATTATTAGCCTTCATCGCCTTTAGTTAGTGCATGTCAAAAGGACACAAACAACACAAATAATACTTTAGCATACTGCCTTGCATAGTAAGGTGCGGAAAACCGAACCATGCAATCATAATCATTACGGTGGCATCATCCCATTAGTCATGATGACGACATTAAAAAAATGATCATGAGGTCACCATAAAATCATTAGTATTGAACACGTCATTAAGAAACAAATGACATAGTAATGACATTATCATAGACTCCATGCTCAAACCAAACTTCTCAACATATTATTCATAACTTATGATATATGACCATAATTATGCTCAAAATTAACATCATAACTTAAAAAAAAACTAGAATTGAGACATAATCATTAAAACATAATGCCATAAAAAAAACATCATCACTAAAGCATCACAAAAAAATGTCTAAATAAGACAAAACCAAAACATGCCATTCTATCAATAAATAAATAAAAAAGCTTGTGATCATGTTTTAGGCAATTAATTTCTGTACCATAACCAGTATAAAACGTACCGAAAACATTAGAAAACCCAAAAACTTAATTTGGTCCAGTAGCCCAGGACAGCCCAATAAAAATCTTCACCCAGCAGATAAAACAAAAGGGAAAAAATAACCTTCTCTGCTGGGTCAACCCAGCCTGGGTCGAAACCCATCATCAGGTTCGGTCCATTTAGTAGCTGAGGCCCAATAGTGTGCCCGCATTGATCCTGGTCGTTGGATCAAATGGACGGCCGGGATTCGTTCCAGGCGGAACAAAAACGAGCCGGTCAAACCCTAGCCTCATTTTTCCACCTTCTGCCTCCCTATTTACACGCTCCCGTGAGAGAGACGAAGTCGTCGCGAAGCCCCGCCCTCCCCTTGCTTCTTGCCGACGTGGTGGCCGCGCTCGCCGGAGAAGCGTGCGCTGCGTGCTCCTCCGTCGAGCGTAGCTGCCGACGCCGTGTTCGTTAGGGGCGGCGCGGTGGAGTGGTGCTGCTCGGCGGGGAGTGGGGACGCACGCCGGTGACCCAGCGGCCGTTTTGGGAAACGACGGCAAGGCGCGGTCGGCACGGAGGCCCTCACGCCGTCGTCCATGAGCACGGCCCCGCCGCCTTCATCATCCGCCGCAGCGCCGGATTGAGCCGGCCGATGTGCTGGCGACGGACAGGCAGAAACTTGAGTGGTGGGCTGCGTGGCGACACGGCCACTGCAGCTACGTACCCGATTCGTCTCCAGCAACGGAGGCGACACCGGTGAACATTAGCATCAGGGTAGGCTGCCCAACTTGATCTTCATTTGTGGGGATTTTCGTATAGGATTAGGTGCTGTCGCTCTCACGGGAGATATGCCATTTTGTTTTCTCAATTTGCATTTTCCCCTCCTTCTCATTGCTTTACAGAACATGAACTGAAAAACCTCAATGTACGATCTAAGAACCAGAAACTGCTTACAGATTTTAACCCAAATCCAATTAGGCATGTAACTTACTTTGCAGACATTAAAGAAAGGCCTAATTAGGGATCTAGGACGATTAAGGTAGCTCTGATACCATTGTTAGCATTAGGATTCAACATAATTCACCTAATCGTCATCTAGATCACCAAAACAGTAAATGGATAGGGGTTAAACTAACCAGAATTAGGAGAGTGTCCATGGCGATGGACATGACCTCATTGTGGCGTCGAGCTTGTCGAGGAAGAGGAGACAGAGGGCTGTAGTCATTGACGAAGCCCATGGACGCCGGCACTGGCCGTGGCCGGCGGTGGTGATAGTCTTCTGATCCCCTTGACCCTCGTTTTAGGATCGGGTAGTTTGGAGTATTGGGGTTTTTGACCCGTACTTGTGTATTTCCCCCCAAAGGGGCTTTCCTCCTCTTTTTATATGTGCAGGGTCAGGGGACAGGGACCTAAACCAGAACATCGTTTTGGACCTCCGATCAAGGCTCCAAGGTGAGGGGAACGTGGTAGACCACTTCCCCTTATATTTCTCTCGGTTTGTTTGTTACCTGAGAGCAGTTCCAACAGCACATGGTTAAAAGCATTCCTACATACACATACGAATTAGTAGCTCCATCGATGCATGGATTAGTAGCACTAGAGGTCATGCACAAAAAAACATCTTCTCATGTTTTGTTAACTGCCTAATTTATTTATGGCATGCAAATATTAGCATTTAAAGTAAAATCATTAGCAGCAAATTACCAGTTAACTTGAATTAATTACAAAAAAAATAGGGTTATCACAAATCTTTTGCAAGACTACCTTATTAATTAGACCTCATGTCAATCTCCCAAACATGGGTGAGACTGCGAAATCCATGTGGTTATGACATCCAAAAGGCAATTACGTGCATATAAACTTCTTGCAATCTAAGAAAATTAAGTCCTTGATGGGAAATATGAAAGAAGATTTTGATGTTCTTGAGCTTTTTTTTTGTTTCTTTAACAAAGGAATCACTGACTTGATGTGGATAGAAGAACTTTTAAAGCTAACGGAGGTAACAACCTTGCCATCTCAAAAATACTCCGCACATGCATTGGCCGACTTGCGATGATTCCTGAGGACACACATAAAACTTTGTCCATATCCTCGGCAACATCTTTCAACAATTGCATGTCAATTAGAGAAAGACACTTCCAACAACCAAAACTCATACTTAGTTAGTAACGACACAAAGATGGACCTCAAAGTTTCCAAAATTATTGCAAAGTTAGTTTCCAAAATTATTGCAAAGTTTGTAATATGAACCTCTTCAGACACCGAGAAAATAAGTGAATGACCAAGGATGTCGCCAAGAGAGGGAGGGGGGAGGGGTGAATAGGAAGTTACAAAAACTTCTACTTGAGGGCTTGAACAAGTGCGGAAAAAAACTATGTTTTATTTGTCAAGCATAAAGCCTACAAACTAGGGTTTGCCTATGTGCACCAACAACCTATGCAAAGCAAAATAAGCAACAAGGTGATAGCAATATATATATATATATATATAATATCAAGCACGAAAGTTATCACAATGTAAAGTGCATAAGTAAAGAAGCTCGGGTTAAGAAGTAACCGATGCTGGCGGAGACGACGATGTATCCCGAAGTTCACACCCTTGCGTATGCTACTCTCAGTTGGAGCGGTGTGGAGGCACAAGGCACTCCATATGCCACAAAGGCCACCGTATTCTCCTCGAGCCTTTCCCACCAAAAGAGAAATCCTCGATTCACTAAGGGATCCTTAGGAGCCCCAATGGTTTGGACTTGAATAGGTTGAAAAAAGATATACAACCTTGGCAAGAATGACATTCAGCAGAATATATGACCCACGCCCTTTAGGCTCTTTAAATTCTGTGGGTGGCGTAGCTACCGAGATCAATGCAGTTAATTATGTCTCTCCTAGAAGTTGGTTATCAACTTCTCATTTTGTTCTAGGATTCTTCTTTTTTGTGGGCCATTCGTGGCATGCAGGAAGGGCCCGAGCTGCAGGTTTTGAAAGGGAATCGATCGTGATTTGGAACCTGTTCTTTACATGAATCCTCTTAACTAAGATTTTCTTATTTATACTTGTTCTAATGTTTTATTTTTTTTCCAATTCTGGCTCGGTTATTCCATCTAGCCGAGTCATTCTGGTCACCGAACCCATACAAACTTGGGGCAATCGCCCAAGTAACAAGCTTGAGGCAAACTCCACAACAACCGGAGGCTCTCAAGTATATGGCCACAAAGGGTACAACACGCCACAAACGGCTACAAGGCCACAACGGCTACAACGCGTCACAAAGGCAACAACGTCACAAAGGCTACTGTGATGACCCAGCGTACCACTGCATGGTGTAGTACACAAGTCGTTGACATAACACAAGTGAAACACCGTTCCACCCATATTACATCTCTCAGAGTGGTACAACAGAAACATATGCGAGTCCAAGGTATGTCTATAGAAGTACACACGAACAGTTTACATAAGATCCACACCACCTCCTACTTTACAGTGAGGTAAAACTTCAAATAAAGCTCCAGAAGAACGACTCGTAATCTATCTTATTGCTAACTCAAGTTCAAGAGCTACTTGGCTTGCTATAGAAATCTAGCTACTTAGGTGCTATGATTAGGGAAAGGTTCCCTTCTATTACTAGTCTAGGTTTCCATTATAGGCTGATGCAGAAGTTGACTCCATTGACTTCTTTGATTGGATTCTTCATCTCGTTGCAGTTGACTCCTTTGTCTTCGAGTTCCACGGTAGTTTCTCCTTCGGTGCCTTGCTCTAAGAAGGGGGTTCAAACGAGATAGAATGAGTACGAGCGTACTCAGCAAGTTCATATTAGGAAATATGTGTATCATGCACTAGCTACAGCCATAGACCGGAAAGTCATAGGCCAATGCAAGTTTTCATAAACATTTCTTCAAAAGGTTTATTTTATTACGAAAACTATGCCCGTCGGTCTTCACGGAGTTGACCAGAACTTCGTGGAGTTCCTTTCCTGCCGCGTTCGCAGTTCCCTTCCCGGAACAGGGAGTGACAGTCACAATTCAGTATCCTCTGCAGAGGTGCGTTACTTTTCCCACAAGAGATCTCACCCTTTTTGCCATCCGCGAGGACTTGCCCCCGTTCACACTTCCTTTGGTGTGAGGCCAGGTATAAAGATCCAAGCCCACACCACCTTCTCCGCGACTGCAAACCCACCCTTTTGTCCACCCGCACACCTCCGGTAGACTTCCCCAGATAATACGGCTTTACTCATGGTGTACTTTGGACAATCCTTCATAGATCGTAGAGCCATCATCACTAATGGATGGGGATTTAAAAGGCTATCCCAACCTACGGCGGTGCCTCAACACCCCGCCGGCTCTACCAATCCGTTGGCGTGCGGAAGGGAAAAGATACGGCCGGCTTCCCGGAGCCATTATAGATCTCATGGTCAACGCGGTTTGTACGGCGCTAGAATCACCGGACTGGCATTGGTAATTTAATCCTAGGGTGATATAACCCATTGCAATGGAACCTCCACCATATCAACACATACCATGGTTCCATTGCCCACCACATAGTCATATTCATAATTGTAAAATAATACTTTGCTTTTCAATGCATGAGTGATAAGTATAGTACTTTGCATATAATTTGATAAAAATAATCAAATGACATGAGCAAGCGATGAACTTGCCTTTCTTGACTTGCAAGATTATGCGAGGCAAAAGATTCGATACGTGATAACTCCAAATGTCTGAAATACCATCATCGTCCGGTAAGGACAATGTTTAAAGAACTGGCAAAGATGCTATAATGCATAATATGAGATGCAATCGTCCCGAGCGTAACCTAACCTCGATGATTTAGGATGTATGAGCTGTAAAGATTTCTTTAGGGTTGGTTGCACTTTTAGAATGGTTCTCAAACAAGGTTCTTATTAGGGTTTGGTTATATTAGCATCATAACCAAGTGATATAAGACATTATAACAATCATACACATAAAGAATAGTGGTGGAACAATAGGTAAAGAACGAGTTGTCAATTTTAAGTTCTACGGGACATGGTTGATGATTATTTATGCTATACTTCAAAAGAATAACTTTTGAAGAACATGTTGTTTAAGAAATATTGAGTATTTCAAAGAAGGATTAGGGCTTCTAAGGTTTGATTGACATTTGTACTTCAAAAGAATAACTTTTGAAGAACGAGGTTAAAATAAGAATATGAACTACTTTAAATAGGAGCTATGGCTTTCTAGGGTTTACTATTGAATTCATTTAGTTATACTAATAGAAACTAATTGGTTCTTAATTTGAATTGGGGTTTCTATATAGCAAGTATTGGTAGGTTTATTGCTATGGTTTATTCTAAGCATCATATCAAAGGATGGTTATCAAGATAGTTCTATAAATTAGCTACTAGGTTTACTATGGCTTCTTATTTGCTTCACTACATAATCACTATTAGTTTCTAAGCTAAGTGACTTATCATTTCCTAAGTAGGGTTGAGTGGATTAGGAGCATGTGTTGTGAATTTCTACACAAGGTTGGTACTAGGGTTTGTCTTTATGATGCTACTAAATTATGATGGTTGAAGTTGATCCTAATGGTATGGCATATAGGATTGATGATCAATGGTGCTAACAAGTGGTAACAGGCTAGGGTTTATACCTAAGTGATACTAGTGAATCATATAGGTTTTAATTAAGAATAGGAACATGAAATGATAATCTCATGTGAATTGGTTCTATGTTGGTGGATCATGACTTGTATTTGTTGGTCATATAATAAGGTTCTCTAGGTAAGGTGATATTCACATGATCACATGTGATAAGCAACTAGGGTTTTAGGGTTTAACATTTTGACATGATCACATAAAATAATGAGATCAAAGTCTTACTCAAATTGAAACTAGGGTTTCTAAATTATGGTACATCTCCTAAAATTATAATTGGCAATAAAGGTGTGGTAACTAATTACTTTGAAACAAAATTAATAATGGTTTAACATTTTATTAATTTTTACAAGAATTAATATTTAGGGTAACTTTTATTTAGGTTTAATTGAGAATTAGGGTTTAACAATTTGTGATTAGGTTTTAAAATAATTAACTTGTTAATTAAAGAATGTTTAAGTTACAAAATTTGAGTTATCAAAATAATCTTGGCTTTTAATATTTTCTTGATTATTACTATTTAAAGAAAATAGAAAATAGTAAATTGCAAATTAGGGTTTATGAATTACTACTAATAATTAAGTTAATGCAAATATGGTAAATAAAATTTAATCCTAACATTTTATTTAGTTACTGAATAGTTAAAATTTAATTTTGGAACTTGATTATTTATTGAACTCAATTTGTATTTTAACTAAATGAAAAGGCATAATTAAAGAAGTTAAAAATAAGTGAAATTTTATTTTGACACACATTTTTGTTTTATATTTTATTTGAATAGAGTTTATTTTTGTGAACATTTTGATATATTATTTGTGTTTTTCTGAGTTGAAATGGATTTTATACAATTTTGCAAAGTTTCAGTATTTTACTGGAATTTGAAATAAAGTAAAAATACTAAGTGTACCGTTTCGAGCTGTACCCACTGTCACTGACTGGTGGGCCTGTTGACTGGGTCAATTGCCACGCGGGCAACGACCAGTCAATGACGCCAGGGAGACCCCACATGCCACGTTGGCATCACCGGCGGTTAAACGCCGGCGGCCAGAACGTGGTGGCGCAGCCGATTCAGGGCTCCCCTGGATGCGCGGTGAAGTGCATCTGAACGAGCACAACAAGGTGAAGCTACTGGTGGTGGTCGTTTCCGCGGGGAATCACCGGAGCGTCGCCGGTGATGGGTACCGCGGCGGTGATCTCCGGTGAGATAGCTAACTCGGGCTACCGCTAACCAAATGAGGGAAATAAGAGGTCAATCGATGCATCTGCTCACCCTGATGCTGATGGTGTGGTCGGCGGTGTCGATTGGCGATGGGGATGGGCTCGATTTCGCCATTACCGGCGAGGTACTGAGAAAGGGAACGATCAAATTTGTCCAGCTCCGAGCTCCCCTTGACGTGTGCTTGCTCCCAGATGACCTATGCGCCGAAGCGCACCTCCTCGACCTTGCGCCGGAGACCGGGGTGGCCTGTACCGTCGAGTTCGTCCTCAACTCCGACGAAGTGCTACGGATGATTGTGGAATATTGAGAGGGATAGAGAGGGAATGGATAAGCTTTGAAGGATTAGGGTTACGTGGCGGAGCTGCTCGTATATTTATAGCCCTATGGAAGCTCTACAGCGGCGGCACGCCGGCGGAGACGATGCGGATGCACCGACGACGACGAGCACGATTCGGGCACGAATCTTGGCGTACTTTGGATCACACGGACTCGGTGCAACTTCAATTGAACGTTGGGCATGGTCTTGGCGTCCAGCGGCGTTCTTATCTTCGACGAGGATGGCGTCTACTGGCGCTGGCTCGCTCGTCGACGCCGGGGAAGAAGAAGAAAGGGGTTTTCTTTCTTCGCACGATTTTTAAAGACACCGAATCGGTATCTGGCTTGGCTGGGCTGGTGCTGGGCTTCGATCTTTGGGCTGCTCTGGTGCTGGCTTGGGCTGCTGCGGCCTGCTTCGGTGGACAGGTAAAGTTTTCCCTCTTTTTTGCTTTTTAAACTTTTCTGTTTTATTTTCTGGTTTGTATTTGATATTTGAATTCAAATTGATTTCTGTTTGTTTTTGCAGGTCCTAAATTATTTGAGTATCAAGATAACTTGATAATCATGCTTACTGCATGGTTTTGTTATTTAAACAAATATTGTATTTTGATTAGAGTGACACCTTGTGCGGTTTAATAAAAATGGAAATGGTTAAGAAATTGATCTCCATTCTTTTATAATTTAGGAACCATTTCTGTTTAAATGATTTGAAAATTTAGAACATGTGCATGATGAATATGTTATATTTTTCTATTGCTTAACCATAGTGATTGCTCACATATAGTTGAATTATGGATAGGGTTTAACAAATGGTATAGGGTATGGAATTGGTTCATTATTTTATGTGGAGAATTATTCCTAAGGTTTTAAGAAGATGGTTAAGAAAGTTCTATAATCACTAATCTGGTTTTAGTAAACTTTAGCTTGAACTAATTAAGATGGATCCTATGTTTATTATTAGCAATGCATTTGCTAATGATGGTTTAATTGATAGAACACTACTTCATTTGGTCTACTAGGATGGAAAGACAGAGTTCAATATTTTATGTGAAGTAATTCCTAGGTGAAAGGTTTAGGGTTTTGGTGATGCTTCACTAATTGAAGTATTAAATAGGCATGAGGCATGGCAGGGTTATAATTATAATCCAAAGTAATCCATGGGTTGGAATTCACACGTAGTTTAGGGTTTAAGTTGTGACCACCAATATGATACACAACTTGAATTAGGATATGGCATAAGCTTTGGTTATGTTTTACTAATGGGACATGGCTCTCACCTCCAAGATCAAATATTGACTTGAACAACTAGGATTAGTATTTTTCTAATATTCTTGTATGAACATGGCTATGGTTAGTATTATAATTTCTCTCACTTCTCAATGTCTTGGAATAGCCTAAGGTCCTACTCAAGATATGCTGATATGATCCTCTAAATAGATGGTTTCCCTAGGAATTCTACCTTGGTATCTTCCGTAGCTTGTTCTTCAGGAAATCTGAATAAACCTGCATCTTGTGGTATGCCTCCACCTCCTAGCTTCTTCATCTTGATTCTAGCTATTTCACATGGAGTGGCTCTAGGTGTTTGTTCCCATGTATGATGGTACTTGATGACCAAATGGATGAAGGGTGTGGCTCTATTTATAGGCTTGGGCAAGCTCTAGTATCATGACACCTAGGTGGTGACTCTTGTGTTGGTTTGATGAGTAAGGTGCTTGGTTGTCATGCTCTCATCCATAGCAATCCTTTGAGCATGAGGTGGCAAAGCTTAGAAAGCAAGTCATGTAGATATTTTCATCCTATGTGGCAAGATCATTATCCTCCCATATGATTTATTTTTGGATAGCCAAGTGGCATTTGTTACTAAATATCTTGTGGATGGTTTTACTATTGTTGATGAGTCACTATATTATATTTGATTGGATTTATATTATAATATTGGTGAAAAGGTCAAGGTTGAAGGTTATTCCCCAAATTTGGATAGTTTTTGTTTGATTTCACCAAGGCATGATCATATGAGTTTCAAAGTACTCATAGTTAATTTTATTCAAATAGTTTGAACTATAATTCGTAATGTAAACGGGTTTAGTTTTATGATATTCAATGTATTTAATAAGTTATGATTTAAATAAGAATGTGTGGCTTTTATGCACTTTAGACCACTGTGGTTTACCTTATTTATAAGTGAATTAAATTACACACAAAGGTAGTTGCTAACTTTTAAGTGTTAATAAGTTAGAGTTTGGTTCTTAAAGAATGTGTTGTTGTAAAGCTAATTCCATTTGATCTAATCATGGATCAAATCATCTCTACCCAAAACAAGGTTTAACAAAGATCACAATGAAGTTTATAGCGCTTGACTTGATGATCTACTTCAGTTCCGACAAGTCAAGTGAAACTTCGGTGATTGTGGTAAGTTTTATTTGAAAGCGCGAAAATCCCCGGATTTTCTATGCATGAATGCAATGCACACTTTGGTGTTCTCTCATTTTATTGCCTCTAAACCTGGGATATTACAGCCTCTCCCCCTTAAACTGAACTTCGTCCCGAAGTTCGAACGCTCTCATGTTTCGGAATGTTGAAATGTCTTGAACAGATCACCATCTTTCAATTCCATGGTGATCACACTAGATATAGTTGAATATATCTCTTGTCCAGATCCTTCCGGAAGTCTTCTGATGTTTGGCACTGATACTTTCTTCAATTCTATGATTCCTTCCAACACTCTAAGCTTATAGGCTTACTCTCAAAAGATTCTTGGATTAAGACATCTTATTGTGTTAATGGGCTTTACTAATGGTTGTGGTGACATCTTCTTATTTGGGTACTCAAAGCTTGGTTCTACCAGCTGCGGTAATCCAGCTGCGGTGTAATATGGCACTACGATTTACCAGCTGCGATACTCAAACCTTAATTTTAAAAGATTTATTTAAGGTAGGGTATTGTTTTCCCTTACTACCATAACGAAAGTAATGGTACTTGGTAAGGTATTTATAATAGGCATGGTCCTGGTGGTTTTAGTCCTACGAATGGATTAGACTCATTTAGTCCATCCAATCATGGCTTCTAGTTTTAAGCTAGTTATCATCCTGTTGGGTTCTTTAGGTTCCATGAAAGGAATCTTTCTAATAATCATTAGTTTTGGTATAGTCAAACCCTTCGATCTTTTGTTTTCTTAGGCTTTGATTGTCCTCTGATAACTTCTTCATCCAACTTCATTATCTTAGACTTACTTGAGGTCTTTTACTTCTGAGTAATTATCAATTACCCACTCAAGTTAGGGTCTAACCCTTACTTCCTCGAGATATGAACCTCGGCTTTTGGTCTGACAACCTCCTGAGAGTACTCTTATATGGGTACTTCCCAACAACCTTATGAAAATAAGATTGAACTTCCTCTCAGTTCAGACCTTCTTTACCATACTCCAGATCATAACTTAATACTTCTCCTTCAATCTTCCTCTCCCCCTTGGAGTTTACTAATGATCTTCAAACTTCCTTTCTTCTAATCATTAAACTCCAAGGTTAGATCGTTGGTTTAAGTCTGGTTTATATTTTGTACCTTTCTAAAGTCTCACGAAGAATTCTTTGCGGTGTATCCACACAGTTGTGAGTATCCGATGCGAATCCTCCGATTAAATATTTATTAGCTATGGAATACCAGCTGTGAAATACTAGCTGCGGAATCCCCTTTTCTTTTAGGATAAAGAAATGTTCAGGTTGTGGGCTATCTGGTACCAGCTGCATACTATCTAGTACCAGATGTGGCTTATTGGATACCAGCTGTGGCTATGTTGTGGTTGTCAATATCTACCTACCAGCTGTGGCTACTTACATAGCTTTAGTTAAGATATACCTCACTTTAAATTCTTTCTCTTCATGGTTATCCTATATCAGTTCGCGGTCCGATGATACCGAATTGCGACTTCACTTGTCTATTTTCCTTCTTCCAGGGTTTGTTTTGCAAGAAAACCACTCGTTGACACTATGAAGATAGTATCGTAAGTGACTTCACTTGCAATTCCCTTCTTTCATAATGAATATGGCTCCACTTCTACTGCTCCATATTCACTGTTTGTCCCACTTCCATGGTACTTCCATGTTGAAGTATTCCTTGTTTAAGGATAGAAATGAGTTTTGATTAGTCCTTCCTTTAGAGTATTGTGGTTACTTCCCACAATTTTACTTCCTTCTTCAAGGGAACCTTCATCTTGTCTTCAAATCTTCAGAATTCGTCACTTCCTTACACGAATACCTTTACCCTCTAGACCTATAACATCAAGTAAGAGCTTGATATTGCAACATGCATTTGCATATCAAGGTCAAACTTCATGTATGGATCTAGTCAAACAATGAAAATCCAATAAAATCCAAGAAGATTCAGCTTTGTGTTCATAATACACATCCTTATATGCCTGAATACAATAGTTGGGTAAGACATCCCTAAACATCAGGTTCAGATGTGTAGTATATAACACCACATAAGATAGGTTTAGGTCGTGATACTTAGCACGAATACGTGATTTTCTACTATTTGTCTCAACTTTTATCTTAATTGCACATTTGCAATGAGACAACTTGAAACAAAATGGCCTGGGATAATTGAAGTTAACCTAGTTTTCTTTGGAAGTACTAACAAAATAGTATACCATATATATGTGCTATTGAGGACTACTTCCAAATAATACAATTAATTCCAACATGTCTACTCTAAACACATGATTGTTTAGAATATACCACCTATAACTCTAGGTTTTATCTAGGAGATATGCTATAAATAAGCCTTCATTAAATTAAGGACTATGGTTCTATCATACTTGGTACAATTATTAGGATTTTAAGGCCTAAGCTTTCGAACTATTCCCTAAATCCTACTCCTCATCATACTTCGTTAACTAACTTATGATGTTCTACTCCCTCACATCCTGATTCTCAAGTGAATCATATATGATTACCAACTCTACCATGGAAAGTAGACTTAAATACTCCTATCACTCTTCCTTACCTCCTATGATTGACTCATCATAGACCTATACTACCTTACATAACTTATCTCCTTTAGTTATCATCGGGTATTTGACATTTTAAATGACTCCTACATAACCATAACTAGCATTGGTATACTTCTTCCAATAGGATATCTTCCTTATGGTTGTATCCTCTCTTTGGACTACCATGTGTTGTATACCAACTGTGGTCTTCTACCACCCTTTATCTTAAGCTTCAAGGGTGTTCTAATTATTTGGAATGAAGCAAGATAACTAATTAACTTCATTTAAGAAATATAGATAAGAAAGATTGACTCAAGTGTGTCAGGATTATTCTCAAGTGAATACCCATCTCAAATCAAAATAATAGTTGGTTTAACTAAGACAACTTCCTACAGACACTACCAAACCTATAGGTCTCCTTTAAAGGGTTTTAATCCTAAGGTCAAAGCATTTGCTCCGATACCACTTGTGATGACCCAGCGTACCACTCGTATGGTGTAGTACACAAGTCGTTGACATAACACAAGTGAAACACCGTTCCACCCATATTACATCTCTCGAAGTGGTACAACGAAACATATGCGAGTCCAAGGTATGTCTATAGAAGTACACACGAACGGTTTACATAAGATCCACACCACCTCCTACTTTACAGGTGAGGTAAAACTTCAAATAAAGCTCCGGAAGAACGACTCGTAATCTATCTTATTGCTAACTCAAGTTCAAGAGCTACTTGGCTTGCTATAGAAATCTAGCTACTTAGGTGCTATGATTAGGGAAAGGTTCCCTTCTATTACTAGTCTAGGTTTCCATTATAGCTGATGCGAAGTTGACTCCATTGACTTCTTTGATTGGATTCTTCATCTTGTTGCGAGTTGACTCCTTTGTCTTCGAGTTCCACGGTAGTTTCTCCTTCGGTGCCTTGCTCTAAGAAGGGGGTTCAAACGAGATAGAATGAGTACGAGCGTACTCGGCAAGTTCATATTAGGAAATATGTGTATCATGCACTAGCTACAGCCATAGACCGGAAAGTCATAGGCCAATGCAAGTTTTCATAAACATTTCTTCAAAAGGTTTATTTTATTCTGAAAACTATGCCGTCGGTCTTCACGGAGTTGACCGGAACTTCGTGGAGTTCCTTTCCTGCCGCGTTCGCGGTTCCCTTCCCGAACAGGGAGTGACGATCACAATTCGGTATCCTCTGCGGAGGTGCGTTACTTTTCCCACAAGAGATCTCACCCTTTTTGCCATCCGCGGGGACTTGCCCCCGTTCACACTTCCTTTGGTCCGAGGCCAGGTATAAAGATCCAAGCCCACACCGCCTTCTCCGCGACTGCAAACCCACCCTTTTGTCCACCCGCACACCTCCAGGTAGACTTCCCCAGATAATACGGCTTTACTCATGGTGTACTTTGGACAATCCTTCATAGATCGTAGAGCCATCATCACTAATGGATGGGGATTTAAAAGGCTATCCCAACCTACGGCAATGCCTCCAACACCCCGCCGGCTCTACCAATCCGTTGGCGTGCAGAAGGGAAAAGATACGACTGGCTTCCCCAGAGCCATTATAGATCTCATGGTCAACGCGGTTTGTACGGCGCTAGAATCAACTGGACGGCATTGGTAATTTAATCCTAGGGTGATATAACCCATTGCAATGGAACCTCCACCATATCAACACATACCATGGTTCCATTGCCCACCACATAGTCATATTCATAATTGTAAAATAATACTTTGCTTTTCAATGCATGAGTGATAAGTATAGTACTTTGCATATAATTTGATAAAAATAATCAAATGACATGAGCAAGCGATGAACTTGCCTTTCTTGACTGCAAGATTATGCGAGGCAAAAGCTTCGATACGTGATAACTCCAAATGCTGAAATACCATCATCGTCCAGTAAGGACAATGTTTAAAGAAGCGGCAAAGATGCTATAATGCATAATATGAGATGCAATCGTCCCGAGCGTAACCTAACCTCGATGATTTAGGATGTATGAGCTGTAAAGATTTCTTTAGGGTTGGTTGCACTTTTAGAATGGTTCTCAAACAAGGTTCTTATTAGGGTTTGGTTATATTAGCATCATAACCAAGTGATATAAGACATTATAACAATCATACACATAAAGAATAGTGGTGGAACAATAGGTAAAGAACAGTTGTCAATTTTAAGTTCTACAGGACATGGTTGATGATTATTTATGCTATACTTCAAAAGAATAACTTTTGAAGAACATGTTGTTTAAGAAATATTGAGTATTTCAAAGAAGGATTAGGGCTTCTAAGGTTTGATTGACATTTGTACTTCAAAAGAATAACTTTTGAAGAACAGGTTAAAATAAGAATATGAACTACTTTAAATAGGAGCTATGGCTTTCTAGGGTTTACTATTGAATTCATTTAGTTATACTAATAGAAACTAATTGGTTCTTAATTTGAATTGGGGTTTCTATATAGCAAGTATTGGTAGGTTTATTGCTATGGTTTATTCTAAGCATCATATCAAAGGATGGTTATCAAGATAGTTCTATAAATTAGCTACTAGGTTTACTATGGCTTCTTATTTGCTTCACTACATAATCACTATTAGTTTCTAAGCTAAGTGACTTATCATTTCCTAAGTAGGGTTGAGTGGATTAGGAGCATGTGTTGTGAATTTCTACACAAGGTTGGTACTAGGGTTTGTCTTTATGATGCTACTAAATTATGATGGTTGAAGTTGATCCTAATGGTATGGCATATAGGATTGATGATCAATGGTGCTAACAAGTGGTAACAGGCTAGGGTTTATACCTAAGTGATACTAGTGAATCATATAGGTTTTAATTAAGAATAGGAACATGAAATGATAATCTCATGTGAATTGGTTCTATGTTGGTGGATCATGACTTGTATTTGTTGGTCATATAATAAGGTTCTCTAGGTAAGGTGATATTCACATGATCACATGTGATAAGCAACTAGGGTTTTAGGGTTTAACATTTTGACATGATCACATAAAATAATGAGATCAAAGTCTTACTCAAATTGAAACTAGGGTTTCTAAATTATGGTACATCTCCTAAAATTATAATTGGCAATAAAGGTGTGGTAACTAATTACTTTGAAACAAAATTAATAATGGTTTAACATTTTATTAATTTTTACAAGAATTAATATTTAGGGTAACTTTTATTTAGGTTTAATTGAGAATTAGGGTTTAACAATTTGTGATTAGGTTTTAAAATAATTAACTTGTTAATTAAAGAATGTTTAAGTTACAAAATTTGAGTTATCAAAATAATCTTGGCTTTTAATATTTTCTTGATTATTACTATTTAAAGAAAATAGAAAATAGTAAATTGCAAATTAGGGTTTATGAATTACTACTAATAATTAAGTTAATGCAAATATGGTAAATAAAATTTAATCCTAACATTTTATTTAGTTACTTGAATAGTTAAAATTTAATTTTGGAACTTGATTATTTATTGAACTCAATTTGTATTTTAACTAAATGAAAAGGCATAATTAAAGAAGTTAAAAATAAGTGAAATTTTATTTTGACACACATTTTTGTTTTATATTTTATTTGAATAGAGTTTATTTTTGTGAACATTTTGATATATTATTTGTGTTTTTCTGAGTTGAAATGGATTTTATACAATTTTGCAAAGTTTCAGTATTTTACTGGAATTTGAAATAAAGTAAAAATACTAAGTGTACCGTTTCGAGCTGTACCCACTGTCACTGACTGGTGGGCCTGTTGACTGGGTCAATTGCCACGCGGGCAACGACCAGTCAATGACGCCAGGGAGACCCCACATGCCACGTTGGCATCACCGGCGGTTAAACGCCGGCGGCCAGAACGTGGTGGCGCAGCCGATTCAGGGCTCCCCTGGATGCGCGGTGAAGTGCATCTGAACGAGCACAACAAGGTGAAGCTACTGGTGGTGGTCGTTTCCGCGGGGAATCACCGGAGCATCGCCGGTGATGGGTACCGCGGCGGTGATCTCCGGTGAGATAGCTAACTCGGGCTACCGCTAACCAAATGAGGCAAATAAGAGGTCAATCGATGCATCTGCTCACCCTGATGCTGATGGTGTGGTCGGCGGTGTCGATTGGCGATGGGGATGGGCTCGATTTCACCATTACCGGCGAGGTACTGAGAAAGGGAACGATCAAATTTGTCCAGACTCAGAGCTCCCCTTGACGTGTGCTTGCTCCCGGATGACCTATGCGCCGAAGCGCACCTCCTCGACCTTGCGCCGGAGACCGGGGTGGCTCATACCGTCGAGTTCATCCTCAACTCCGGCGAAGTGCTACGGATGATTGTGGAATATTGAGAGGGATAGAGAGGGAATGGATAAGCTTTGAAGGATTAGGGTTCCGTGGCGGAGCTGCTCGTATATTTATGGCCCTATGGAAGCTCTACAGCGGCGGCACGTCGGCGGAGACGATGCGGATGCACCGACGACGACGAGCACGATTCGGGCACGAATCTTGGCGTACTTTGGATCACACGGACTCGGTGCAACTTCAATTGAACGTTGGGCATGGTCTTGGCGTCCAGCGGCGTTCTTATCTTCGACGAGGATGGCGTCTACTGGCGCTGGCTCGCTGTCGACGCCGGGGAAGAAGAAGAAAGGGGTTTTCTTTCTTCGCACGATTTTTAAAGACACCGAATCGGTATCTGGCTTGGCTGGGCTGGTGCTGGGCTTCGATGCTGGGCTGCTCTGGTGCTGGCTTGGGCTTCTGCGGCCTGCTTCGGTGGACAGGTAAAGTTTTCCCTCTTTTTCCTTTTTAAACTTTTCTGTTTTATTTTCTGGTTTGTATTTGATATTTGAATTCAAATTTATTTCTGTTTGTTTTTGCAGGTCCTAAATTATTTGAGTATCAAGATAACTTGATAATCATGCTTACTTGCATGGTTTTGTTATTTAAACAAATATTGTATTTTGATTAGAGTGACACCTTGTGAGGTTTAATAAAAATGGAAATGGTTAAGAAATTGATCTCCATTCTTTTATAATTTAGGAACCATTTCTGTTTAAATGATTTGAAAATTTAGAACATGTGCATGATGAATATGTTATATTTTTCTATTGCTTAACCATAGTGATTGCTCACATATAGTTGAATTATGGATAGGGTTTAACAAATGGTATAGGGTATGGAATTGGTTCATTATTTTATGTGGAGAATTATTCCTAAGGTTTTAAGAAGATGGTTAAGAAAGTTCTATAATCACTAATCTGGTTTTAGTAAACTTTAGCTTGAACTAATTAAGATGGATCCTATGTTTATTATTAGCAATGCATTTGCTAATGATGGTTTAATTGATAGAACACTACTTCATTTGGTCTACTAGGATGGAAAGACAGAGTTCAATATTTTATGTGAAGTAATTCCTAGGTGAAAGGTTTAGGGTTTTGGTGATGCTTCACTAATTGAAGTATTAAATAGGCATGAGGCATGGCAGGGTTATAATTATAATCCAAAGTAATCCATGGGTTGGAATTCACATGTAGTTTAGGGTTTAAGTTGTGACCACCAATATGATACACAACTTGAATTAGGATATGGCATAAGCTTTGGTTATGTTTTACTAATGGGACATGGCTCTCACCTCCAAGATCAAATATTGACTTGAACAACTAGGATTAGTATTTTTCTAATATTCTTGTATGAACATGGCTATGGTTAGTATTATAATTTCTCTCACTTCTCAATGTCTTGGAATAGCCTAAGGTCCTACTCAAGATATGCTGATATGATCCTCTAAATAGATGGTTTCCCTAGGAATTCTACCTTGGTATCTTCTGTAGCTTGTTCTTCAGGAAATCTGAATAAACCTGCATCTTGTGGTATGCCTCCACCTCCTAGCTTCTTCATCTTGATTCTAGCTATTTCACATGGAGTGGCTCTAGGTGTTTGTTCCCATGTATGATGGTACTTGATGACCAAATGGATGAAGGGTGTGGCTCTATTTATAGGCTTGGGCAAGCTCTAGTATCATGACACCTAGGTGGTGAGTCTTGTGTTGGTTTGATGAGTAAGGTGCTTGGTTGTCATGCTCTCATCCATAGCAATCCTTTGAGCATGAGGTGACAAAGCTTGGAAAGCAAGTCATGTAGATATTTTCATCCTATGTGGCAAGATCATTATCCTCTCATATGATTTATTTTTGGATAGCCAAGTGGCATTTGTTACTAAATATCTTGTGGATGGTTTTACTATTGTTGATGAGTCACTATATTATATTTGATTGGATTTATATTATAATATTGGTGAAAAGGTCAAGGTTGAAGGTTATTCCCCAAATTTGGATAGTTTTTGTTTGATTTCACCAAGGCATGATCATATGAGTTTCAAAGTACTCATAGTTAATTTTATTCAAATAGTTTGAACTATAATTCGTAATGTAAACGGATTTAGTTTTATGATATTCAATGTATTTAATAAGTTATGATTTAAATAAGAATGTGTGGCTTTTATGCACTTTAGACCCTGTGGTTTACCTTATTTATAAGTGAATTAAATTACACACAAAGGTAGTTGCTAACTTTTAAGTGTTAATAAGTTAGAGTTTGGTTCTTAAAGAATGTGTTGTTGTAAAGCTAATTCCATTTGATCTAATCATGGATCAAATCATCTCTACCCAAAACAAGGTTTAACAAAGATCACAGTGAAGTTTATAGCGCTTGACTTGATGATCTACTTCAGTTCCAGCAAGTCAAGTGAAACTTCAGTGACTGTGGTAAGTTTTATTTGAAAGCGCGAAAATCCCCCGGATTTTCTATGCATGAATGCAATGCACACTTTGGTGTTCTCTCATTTTATTGCCTCTAAACCTGGGATATTACAGCTACCACGCCACAAAGGCTACTATGCCACAAAGCCAACAACGCCACAAAGGCTACCACGCCACGAAAGCTGCCATGCCACAAAGGCAACAAGACCACAAAGATCTACAAGCCATCTAGGGTTCCAAGAACCCAAGAGGTAATACTCACGAACTCTCACGAGACCACATATCCGTAGAGAACCCAAACCGATGCACCTAATGCAATGCAAGAATACCACTAAGATGCCCAAGTTCTTCACTCCCAAATTCCAATAAACCTACAAAAACTATTGGGAGAATAAGGGAGGGAGAATAAAAAGTAGGAGGAACACAAAATTTCTCCAAGATCTAGATCTAGCAATTTCAACAAAAAGTAGTGGACTATTTGCAACCATGCAAATTCAGTGGTAAAGAAACTATTTGCTACCATTGATTTTTTTTGTAGTTAGGTGTCCGTAGGACATTGAGTTTATTTCAAAATTATATTTAGAAATATAAATGAATGTCTATTTTGCTCAATTCTAGTGTCAGAGGAGCCTGTGAATCACAAGGAAATTGGATTATCAATTCTAGGGTACGATCTACACTCGATCTTGGTGCTCGGATAATATAGAAGGACATCCATATTACTAACTATTGCCAAATGTCAGAAAAGTTAATACAGACTACGGAGTATTACCACAGCAAAAGAGAAAACTAATATAAAATTTAGTTAAAAGACAACTATACTGCTGCAACATATCCGGTTACTAGGATAGCCAGAACATGATCAGACCTCAGAACACAAGTACACGGTGGCTAATTGGCCCATGGCTGCACTTGGCCAGTGTACATTCCACCATGCATCTGAAAACCCACAAGCTGATTCTGCTATTCTTTTAACTTAAACTGAATCTATGCTCCCAAAACAGTACTATGGTTTGCAAGAAGATCAAGCTAGCCATAACACCATATCAGTCACTGATCACATGCCGAAAAAACCAAGCTCGGTTGCCCTTTCCTTCTCGAATGTCTCAAAGTATTGGTATATGATGGTAACAGCGAGAAGTATACCGGTTCCTGAACCAATTGCACCCATGAAATCTGCTAGGACAGTCAATGCGCCAATGCAAACTCCTCCAAATGCAGCAGCGGTGGGGATGTATCTGTTCAACTCCCTCTCCAGGTTTGACTCACGATGGCCTGGCATCACCATTTGTTGTTCCTGTTCAATTTTCGAAATTAGAAGTTTATAGGTAGCTTCTGCACAGTGATAATTCATGTGAAAAACTACTAGAGGTGCATAAATAACCAGTATAGTTACAAATTGTAAATATAAATGCCCATAACATTTTTTTTCGATAAAGGGAATATATTAATATCGTTAAGATACCAATTACACCCAGCCTCTGCAACAACGTAGTACCCTAATAGCAATACTGATGCACACACATAAAAAAAAAGAATTACACATTGAATGCCTCGTAAAATAAATCCAAATGATGCATTTCATACCAAGCAACATGTGTCCACTGTTCAGCCTTAAGAAGAAGACAGTGTAAAACCATCTATGAAAATATTTACGGACACTATTTTATAGAAACGAAAAATGACCGATACAGATCCAGCATCATAAAGGACTAAGGTCAACCCTGTCTATTTAATTTATTGTGGCATCCTATAGTTAAAACTACAAAATGGCACGAATCAGTAATCTTATTACTAAGCAACCACAGCCAGAAACAGTAGACAAGAAGAACTGGACTTCCACCTTGTTTGACAGGGAATAGGTATAATTAAGAAAATAATAAATATGCAGCTAGATTAAGCAAATATGTACTATTATGTATAAAGTGCATTTACCCTGAGCTGCCTAGCAACATCCCTAGCTGATGAACCAGAAACTTCAATCCATGTCTTTGAGAACAGAGCACAAGCTGACAGCATGAAGACCACATAGAACAGCGCATGGAATGGATTTGCGACAATATCAGCCAAACTGCATGGTTTCCAACATGTTCAGATAAGTATCAAGACCACAAACTTCTGACGGAGTAACTAAAATCACACAAAAAAACAGGTAGGTGTTAATGTAAAAAACTAGTTATTCACCTCGATGGTGCAGTAACATAGTAAGCAAGACCACCAACAGGGATAGAATGGCCTGAATACTCAGATTCTTTCCATATTCCGATAAGATTAACTAGGAAATTGCCACTGAACTTCCTGTAAAGAAGCTGCGACAACAATAAAAACGTGTTAGCACTTTCACATAAATACATAGATTTACTTATGTACTGGAATCGAAGTATGTACCTGAGATATGAAGTAGAGGTTGGTAATGAGTGCAGAGTGCAAAATGATGGGCATATTCGATGTGTAAAACAGTTTAATTGGATATGAACCTTGCTGCCCACGGGCATTTCTTGATCTAACTGGAAGCACAACACGGAAGCCTTGGAAATAGATAACAATGAGGAAGACCAGGACAGTAGCAAGTAAGTTGGTCACGTTTGGAAGATTCTGGCGGTAGAAAGCCTCCCGTAGGGCACGGACTTTGTCAGTTCTAGTAATCAACATATGGAACAATGCAATGACAGCTCCTTCAAATTCAGCACCACGTCCACTGTTGATAGTTGTGGGGCTAAACGCCTTCCAGATGATATTCTCACTGTATTACACAAGTTTACCATGAGCCAAGTTGTCACAGAAACAATATGTCAGTAACAGAAAGGAAATAAATTTCAGTAAGCTTACCAGATGTTGGTAGCAATGAATAGAGAAATGCCAGAACCCAGACCATATCCTTTCTGGAGAAGTTCATCCAGACAGATGACAATGATTCCAGCAAAGAAAAGCTGAAGTATAATGAGAATAGCATTTCCTGTTCCTAGTTGGCCTACACTGCCATACATCCCAGACAGAACATATGCCACAGCTTCCCCAATAGCAATCAGGATACCAAGCAACTTTTGTGCACCATTCCTGAATAAGATTGAGGTAACATACATCAGAAGATATCATTGGATATAGGAAATAAAAGTCAGGAGTATTGAACTACTTCCATTGGTTATATATAATTGAAACACTTTACAGAACTTTTACTGATCAGACTATGGAAACAGAATCGAACAATATGTAGACAATTGTAAGTAGGAGATCCAGCCATTTAAATACTTACAGAAGTGCACGATCCTCTCTCACACTGTTGTCAACTTCAATGATCTTTGATCCAACGAGAAGTTGCATCACCATCCCAGATGTCACAATTGGAGTAATACCCAGCTCCATAACAGTACCACGGTTGGATGCAAGAATGGCACGCAACCAGTAGAAAGGATCAGATCCAGTGGTTGAATGGATTCCATAGAGCGGGAGCTGGCTGCACACTAGGAAAATGAAGAGGGAGATAACGGTGTAGATGAGTTTTTCTCTGAATGGAATTCTCCTATCAGCACTCTGCACTTCCGGTAAGAAACCCAGGAAGGGCCTGACGAGATGCAGCACTCTGAAACCGCCGGCTCCCATGGTCCTGTGCTTGAGAAAAGATAATTAATGAACGTTAACCGATGCAAAAATATTATTTCCTAAGTGCAGAATAATCTAGGAAACTTTACGGAACCCTCAACTTGGTACAACTAATCTAGCATCATAGGCAAGCACTGATTATTAGTTCAGTGGCATCCATTTGACCGGAACATAAGAGAAGCAGCCAAAGTTAAAAGAGCATGTTATATGCAGGGTACAGGAATCTCAGAATTCACCAATGTCAATCACCGTATGCGTGTTGCAGGAATCTCAGAATTCAGCAATATCAATCATCATATGCGTGTTGCTTCAGAATGTGCAGACAGTATTCTGTGTTTTTCAGTAACATGCAGAGATGAAACACACGACGAATTGTGATCTTATCAACTAATTACCATCTACGACAAATAGTGAATCCTGACAACTTAGACTGCCATGATGAACGCTGTATACGCAGTCATCATGGATCACCCAAGATCCTTACTTTCCAATTCGGAGGAAGAAGAAAAGACTGAATCCCAGATAATTTGGCGAGTACAAATTACCGTACCTACACTTGTTCTAAGCCGTGGGAACAGAAGCACATCGCGTCAAGCCGATTCCATTACTCGCACGTATCAAACAACAAACCAACACGAAATCGCAACTCCGACGAACGCTACAGGTACTGAATCTGAAAGCCCGAAGCTCCTGAAGATCCAGGCGGGAGAGGGTGGGCGATGAAGCGTAAGCAAACGGCTGTACCTGTCCGACGAAGATAGCCCCGACGCCGACGCCGCCGCCGCGGTTGACGATGGCGTTGGACCCAAGGCGGAGGAAGGAGAGAGGGGGCTGGTGGACGTCGAGGAAGAGCGCGCGTGGGTTTTAGAGGGAGCCGGGAACACGCAGGGACGAAGAAGCCGAACACCGGGTCGTTGGTCCGCGTGGCCTAGGACGCATATGCCGACGCAAGCGGGGAGCCTCCCCGCCGTCGGATCGGGAACGGACGCTCCGGATGAGACCCAGTGACGTGGAACGGCTTTATACTAACAGAAAGGTCGTGGTCGCGTGGACCGCAAGGACAAGGCGAGGAAGGGCGCGCGCGCTTTCTGTTGGAGCGATGACATGGCGGCCTCCGTTCTTGGATAGACTTTTCTGTCCGGACTCTCTTTTTCAAAAACAAAAACAGAAGTTTTTTAAATCTGGACTTTGTATTACTCGACGTCGACGACGTGGTTAGCCGTATTTGTCTGCTCTGTTTTGATCTCACGCGTGAGACTTTCCGACAGTACTCGATAATGGCGGCGATCAGGTCTCTAGCGTCCAAGATCGGCGGCCACGCGCTACGGATACCGCCGCCGGCGATGGAGGCAGAGCATGGGCTGCCGCTCCGTGGTCTTCCCCACGGAGGATTATTCACGCGGCCAGGACAGCCGCCGGCAGTCAAACCTCGCATGTTCAGCTCCGAGGTGCCCAAGCCACCACAACGCGGGCCTGAAACTTCCAAATTCACTTGGCCAATGAAGATCCTGACCTTTGTGATTGCCGGAATTCCTGTGGCGACCGTTATTTCCATTAATAGGATGAAGACGCGCCCCTTCCCCGTGGGGCTAGATGATTGAACTCGAGGCTAAATAATGTTTCAGCTCATGTCTTGTGAGTCGCTGGTTCGATCTTTCACTGTAGCGTTGCGATCTTGGATCGACTTCTACTTCTCCAGCATGAAGTTGGTCCTCTAGTTTGTTAGTACTTTCTGTGATCCAATTGTGATCAAATGCGGTATCTCTTTCATCTCTCCTATCTCACCCGTTTTGTTGTTGTTGCTCCGTACGCTTGCTGCAGTCCGTGTAATGTGTTTGCTGCATGACATGTACGACTTACTTATCCCCGTAGGAGACACCTCGACAACTCCCTCCCGGGCCGCCACGCACGGGCGGCTCCGGAGGCGCCCCCCACGCCAACCCTAGAACCTCCGCCGGATCTCCTCCCCCGGCCGCTGCCGCCGCCAGGGCCGGCGGTGGCGGCCACGCCTGGCCGTCGAAGACGGCGGGTGAGGGCGGGCGCGCCCCGGCGGGCCCCCGACGTGCGGAGGCGGGACGCCATGGGCGGCGCGGTGGGCGAGAGGCGCGAGGCTTCACGGGCTACGGCGGGGAGGCGCGGAGGAGCGGAGCATCTCGGCGGTGGACGCAGCGGCGGCGGGCGCGCGGTGGAGGAGGCTCGGCGCTGGACGGGGACGGTGGACGGCGGGTCGGGAGCTTGGTGGCGGCGGCGGCGTGGAGTGCGTCCCGGGGAGTCCCGGCGCAGCGGAGGCCGGCCGGCGGCCAAGGAGGAGGACCGCGTCCTCGTTTCCCCCATGGCGCCGACGAGGAGGAGGGTCCGGAGGCGCGGGGCCCGGATCCGGGTCCTTCTTGGGCCCGATCCGGGTTTCGGGCCGGGTGGTCGGTGGTGCCTGCTGCTCGTGCGTGTCTAGGGCTGGAGGTGGAGCTCGGAGTGTGTCCTCCTTGGCCATGCCGGGAGCGGGTGGAGCACCTTGGTGAGGCTACGGCGACATAGTGCTGTGGCGGCGGCGGTGTGGACAACAAGATCACCGGCCCCAACTCGGCGGGCAGCGTGGGCGGGGTACGGCATCGGACGAAAGTCTAGCCCGCTTGGCCGGTGCCGACGGCGACGGCGCCCGTGGGCGTCGTTTTCCTCCTTGGGGGCGCCGCTGAGGTATGCCGACACTTCCCTGCTCCCGCGTGGGTTTGGTGCTGTCTCCGGGCGAAAGCCTAGGTTCGGTGGAACCGCCGCATTGGCGGCATTTCGATGTCGTTCCTCTGTTGGGAGCTTTGCGGTTGGAGACACGGCTTGTCGTTTATCTTTGTGTTCCTCCGGTGTTCGCCACTGTCCAAGGTTGATCTTCTGGGGCGCTATGTACGACGTCGTCGAAGAGTCCAAGATGACGCCTTTTTTGGAGGCCGACCTAGTCCCGCCATCTTCTCTTTTGATGGTGCGTTGGCAAAGGAGAGCTCTCTTGCAGATGTCGATCTTCGGAGGTATTCGGTGTGGAGCGAGACGCGGCTTTGAGGATTAGCTTTGGATAGGTTCTTTGTGTTGTAGTTGTATCTTTGGTGTTGGCTGGTCTTCGGATTAGCCGGGGTGGAGTTCGTTCTGCACTCGTTGTTCGCATCGAGTTGTAGTCGTCTTGTACTAAAATTCTGCCTTCTATAAAGATATGGTACGCCTTTGGCATACTCTCGAAAAAAAAAAAACTTATCCCCGTAGCTCCAGTCCTACTAGGAACTTCGTGTAGCTAATGGCACGCTATTGTAAGGGCTGCAATGTACTACTAGGGGGCGGGGGATTTTTTTTCAGATTGATGCAACCAATCGTGCAACCACACATTTCATTACGAGTACTAATGCACACATGGCACAAAACAAAGATGGACATGCAAACAATATGAATGGATGGATGAGGTAATCTGGATCGCTTGTCTTACAGTTGAGTTAACTGAAAGTCTGAAACCAAAACACAACTGCATGCCAATAGTGCATCTTCTGATTATTGAAGTGGAATTAATCTGCTAACTAGCTATTAGCTAGATGGATGAAATTAAGCTCTGAGTATGCGTACTACTGATGTGGTGCAGCAGCCAAATGAAGTCCCGTAGAAGGATAGCTAGAAGTCCAGAACTGAGTGTGACTGGAGGAGGTTCTTCTGCGCGGGCAGATCATGCTGCCTGTCGGTTGGCTGCTGGCTGCTGCTGCGTGAGTGCGGCCATCTCCGTTTTAAGCTGATTGAGATCGAGAATTAGAAGGAAAAGGAGATTAACAAGTTAATCACAGAGAACCTCATCGCACCATACCAAGTTAATTCTTGTGTGAATATTCGTGCTTTTACACTGTTTTTTTTTGGACAAGGGCACCCTTACGCAGAGGAGGAGACAGGCTCTAGGCCACCCTAACCATGGCCTGTGGCGTGGTTGGTTTTTTGTTCATTGACTGTAGCAACAGTACCGTACTGTAGCATATTGTAGTGGACTGAAGGTGGCCTGGGGCGTCTTGAGATTCTGGCTACGCTAGGGCCCTTACGGACTGGCATGAGGTCTCATTCCTTTTTTTATAATATCCGTGCACTTAAATCTGCCGAGTTGGCTACTTTCCTATCGTGTTACTAGAAGAAAAAACCCGCACACAACAGTAAGTCACTATCAGAGTTGTTTTAGTCTGTGTGGTGTTAAGTTTTTAGGGTGCTTTCTTTATCATGCAAAAATACGCTTAACTGAAATATTCTTATTTATCTCATGTGTAAACGCCAAATCTCACTTGCAAGTGAGGTTACAACTCGAATTTTTTTCGGTTGCAAGTAAAGTTGCAACAGATTTTTTCTCGGTTGTATTGTAACTGATTTTTTTAGTTGCAAGTGGGGTTATAACTGAGATTTTTGCCAGTTGCAAGTGAGGTTGCAACAGAGCTTTTTATCAGTTGCAAGTGCGATTGTAACCGTGAATTTTTTAAGTTGCAACTTAGATTTCTTTCGGTTGTTGGTGTGGTTGCAACTAAGATTTTCTTTACAGTTAAAAAAATTTTGCAACTGAATATTTTGCCAGTTGAAAGTGAGGTTACAATTAAACTTTTCATCAGTTGTAAGTGTGGTTTCAACTGAGATTTTCTTAAAGTTGCATGTTGAGTTGCAACTGAGATTTCTTTTCACGGTTGAAAGTTGGTTGCAACCGGATTTTTTGTCAGTTGCACGTGAGGATGCAACTGAGATTTTTATCCGTTACAAGTGTGTTTGCAACAGAGATTTTTTAGTTGCAAGTGAAATTGTAACCGAGATATTTTTCAACTAACAATAAGTTGCAACTTATATTTACTTTTACCATTTCTACTCTGTTGGCCATCGAAACATCCGTGCGAAATGTCCCAAAAATAAACGAAAAATATTTAACACGAATACAACAATTTAAAGAAAAATAACCTTGTGTATTGCACTCCTAGAGCCCAGGCAATGGGATGACAGAAAATGTTCTCACACTATGTTACGGTCGTACCAGCAATGTGCATGAGAAGAAAAAAAGCAAGAGTACGTGGACTACAAGACTCAAGTGATAGAGCCGTACATGAAGAGGCCTATTTCACGTGTACATAAATTACTATGTTACGCCAATCAATCAGTTCGGATCCAATAAACAGCAAAATAATGTACGCCTAGCTGAGAACTAATTAATTCTCAGCTGGCTGAGACTTAGTCGGGCCTATTTGGTTTCTAACCATAATTTTTCAAGTCAAAGTGTGGATAGCTACAAAATTATGGCTAGCCTGGCTTAAAATATCGAAGCCAAATTTTGGTAAAACTTGGTAAAAAAAAGTTGAGTGTATGATAAATAGACCATACACGCAATAAAATGTGACGAAAACCAAACACATGACAAATAAACTATAGCAGCTAAATTTTGTCTTGGCAAAGGAACCAAACATGCCCTAAATTTTTTCTAACCAGACATACACGTCATGCATGATAGTGCTAGCTTAGTCAGGTCGGCAACATCCTGAGAAAACGTAGCAACATTCGCGTGCATAATTCCCTAACAATTTTTTTTGTCACTTTTAAACTATACCGAAGTAGAAGTTCCTTCTATAAATGTGTTTATCTAATCACACTAAAATTCTATTGAGATATTTCTTAGACAATGTGCTTTATGGATATCTACTATAAATAAAATGCATGCATATGTAAAAAATCAATCTATAAGTGAACTTATAATACAAAATATAATGTACAATGCAGCATGACACAAGTGCACTTTTCAATGTTGCACATTAAAAATGTATAACAAAGAATTCTATAATCATTGTAGATAACTTTGTTATGTGGTTAACAATGCCAAACAAGTAACAGAAAACCGTACCTAGATATATACTATATCATGCTAAAAATAAATTTTATAAAATCATAAAAGTCTATTATAAATTATAGCGTCAATATATATTTAGCCGCGGACAATCCAAATAGCTCTTATGGCACATGAGTTGAGTGAACCTGCCAGCTGTAGCTACTCTCGTTCTGTCAATCTGTCCATCCATTTATCTGTATACTTTCAGTACAAACACATATTTTTTAGCGTACATAATCATGTGCCATAGTTGTGCCGTTGCACAGTGATGCGACCAAGCAAGGATATATACAAGCAACACATGTCTTCGTGGCTCCATCCCCTTCACACTCGTTCTCTCCCTGCTCTAGTTCCATCTCCTTCACACTCGTTGAGCTAGTATTTAATCTGGTAATTGTGCTTGTGTTTTGTTGTATGGTCTGTGTTTCTTCCCTGGCTGTAAGCTTGGGCATTAGTACTTGTCTCTGTATGCAAGACCTCTATGTAAAATAAGTTTGGTGTTTCTTCCCTGGCTGATAATATATTATATATTGGCGTTTTGTTTTTGTATGAAGGGTCTTTGTGTAAATGTTAGACCTCCTCAGCTATTCTCACTCCATCCAACCAACCAAACAACACCCGGCCTCAGCATGTCTCTGTTGGCCCGATCCACCAAACACACTACAAAATCTAAACTCAACTAAGCTATGGTAGGCTTGTATGAGGGGAGATTACAATTCTCAGTTGACCCAGGCTACCAAACACACCCTAAGGGAACAACACCGCCCACATAAGAATTGTATTCCAATATGGAACACCTCGTATCTTGTCTTTCTGAGCGTTCGTATTTCTTGTCGAATACTTCTGGCACAGAGAGAGCGTGAGCGAGAGAGCGTGAGTGGGAGGCGTCGGGCGTCCCTCCACGCGTCGGCCGCCCGCCCCCCAACCCCCCAGCGGCGGCTTCCCCTCCTCTCTGGCGGCCGTCCCTGGCCTCCGCCATCCCTCCCCTCTCTCCACCCTCTGCGCTCCCCCCATGGCGGCGTCCGCGACCAAATCGTGGCGGTGATCCGATCTGGTGGATGAGGAGGACGACGACCTCCTCGAGTCGGAGGGTTCCTCGTCGCGCCGCTCCTACTCCGATGTGGTGAGGGATGGGACGCCCAGCCCGGTGCGCGCGGGGTCTCCTTCCTCGCCGCTGGCGTCTCCGATGGTTGCACGCGCACCACCTGTTCGACAGATGGCCTCTGTGATGATTCGTCCTGCGCAGTAGCGGGCGGACAGTGGCTTGGCCTCGCGTGGTGATGGTGGTAGGAGGGGGCCGCAGCCAAAGCGCCAGCGGCGTCGCGAGCCACTTCCATTCTTCTTCGTGCCGGCTGGAGTTCCGGCGCGCCTCGCGAGCCTCTTCCATTCTTCTTATAATATTCCTATAAATGATGTAATTATATACTTGATGTGAATAAAAGGTTTCATTGAGAATTAACTTCAATGAAAGGATATGGACTGAAACTTATTTAGTGTCAAGATCTATGAAGATAGATTGAAACACATAATAATTTTAAGTCAAAGTACATAGAATGGATATTGAAGTAGTTCAATATAGGAATATTAAGAAGGTGTTCTTTCCATGAGAAGGTTTAACAAGACTTGAGTGTATTTGACACTCAATGAGTAAAAACACATGAGTGATTATAGATCACGAATAATATGTACACAATCAGATGTCCTGTGCTCTAAAGTGTTATGAGCATGTACCAGAATGATTCATGTGATGATCATTCGACGACAGTAAGAATATCCTTGAGTACTTTAGAAGAACCAAGAATATATATAGTTTTGTATGGGGTAATGACAAACAAATCACTGTAAAGTGTTGCACCGATATTAGTTTGATCACATATAAAATGAATTTCAAATCTCAATTAGGCTAAGTGTTGTTTAAAAGGTAGCACAATGCTAGATTTAGAAGAGTTCTAAATATTATGACGGATTCTACAAAAGAAGGCAGAGTATGTTATTGTTTTGACAATGATTGAGGATGTTAAGTCAAGAAGTTCTTTGAGAACTTGGTGTAGTTCCGATAGTGTCAGAACTTTGAAGCTATATTGTGTGTGACAATATTAGTGACATATTTCAGGCCGCGGAATTAAGGTTCCACCAGAAGACCAAACATATTTAATGCCGACTCATTTGGAAAATGAGTGATGCGTGAAGACGCAAATGAATTGCAAAATACATACGTTTCTGAGCATGTCAGATCCGTTGACTAAAACCTCTCCCATGAGCAAAACATGATAAAGCACCAGAAGGCCAAGATGTTATATCTTTACAAATGTAAACTAGATTATTGACTCTAGTGCAAGTGGGAGACTGTTGGAGATATGCCCAAGAGGCAATAATAAAATGGTTATTATAATATATCTTTGTGTTTATGATAAATGTTTGCATACCATGCTATAATTGTATTAACCGAAACATTAATACATGTGTGTTATGTAAACAACAAGGAGTCCCTAGTAAGCCTCTTGTATAACTAGCTTGTTGATTAATAGATGATCATGGTTTCGTGATCATGAACATTGGATGTTATTAATAAAAAGGTTATGTCATTAGAGGAATGATATAATGGACACACACCCAAATAAGCGTAGCATAAGATCATGTCATTAAGTTCAACTTGCTAGTAGCTTCCGATACATAGTTACCTAGTCCTTCGACCATGAGATCATGTAAATCAGTTATACCGGAAGGGTACTTTGATTACATCAAACGCCACTGCGTAAATGAGTGGTTATAAAGGTGGGATTAAGTATTCGGAAAGTATGAGTTGAGGCATATGGATCAAGAGTGGGATATTGTCCATCCCGATGACGGATAGATATACTCTGGGCCCTCTCGGTGGAATGTCGTCTGATTAGCTTGCAAGCATATGAATGGTTCATAAGAGATGGCATACCACGGTACGAGTAAAGAGTGCTTGTCGGAGACGAGGTTGAACAAGGTATAGAGATACCAATGATCAAACCTCAGACAAGTAAAATATCGCGTGACAAAGGGAATCGGTATCGTATGTAAATGGTTCAATCGATCACTAAGTTATCGTTGAATGTGTGGGAGCCATTATGGATCTCCAGATCCCGCTATTGGTTATTGGTCGGAGAGAAGTCTCAACCATGTCTGCATAGTTCACGAACCGTAGGGTGACACACTTAAGGTTTGATGTCATTTTAAGTAGATATGGAATATGGAATGGAGTTCGAAGTTTTGTTCGGAGTCTCGGATGGGATCCAGGACATCACGAGGAGGTCCGGAATGGTCCGGAGAATAAGATTCATATATAGGAAGTCACTTTCCAAGTTTGGAAACGATCCGGTGCATTTATGGAAGGCGCTAGAATGTTCTAGAACCTTCCGGAAGAAATCACTATGGAAGGTGCAAACCCTAACTTGCCAACCAAGTGGGAGGGTGGAGTCCATGGTGGACTCCACCTCCTTGGCTGGCCAAGAAAGAAGGAAAGGGGGGAGTCCTAGTCCCCCTAGGTTTTGCCCTTTGGAAGGTTTGAGAGTTGGACTCTTATTCGGATTCTAGGGCTACCCCTTGGGGTTCCACCGATATAATGAGGGAGAGAGGGAGGGGGCCGGCCACCACTTGAGCCGCACCACCCAGGGCACCCATGGCCGGCACCCCAAGCAGCCCCTCTCCCTAAACCCTAGCCCCCCCACTCCTCATACAACTCCCATAGCGCTTAGGCGAAGCCCTGCCGGAGTTCTCCATCACCACCGCCACCACGCCGTCGTGCTGCCGGGATTCCGAGGAGGATCTACTACTTCCGCTGCCCGCTGGAATGGGGAGAAGGACTTCGTTATCAACACCGAACGTGTGACCGAGTACGGAGGTGCTGCCCGACTGTGGCACCGTCAAGATCTTCTACGCGCTTTTGCAAGCGGCAAGTGATCGACTACATCCACAACGAGATCTAATCTCGTAGGCTTTGGAAATCTTCAAGGGTTAGTCTCATGATCTTCTCGTTGCTACCATCTACTAGATTAGATCTTGGCTTGTTATTCGTTCTTGTGGTAGGAAATTTTTTGTTTTCTATGATACGAATCCCATCAGTGGTATCAGAGCCGTGTCTATGCATAGATTGGTTGCACGAGTAGAACACAATGGTTTTGTGGGCGTTGATGCTTTTGTTGTCTTTAGTTCGTGTACTTTGCATCTTGCGGGATGGTGGGATGAAGCGGCCCGGGCTAACTTTACATGACCGCGTTCATGAGACTTGCTCCACGCTCGACATGCAACTTGTATTGCATAAGTGGCTTTGCGGGTGTCTCTCACCATAGTGAAGATTCAATTTACTCTTTCTATTGACAACACTAGTATCACCGTTGTGGTTCATGTTCGTAGGTAGATTGGATCTTACTCGAAAACCCTAAACCACGTAAAATATGCAAACCAAATTAGAGCCGTCTAACTTGTTTTTGCAGGGGTTTGGTGATGTGATATGGCCATGATGTGATGATGAATATGTATGAGATGATCATTATTGTATTGTGGCAACCGGCAGGAGCCTTATGGTTGTCTTTATATTTCATGTTGTAGTATTATTTCAAAGTAGTTGTAATAGTTGCTACACACGGTGAACAACCATGAAGACGGCGCCATGGACCTTGACGCTACGCCGACGATGATGGAGATCATGCCCGTTGATGATGGAGATCATGTCCATGCTTTGGATATGAAGATCAAAGGCGCAAAGACTAAAGGGCCATATCATATCACATTATGAATTGCATGTGATGTTAATCCTTTATGCATCTTATTTTGCTTAGATCACGACGGTAGCATTATAAGATGATCCCTCACATTAATATCAAGATAATAAAGTGTTTTCCCCTCGTATGCACCATTGCTACAGTTCATCGTTTCGAAGCATCTCGTGATGATCGGATGTGATAGACTCTACGTTCACATACAGCGGGTGTAAGCCATGTTGCACACGCGGAAATACTTAGGTTTGCTTGGCGAGCCTAGTATGTACAGACATGGCCTCGGAACACAGGAAACCGAAAGGTTGAACACGAGTCATATAGATGATATGATCAACATGTTGATGTTCACCATTAAAGCTACATAATCTCACGTGATGATCGGTTTTGGTGTAGTGGATATGGATCGTGTACCACTTAACAACTATGAGGGATGTTGTATGAAGTGGGAGTTCATTAGTAATTAGATTAAAACATGAACTAATTATCATGAACATAGTCTGAATAGTATTTTGAATTAATTTGTAGAACTGGCATCCGTTTTCTATCATGCGCTAGTCTTATAATTGAGATAGAAATACTGTTAAGTCTGACAAGAAACTTTACGGACTGGTACCGTATTGTTAAAGAATCAAGAAATGATTAAGTCCTATTGCAAACTTTTAGTAAACCTCGCATTGCTGATTCAAAGAACAATAGTTTCAATTAGTACCTAGAATCATCTTGTCTCCGTGAAACTTGAAGTTCAAATTTGTTTGAAAAGTAAGGAGCTGAAAATTTTGTTTTCAGAAATAAGCAAGGTATGAGATATATGTGATATCTAAGACCTTATTGCAAGGTGATAGAATATAATTTGGTGAGACTACATAACTCATAAGTTTTATGGGAATGTACGATGGTTGAAGACGCCAGGCGTCCCAATCCTCCAACTATTGGGGCACTAACGATATTTGCATATCCATGAAGTGATCGTCCTTAGTATGCACCGTTGTTAAGACTCGTCGTTTCGAAGCATCACGTGATGATCGGGTGTTATAGATTCTACGTGTGCATACAACGGGTGCAAGCCAGATTTGCACATGCGAATACTGAGGTTAAACTATATGAGCTTAGCATGTACATACATGGTCTCGGAAAGTCGTCATGATTGGATGGATAATTTTTTTGAGTGAAATTGTTCATCACATTAAAAGGTTACTAATAGTGAAAACTGGAACACTTGTCATATGATGATCAACTTAAAAATAAGAACCTCAAGGTTATTGGTATTTAACCAAGAAACCTAGAAGTTATTGAAGGTGAAGTGTTTTCTGAGAATGAGAAAAGCTAAAAGAGAAACTACAAAAGATATTTTGGCAGAAAGAAGGAAAAAGACTAGAAGGTCTAGCTCAGGTGTATATAGATGATATACATGTTATGGATGTATTCCTTGTTTGGTAACATAATAAAATTCTTGGGTATTTGTACCAGATTGGTTGGTATGAGATGTCATACAATACAACGCAATACAAGAATACGATGGCCTAAGTGACTGATAAGGAATATGGTAATAATGCACGTCTGGAACATAATAAAGTGTTATTATGTTTGTCGTTGGCATTCTACCTAGCCCTTAGAATTCATAATAAATAACTTAATAAATTGTTATTTTGCTCTGGTCAAATGAAAACAATGAGTTGTTCAAATTATGACATTACTCCATGTACGATGGATAAGTTATTATAAATCTTAATGGTGAAACACACATACATAACACTGACGCTAAAATGCCATAAGGCAAATGATTTGAATTCCACTTATTTATGGAACCGCCATTTAGGTCATGTTAGAGAGGAACGTGTGAAGGAACTCCATGCAAATGGATTTTTGGAGTCATTTGATTTTTGAAATCGTTTGGCGCTTGCAAATCTTTTCTAAAGAGAATTACTGAAATACCGTTCATATGCCAAGAGTTGAACGGGCAACTAACTTAGTGGAAACATACATGATGATATATGTGGTTCACTGGGCATAGTTGTGTGCGGGAGATTCTTCTACTTCATGAAAACTTCCAACAATGAATTGAGTATATATATGTGATATATTCGATAAGGAAGAAGTTTGAAACATTTGAATGGATTCAAATAAATTTCAGCATGAAGTGGAAATCATCGTAATAGAAAAGTCAAATATCTATGATTGGATCATAGTGGAAATATTTGAATTACGAGTTTTAGCGAACATCTAAGAGAGTTATGAAGTTGTTCTACAACTCACGTTTCTTGGAGTATCATAGTGATGATGAAGTATCCGAGAGACGTATCCAAACCTTGTTGGATTAATGATGAAATAAAATAAAATGAAGCCATTATATTTTTGTGGATTATGCTTTAGAGACTACCGCTTTTACACTGAATAGAGCATCATCATGATCCGTTGAAATGACACCATACGAGTTATAGCATGGGTATGAACCCTAATAGTCCTTTCTTAAATTTTGGTATGCATAGCATAAGTAAATAAGTTTACAACCAAAATCGGATGAATGTCTTTGTTGGTTATCCCAAAGAATTAATTGGGAATTCTTTCCACTATGGAGACAAAGACAAAAGTGTTTGTCGATGTTTCTTACTTATTTCCAAGAAATTGTTTCTAGCGAAGTATTTGAGTGGGAGGACAATAGAACTTGATAAGGTTTATGAACCTGAGCATAATGATCAGAGTAGCGCAGCATCGGAATTGGTTCCGAAAGCGGCCACGACGATCATGGCTCCCATGACTACAAAGTGTTTTAGCCATGGAGATCGAAGTACCTATTGAACCCTATAGGTATGGTTTACTTTGTGATCAAATAAATGATTTGTGGACAAAGTATTATTTTTGAACAATGATAAACCAACTATAAACTAAGAAGTTATGATGGGCCCTGACTCCGTTAAAATGGCTATACGCCATGAAATCCAAGATAGATGAATACTTTTTGAAAGTAAATAGATATATAAAATTGATGGACTTGGATAGAATATCCTTGAATAAGCTCGACTTGTCGAAAAGTTGTTTACGACAAAGTTCAAAGAGTTGACTACGATAAGATTAGATCTTCCGTAGCGATGCTTATAGTCTATGTTGATTATTCTAGTAATCGCTACATATTTCTTTTATGAGATATGATAGTAGGATGGCAGAAATACATTCCTTACCAGAAGTGTGTATGAAGGAAGTATACTAGATACAAACCAAGAGTTTTGCTGGTCCGTGGAATACTAGATAAGTATACAAACTTCAATTGGATGAAGTGAGTATCGCGGAGTTGGAATCTTCACCGGATGAAATGGTCAAAGAGTTTTTGATTTCATCAGAAACGATGAAGATGCTTGCATTTGCAAGAAATTAAGTGGGAGCGCTGAGACATAGTTATAATATCGTTGATTATAAATGATGTAATTATATACTTGATGTGAATAAAAGGTTTCATTGAGAATTAACTTCAATGGAAGGATATGGACTGAAACTTATTTAGTGTCAAGATCTATGAAGATAGATTGAAACACATAATAATTTTAAGTCAAAGTACATAGAATGGATATTGAAGTAGTTCAATATAGGAATATTAAGAAGGTGTTCTTTCCATGAGAAGGTTTAACAAGACTTGAGTGTATTTGACACTCAATGAGTAAAAACACATGAGTGATTAGAGATCACGAATAATATGTACACAATCAGATGTCCTGTGCTCTAAAGTGTTATGAGCATGTACCAGAATGATTCATGTGATGATCATTGGACGACAGTAAGAATATCCTTGAGTACTTTAGAAGAACCAAGAATATATATAGTTTTGTATGGGGTAATGACAAACAAATCGCTGTAAAGTGTTGCACCGATATTAGTTTGATCACATATAAAATGAATTTCAAATCTCAATTAGGCTAAGTGTTGTTTAAAAGGTAGCACAATGCTAGATTTAGAAGAGTTCTAAATATTGTGACGAATTCTACAAAAGAAGGCAGATTATGTTATTGTTTTTACAATGATTGAGGATGTTAAGTCAAGAAGTTCGTTGAGAACTTGGTGTAGTTCCGATAGTGTCAGAACTTTGAAGCTATATTGTGTGTGACAATATTAGTGACATATTTCAGACCGCGGAATTAAGGTTCCACCAGAATACCAACCATATTTAATGCCGACTCATTTGGAAAATGAGTGATGCGTGAGGACGCAAATGAATTGCAAAATACATACGTTTCTGAGCATATCAGATCCGTTCACTAAAACCTCTCCCGTGAGCAAAACATGATAAAGCACCAGAAGGCCAAGGTGTTATATCTTTACAAATGTAAACTAGATTATTGACTCTAGTGCAAGTGGGAGGTTGTTGGAGATATGCCCAATAGGCAATAATAAAATGGTTATTATAATATATCTTTGTGTTTATGATAAATGTTTGCATACCATGCTATAATTGTATTAACTGAAACATTGATACATGTGTATTATGTAAACAACAAGGAGTCCCTAGTAAGCCTCTTGTATAACTAGCTTGTTGATTAATAGATGATCATGGTTTCGTGATCATGAACATTGGATGTTATTAATAACAAGGTTATGTCGTTAGATGGATGATATAATGGACACACACCCAAATAAGCGTAGCATAAGATCATGTCATTAAGTTCAACTTGCTATTAGCTTCCGATACATAGTTACCTAGTCCTTCGACCATGAGATCATATAAATCAGTTATACCGGAAGGGTACTTTGATTACATCAAACGCCACTGCGTAAATGGGTGGTTATAAAGGTGGGATTAAGTATTCAGAAAGTATGAGTTGAGGCATATGGATCAAGAGTGGGATATTGTCCATCCCGATGACGGATAGATATACTCTGGGCCCTCTCGGTGGAATGTCGTCTGATTAGCTTGCAAGCATATGAATGGTTCATAAGAGATAGCATACCACGGTATGAGTAAAGAGTACTTGTCGGAGACGAGGTTGAACAAGGTATAGAGATACCGATGATCAAACCTCGGACAAGTAAAATATCGCGTGACAAAGGGAATCGGTATCGTATGTAAATGGTTCAATCGATCACTAAGTTATCGTTGAATGTGTGGGCGCCATTATGGATCTCCAGATCCCGCTATTGGTTGGTTGGAGAGAAGTCTCAACCATGTCTGCATAGTTCACGAACCGTAGGGTGACACACTTAAGGTTTGATGTCATTTTAAGTAGATATGGAATATGGAATGGAGTTCGAAGTTTTGTTCGGAGTCTCGGATGGGATCCAGGACATCACGAGGAGGTCCGGAATGGTCCGGAGAATAAGATTCATATATAGGAAGTCACTTTCCAAGTTTGGAAATGATCCGGTGCATTTATGGAAGGCGCTAGAATGTTCTAGAACCTTCCGGAAGAAATCACTATGGAAGGTGCAAACCCTAACTTGCCAACCAAGTGGGAGGGTGGAGTCCATGGTGGACTCCACCTCCTTGTCTAGCCAAGAAAGAAGGAAAGGGGGAGTCCTAGTCCCCCTAGGTTTTGCCCTTTGGAAGGTTTGAGAGTTGGACTCTTATTCGGATTCTAGGGCTACCCCTTGGGGTTCCACCTATATAATGAGGGAGAGAGGGAGGGGGCCGGCTGACAAGGTATTAACTTGTCAATGCCTACGTATTGTAGACTAGGGTTTCGTTGGACGTAGAGGGCAAGTAGATCTCGAAGGTTTCAGCCGAAAAGTACTCGACGATTATGAAATTAGGGTTGTGTTGACAATAGATTCGATCCTCTCTTTGTCCCTCGAATCCCCCTTATATAGGAGGCGGAGCCGAGGGATTCGTAATACACAAGTTACAGAGTCCGGGAGGGTTTCCAACCCGTCCCGCAAGATTACAAATAGTACTTCCTAATACAACTCTAGCTTTCCTTAATAATAACTTGGGCTTCCGATTCTTCTTATTCTTCGAGTCATGGGCCTTCAGTAAACCCCGGGTACCATCTTCGGCAGGCCCATTTGGGATGCCTATGTCAGTAGCCCCCGAGATTTTGCTTGAATCGAAGAATCAGGGAAAATCTCGAATTTTAATCATTCAATAACTCTGCCGAATTTATCACATATCTTTAGATATGCAATCATATATTGTACAGGGATAATGGTAGTTGGGGCTAGTTCATCTGACGGATCAGGTACTAGTTAACTGCTCTAGTGGCCATCCGCAAAAACCTACTTCAAGATCACGTCCCTGGACATGATCTCGGGATACTGGTGTAAACTTCGACAGGTGTCGCTTAAGGTCCGATTTTGTCGAGTCCCAGTCATATTTTATGAAAAAAGACACAGAGCACCCGACTCCGCTTAAGGATGCCTATGATGGATGAACTTCTTCGGATGGATGCTGAGTTCTTCGTGAAGGGCAGCTATGCTGAACATAGTACTCGTACTGCAAATAATGAACGGATGACCATAGATGATATACTAGGCAGCAATTGAGAGTTTCTCTTTTAGCTTGTCGATTTTTTTAGGAATTGCATCTTGTATGTTGTAAACATACTCTATATTGTAAAGCCAGTAAATATTTTTATTTTTCCTCATCAAGCCCCCGAGCGTTTTGGTGACGATTTTCTCTATTGTGTATGCGAGGTTGAACCAAGGCAAAAACAATAAACTATATTGATTGTACTATTTTTGCGGGTGTTAGCCCCCGAGCTCTTTTTGTCGACCACTATTTTGTATCGTATTTTTATTTGGCGAGGTGCTTTGCACCAAGGCGACATATTTTGTGCGTTGGCGTTGTATATATATTGTAATTTCTGGGCGCCAGCCCCCGAGTGTGTCGAAGAAAAAGATGTATACTTCCACTATCTTTATTATATTGCAGCACCGCGAGTCCGCCTCATTAAAAACCTTTTCCAGCCCCACTCGGTGCCCTGAAAAAGGAAAAGAGTGCGTCTGAAAACTCGCGGGTGTTTCAGTACATTGTAGTTTTACAAGGAGGACTATATTTCGACTCTAGGCGTAGCAACGCCTGAGGTGTGCCACGTTCCAAGGATTTGGCTCGACAGCTCCTGACTTCTTGTCCTTTATCCTGTATGCTCCTCCCTCGATTACTTCTGTGACGATGTAAGGTCCAAGCCATGGCGACTCGAGTTTTTCATGGCTTTTTTGATTGAGCCGCAAAACTAAGTCTCCAACCTGAAAAGATCTCGGTCGCAAACGTCGACTGTGGTAGTTTTTCAGATCTTGCTGGTACTTAGCGACTCGTGATAACACTTCATCTCGAGCTTCGTCGAGTGCGTCGACATCGTCTTCCAATGCTATCCTGGAAGCTTCTTCGTTGTATTCCGTGACTCTCGGAGAGTTATGCTCTATTTCTCTCGGCAGTACTGCCTCTGCTCCATGGACCAGAAAAAACGGAGTCTCCTGTGTCGCTGTATTTGGTGTTGTTCGGATACTCCATAACACACTCGGCAACTCCTCTGGCCAAGTATGTCGAGCTTTTTCCAATGGTCCTAACAAACGCTTCTTGATACCATTGCAGATGATACCATTGGCTTTCTCGACTTGACCGTTGGTCTGCGGGTGCGCGACTGACGCGAAGTGTAATTTGATGCCCACCTCTGCACAGTATGCCTTGAATTCCTTGGATGTGAAATTACTGCCATTGTCCGTGACGATGCTATGAGGTACTCCAAACCGAAAGACAATGCTTTTCACAAACTTGATTGCCGACGCTCCATCTGGTAAATTTATCGGCTTTGCTTCTATCCATTTGGTGAATTTGTCGACAGCGACGAGCATATACTCGTATCCTCCTGGCGAGGCCTTGTGTAGTTTTCCCACCATATCGAGACCCCATTGAGAAAAGGGCCAAGACAGCGGTATTGGCATCAACTCTGCTGCCGGAGAATGAGGCCTTGCGGCAAATCTCTGGCAGGCGTCACAAGTTCGCACTATTTCCTTCGCATCCTCGATTGCTGTCAACCAGTAAAATCCTGTGATACGTCCCAAACATATCTATAATTTCTTATGTTCCATGCTACTTTTATGATGATACTCACATGTTTTATACACACTTTATGTCATTATTATGCATTTTCCGGCACTAACCTATTGACGAGATGCCGAAGAGCCGCTTGCTCGTTTTCGTTGTTTTTGGTTTCAGAAATCCTAGTAAGGAAATATTCTCGGAATTGGACGAAATCAACGCCCAGGGTCCTATTTTTCCACGAAGCTTCCAGAAGTCTGAAGAGGAAACGAAGTGGGGCCACGAGGTGGCCACACAATAGGGTGGCGCGGCCCAAGCCCTGGCCGCGCCGGCCTACTGTGTGGGCCCCTCGTGACGCCCCCTGACCTACCCTTTCGCCTATATATAGTCTTCATCGCGAAACCCCCAGTACCGAGAGCCACGATACGGAAAACCTTCCAGAGACGCAGCCGCCGCCAATCCCATCTCGGGGATTCAGGAGATCGCCTCCGGCACCCTGCCGGAGAGGGGAATCATCTCCCGGAGGTCTCTTCATCGCCATGATCGCCTCCGGATTGATGTGTGAGTAGTCCACCCCTGGACTATGGGTCCATAGCAGTCGCTAGATGGTTGTCTTCTCCTCATTGTGCTATCATGTTAGATCTTGTGAGCTGCCTATCATGATCAAGATCATCTATTTGTAATGCTACATGTTGTGTTTGTTGGGATCCGATGAATATTGAATACTATGTCAAGTTGTGTTATCACCAGAATTTGACCGGATCAGAGGTGGGCCGCGATTGAAGATGGATTTGAAGAATATACACGAAAGATCTCTGAAGCGGCCTTGTTTGGGGAATTTGGGCTATATTGCCCATGTATCTTTAATTACCATAGATTGTATTTAGATTAAAAGTTAGAGTTTATCTCGTGCACGGTTTAGTGCACGCCCACATTAGAAAGTCCGCTGGACTATAAATATGTACCTAGGGTTTATGGAATAAACAACAACACAACGTTCACCCCAAAACAAACCAATCTCGGCGCATCGCCAACTCCTTCGTCTCGAGGGTTTCAATCAGGTAGCGACATGCTGCCTAGATCGCATCTTGCGATCTAGGCAGCACAAGCTCCACGTTGTTCATGCGTTGCCCGTACTGAAGCGTCTTTGATGGCGGGCAACGTAGTTATCATAGATGTGTTAGGGTTAGCATTGTCCTTCATATGAACATGCTTACGTAGTGCAACCCTTGCATATCTAGCCGTCCTCATGCCTATCTCAGGCATGGGGGCGGCACCCTGCTTGTTCATCGTTTAGTAGATCTGATCCGTTACGATTGCTCCTTGCTCTGCAAGGATTAGTTTAATATCTGCAATAGTTAGGCCTTACAAAGGGGGGGAGGATCCAGTGGCGCGTAGGGTGGCGTTCGCAGGTCCTAAACAGGATGTTCCGTGGATCAACTACATTGTTGGTTCTTTGGCCTTGTTTAGGATCGGCTTATGAGCACCGTGCGTGGCCGCGAGGCCCAACCTGGAGTAGGATGATCCGATTATGCGGTGAAAACCCTAAATCGTCGTAGATCTCATTAGCTTTATCTTGATCAAGCAGGATCACCAAGTATTCGTGCACCCCGCACGGATCATGGGTGGATCGGCTCTTTGAGCCGATTCACAGGATAACCCGAGAGCCGATCGAGGCTCGTATTTAACGTTTACGTGTATGCCATGCGAGGAACTAAGCGAGGCATTCCCCATCACCTTCCTGACCAGGTATAGGTCAGGTGGCACGCCCTTGCACTTCGCATCGCCGCGTGTGACCAGAAGAGCATTGCGGGCCGTCGCTCGGAGGGGTCTCAGCCAGCCGCAGCTCTAGGCTCTTCCCGGCTCTACTAGTGCTGACTGTCGCTGCCCGGCGGTGGGTTTTGGCGGTCAACACATTCTGGCACGCCCGGTGGGACCATCTTCGACATCCACCGCATCGCCATCTACATCTGAGATGGCGGAAGGCACTCCGGTCAAGTACGAGGATCTGACTGACGAGCTTAAGAAAGAAGCACGACGAGGTCAAAGCAGTCCTCGAAGCCGACCTCATCGGCTCTTTCTCGAAGACCCGTTCTCATGGCATCAGGTGGAACGACTTTACAGCCGAGGGTGCCCTCGACCAAGTAGATCTGTCCACCCCTTCAGAAGAACGGACCAGAGCTCTGCGCCGGGAAGTCACTCTGGTGGCAAAGACAAAGAGGAGGCCGGTTCAAGCGATCGGCTTCGATATAATGATAAAAGGTACAACAATGAAGACGGTATAGAGTCTTATAATGCTTTCAATATGTCTTTTATGTGAGTTTTGCTGTACCGGTTCATACTTGTGTTTGCTTTAAACAACCTTGCTAGCCTAAACCTTGTATCGAGAGGGATTACTTCTCATACATCCAAAATCCTTGAGCCAAACACTATGCCACTTGTGTCCACCATACCTACCTACTACATAGTATTTCTCCTCCATTCCAAAGTAAATTGCTTGAGTGCTACCTTTAAATTTCCATCATTCGCCTTTGCAATATATAGCTCATGGGACAAAATAGCCTTAAAAACTATTGTGGTATTGAATATGTACTTATGTGTCTTATCTCTTATTAAGTTGCTTGTTGTGCGATAACCATGTTCCTGGGGACGCCATCAACTACTCTTTGTTGAATATTATGTGAGTTGCTATGCATGTTCGTCTTGTCTGAAGTAAGGGCGGTTTTCACAATCAAATGGTTTGAGTATGCATACTGTTAGAGAAGAACATTGGGCCGCTAACTAAAGCCATGAATCATGGTGGAAGTTTCAGTTTGGACATAAAACCTCAATCTCTTATGAGAATATTAAGCTGTTGAATGCTTAAGCATTACAAGAGGAGTCCATTATCTCGTTGTCTATGTTGTCCCGGTATGGGTGTCTAAGTTGAAGAATGATCAAACGCGAGAAACCCAATGCGAACTTTCTCCTTAGACCCTTGTACAGGCGGCATAGAGGTACCCCTTTGTGACACTTGGTTGAAACATATGTTATGCAATGATAATCAGTGTTAACCCAAGCTAATTAGGACAAGGTGCGGGCACTATTAGTACACTATGCATAAGGCTTGCAACTTGTAAGATATAATTTGCATGATACATATGCTTTATTACTACCGTTGACAAAATTGTTTCATGTTTTAAAAATAAAAGCTCTAGCACAAATATAGCAATCCATGCTTCCCTCTGCGAAGGGCCTTTCTTCTACTTTTATTGTTGAGTCAGTTTACCCATTTCCTTCTATCTAAAAAAGCAAACATTTGTGTTAACTGTGCATTGATTCCTACATACTTGCATATTGCACTTGTTATATTACTTTATGTTGACAATATCCAGAAGATATATACAAGACTGCATTCAGAGTACCAGGTTCAATGGGCTTGTTTGAATATGTAGTCATGACATTTGGACTGAAGAAACTTGGGGGGCAGCTCACCCCGAAGGTCCTCTCCTCTGGAGAGCCGATTTCGTTCAAATCGGCTGGCTCTGCATGATAGTGCCCTCGGACATGATCAAGCCCAGGTCCATTCGGCTAATTTGTATATCCTCGTCTCGTTTCGCCTTGACCGAGACTCGGGGGCAACCGACTCGGTAAATGTTCCGTTTCTAGAAGCCAATTGGAGTATCATCGGCTGGTCCTGTGTAGCAACCTTCTTCGAGGATGGTGAATTTTGTAGAGGAGTGTCACCAGGTCTCAGAGTCATCAGTCGAAGAAGATGAGGGACAGATTATGAGAGACCAATGCGTTGCTATCGGCTCATTGGGCGTCGATCCAGCTAACAATCGGCAGTTTCGCTCCGCCACGACATGACCCGACGAAGGAAAAGCATAATGATTTTGGAAATGTCATTTCCAAAACCAGGGGGGCATGTGTTATCACCAGAATTTGACCGGATCAGAGGTGGGCCGCGATTGAAGATGGATTTGAAGAATATACACGAAAGATCTCTGAAGCGGCCTTGTTTGGGGAATTTGGGCTATATTGCCCATGTATCTTTAATTACCATAGATTGTATTTAGATTAAAAGTTAGAGTTTATCTCGTGCACGGTTTAGTGCATGCCCACATTAGAAAGTCTGCTGGACTATAAATATGTACCTAGGGTTGATGGAATAAACAACAACACAACGTTCACCCCAAAACAAACCAATCTCGGCGCATCGCCAACTCCTTCGTCTCGAGGGTTTCAATCGGGTAGCGACATGCTGCCTAGATCGCATCTTGCGATCTAGGCAAGCACAAGCTCCACGTTGTTCATGCGTTGCCCGTATCGAAGCGTCTTTGATGGCGGGCAACGTAGTTATCATAGATGTGTTAGGGTTAGCATTGTCCTTCATATGAACATGCTTACGTAGTGCAACCCTTGCATATCTAGCCGTCCTCATGCCTATCTCAGGCATGGGGGCGGCACCCTGCTTGTTCATCGTTTAGTAGATCTGATCCGTTACGATTGCTCCTTGCTCGCAAGGATTAGTTTAATATCCGCAATAGTTAGGCCTTACAAAGGGGGGAGGATCCGAGTGGCTCGTAGGGTGGCGTTCGCAGGTCCTAAACAGGATGTTCCGTGGATCAACTACATTGTTGGTTCTTTGGCCTTGTTTAGGATCGGCTTATGAGCACCGTGCGTGGCCGCGAGGCCCAACTCGGAGTAGGATGATCCGATTATGCGGTGAAAACCCTAAATCGTCGTAGATCTCATTAGCTTTATCTTGATCAAGCAGGATCACCAAGTATTCGTGCACCCCGCACGGATCATGGGTGGATCGGCTCTTTGAGCCGATTCACGGGATAACCTGAGAGCCGATCGAGGCTCGTATTTAACGTTTACGTGTATGCCATGCGGGAACTAAGCGAGGCATTCCCCATCACCTTCCCGACCGGGTATAGGTCAGGTGGCACGCCCTTGCACTTCGCATCGCCGCGTGTGACCAGAAGAGCATTGCGGGCCGTCGCTCGGAGGGGTCTCAGCCAGCCGCAGCTCTAGGCTCTTCCCGGCTCTACTAGTGCTGACTGTCGCTGCCCGGCGGTGGGTTTTGGCGGTCAACAACGTTCACCCCAAAACACAACGTTCACCCCAAAACAAACCAATCTCGGCGCATCGCCAACTCCTTCGTCTCGAGGGTTTCAATCAGGTAAGCGACATGCTGCCTAGATCGCATCTTGCGATCTAGGCAGCACAAGCTCCACGTTGTTCATGCGTTGCCCGTACTGAAGCGTCTTTGATGGCGGGCAACGTAGTTATCATAGATGTGTTAGGGTTAGCATTGTCCTTCATATGAACATGCTTACGTAGTGCAACCCTTGCATATCTAGCCGTCCTCATGCCTATCTCAGGCATGGGGGCGGCACCCTGCTTGTTCATCGTTTAGTAGATCTGATCCGTTACGATTGCTTACGTAGTGCAACCCTTGCATATCTAGCCGTCCTCATGCCTATCTAATGAGATCTACAACACACCAAAATGTGTTGACCGCCAAAACCCACCGCCGGGCAGCATGTCGCTTACCTGATTGAATCTATCATATTTAGCGACATGATTTTATAGATCCGATTATGCGGTGAAAACCCTAAATCGTCGTAGATCTCATTAGCTTTATCTTGATCAAGCAGGATCACCAAGTATTCGTGCACCCCGCACGGATCATGGGTGGATCGGCTCTTTGAGCCGATTCACAGGATAACCTGAGAGCCGATCGAGGCTCGTATTTAACGTTTACGTGTATGCCATGCAGGAACTAAGCGAGGCATTCCCCATCACCTTCCTGACCAGGTATAGGTCAGGTGGCACGCCCTTGCACTTCGCATCGCCGCGTGTGACCAGAAGAGCATTGCGGGCCGTCGCTCGGAGGGGTCTCAGCCAGCCGCAGCTCTAGGCTCTTCCCGGCTCTACTAGTGCTGACTGTCGCTGCCCGGCGGTGGGTTTTGGCGGTCAACACATTCTGGCACGCCCGGTGGGACGATCTTCTACATCCACCGCATAGCCATCTACATCTGAGATGGCGGAAAGCACTCCGGTCAAGTACGAGGATCTGCCCGATGAGCTCAAGAAGAAACATGACGAGATCAAGGCAGTCCTCGAAGCCGACCTCATCGGCTCTTTCTCGAAGACCCGTTCTCATGGCATCAGATGGAACGGCTTTACAGCCAAGGGCGCCCTCGACCAAGTAGATCTGTCCACCCCTTCAGAAAAACGGACCAGAGCTCTGCGCCGGGAAGTTAACTACATGGTAGCTCATTCTGTTTACCGCCATGGCAAGGACGGAGAGGAGGCCGGTTCAAGCGATCGGCTTCGATATGATGATAAAAGGTACAACAATGAAGACGGTATAGAGTCTTATAATGCTTTCAATATGTCTTTTATGTGAGTTTTGCTGTACCGGTTCATACTTGTGTTTGCTTTAAACAACCTTGCTAGCCTAAACCTTGTATCGAGAGGGAATACTTCTCATGCATCCAAAATCCTTGAGCCAAACACTATGCCACTTGTGTCCACCATATACACCTACTACATGGTATTTCTCTGCCATTCCAAGCAAATACTTCATGTGCTACCTTTAAACAATTCAAAAGCTATTATCTCTTATTTGTGTCAATGTTTTATAGCTCATGAGGAAGTATGTGGTGTTTTATCTTTCGATCTTGTCATTTACTTTTGACAGACTTTCACAATGGACTAGTGGCTTCATCCGCTTATCCAATAACTTTGCAAAAAGAGTCGGCAACGGGGTTCCCAGCCCCTATTAATTAACTTGCATTAATAATTCTCTTCACATGTTTTGCTTTGATTCATCAGTAAGCAACTTCATTTTGAAAATAGACACTCCTTCACGGTATGTGATTGTTGGAAGGCACCCGAGGATTCGGTTAGCCATGGCTTGAGAAAGCAAAGGTTGGGAGGAGTGTCATCTAAAAAAAAAACTAAACTAAAGTACATGTGTAGACAAAAGAGAAGAGGGATGATCTACCTTGCTTGGTAGAGAGAACGTCCTTCATGGGAGCCGCTCTTGAAAGTCTGGTTGATGAGGTAGTTAGAGTACCCACTATCAGTCGTTGACAACAACAAACACCTCTCAAAACTTTACTTTTATATTCTCTATATGATTTCAAAACTTAAAAAGCTCTAGCACATGATTTAATCCCTGCTTCCCTCTGCGAAGGGCCTTTCTTCTACTTTTATTGTTGAGTCAGTTTACCCATTTACTTCTATCTAAAAAAAAAGGCAAACACTTGTGTTAACTGTGCATTGATTCCTACATACTTGCATATTGCACTCGTTATATTACTTTATGTTGACAATATCCAGAAGATATACACAAGACTGCATTCAGAGTACCAGGTTCAGAGTGGCGCCCCAAGCAAAGGAAAGCCGATGATGAGACATCGGCTGGCTCAAACATGGTGCTCGTCCTTCCAACAGAGTTGGTGCTCCAGGATTACATGAAGCAGTTATCAAGTTACATGGAGAGGCTCTATTGGATGAACTCTTCAATGGAAGTGTTTGGACGCAGATCCTCTCTTCAAGGACCTCCAACTCCTTTTGGCAAGTTTGAAGGATCACAACCCCGATCGACAACAAGAACAGCATGAACATGCAGATCAGGTCAAGGGTAAGTTGCATCGATCCGCCAAGATGATGGTTCGGGGGACAGCTCACCCCGAAGGCTTTTTGCTCCGGGAAGCCGATTTTGTTCGAATCGGCTGGCGCTGCATTGCGATGTGGAGACCGATGGTGGACCATTTGGCTGGCTCGCCGCTGTTCTCGCCTTGACTGAGGCTCGGGGGGCAACGGAGTTGGTAGATACTCGTTCTTAAGAAGCCGATTGAGACGTCATCGGCTGGCCCTCCATCATAATCTTCTTCAAAGGGACAGAGCAGGGCTATAAAGGTCACTGAGAAACCAGATAAAGGGGATATGAGGGAGATTCAGTGCTACAACAGTCTCCGAGGAAGTGGTGCCCAACAGAAAAATTTCGCAGGCCACGCGAGAAGTGGAAGCGGAAGGGGCAAGGCATCATGATGAAGGATTCTGCGGCAGGTTTCTGCTCTGCCACAACATGACCCGACGAAAGAAAGCGTAATGATTTTGGAAATGTCATTTCCAAAACCAGGGGGGCATGTGTTATCACCAGAATTTGGCCGAGTCAGAGGTGGGCCGCGATCAAGATGGGTTTGAAGATATATACATGGAAGAAATACGTGAATCGGCCTTTTATACCAAGTTGGGCTAAATTGCCCGTGTATCTGTAACATATTAGATCGCATCTTAGTTTAGAAGTTAGAGTTTTACCCGTGCACGGTTTGGTGCATGCCCACATTAGAAAGTCCCCTGGACTATAAATATGTACCTAGGGTTTATGGAATAAAGAACAACACAACGTTCACCCCAAAACAAACCAATCTCGGCGCATCGCCAACTCCTTCGTCTCGAGGGTTTCAATCGGGTAAGCGACATGCTCGCCTAGATCGCATCTTGCGATCTAGGCAGCACAAGCTCCACGTTGTTCATGCGTTGCCCGTATCGAAGCGTCTTTGATGGCGGGCAACGTAGTTATCATAGATGTGTTAGGGTTAGCATCGTTCTTCGTATAAACATGCTTACGTAGTGCAACCCTTGCATATCTAGCCGTCCTCATGCCTATCTCAGGCATGGGGGCGGCACCCTGCTTGTTCATCGTTTAGTAGATCTGATCCGTTACGATTGCTCCTTGCTCTGCAAGGATTAGTTTAATATCTGCAATAGTTAGGCCTTACAAAGGGGGAGGATCCGGTGGCATGTAGGGTGGCGTTCGCAAGTCCTAAACAGGATGTTCCGTGGATCAACTACATTGTTGGTTCTTTGGCCTTGTTTAGGATCGGCTTATGAGCACCGTGCGTGGCCGCGAGGCCCAACTCTGGAGTAGGATGATCCGATTATGCGGTGAAAACCCTAAATCGTCGTAGATCTCATTAGCTTTATCTTGATCAAGCAGGATCACCAAGTATTCGTGCACCCCGCACGGATCATGGGTGGATCGGCTCTTTGAGCCGATTCACGAGATAACCCGAGAGCCGATCGAGGCTCGTATTTAATGTTTACGTGTATGCCATGCAGGAACTAAGCGAGGCATTCCCCATCACCTTCCTGACCAGGTATAGGTCAGGTGGCACGCCCTTGCACTTCGCATCGCCGCGTGTGACCGAAGAGCATTGCGGGCCGTCGCTCGGAGGGGTCTCGGCCAGCCGCAGCTCTAGGCTCTTCCCGGCTCTACTAGTGCTGACTCGTCGCTGCCCGACGGTGGGTTTTGGCGGTCAACACATTCCGGCACGCCGGTGGGACAATCTTCTACATCCACCGCATAGCCATCTACATCCGAGATGGCGGAAAGCACTCCGGTCAAGTACGAGGATCCGCCCGATGAGCTCAAGAAGAAACATGACGAGATCAAGGCGGTCCTCGAAGCCGACCTCATCGGCTCTTTCTCGAAGACCCGTTCCCATGGCATCGATGGGAACGGCTTTACAGCCAAGGGCGCCCTCGACCAAGTAGATCTGTCCACCCCTTCAGAAAAACGGACCAGAGCTCTGCGCCGGGAAGTTAACTACATGGTAGCTCATTCTGTTTACCGCCATGGCAAGGACGGAGAGGAGGCCGGTTCAAGCGATCGGCTTCGATATAATGATAAAAGGTACAACAATGAAGACGGTATAGAGTCTTATAATGCTTTCAATATGTATTTTATGTGAGTTTTGCTGTACCGGTTCATACTTGTGTTTGCTTTAAACAACCTTGCTAGCCTAAACATTGTATCGAGAGGGAATACTTCTCATGCATCCAAAATCCTTGAGCCAAACGCTATGCCACTTGTGTCCACCATATACACCTACTACATGGTATTTCTCTGCCATTCCAAGCAAATACTTCATGTGCTACCTTTAAACAATTCAAAAGCTATTATCTCTTATTTGTGTCAATGTTTTATAGCTCATGAGGAAGTATGTGGTGTTTTATCTTTCGATCTTGTCATTTACTTTTGACAGACTTTCACAATGGACTAGTGGCTTCATCCGCTTATCCAATAACTTTGCAAAAAGAGCTGGCAACGGGGTTCCCAGCCCCTATTAATTAACTTGCATTAATAATTCTCTTCACATGTTTTGCTTTGATTCATCAGTAAGCAACTTCATTTTGAAAATAGACACTCCTTCACGGTATGTGATTGTTGGAAGGCACCCGAGGATTCGGTTAGCCATGGCTTGAGAAAGCAAAGGTTGGGAGGAGTGTCATCTAAAAAAAAAACTAAACTAAAGTACATGTGTAGACAAAAGAGAAGAGGGATGATCTACCTTGTTGGTAGAGAGAACGTCCTTCATGGGAGCCGCTCTTGAAAGTCCGGTTGATGAGGTAGTTAGAGTACCCACTATCGAGTCGTTGACAACAACAAACACCTCTCAAAACTTTACTTTTATACTCTCTATATGATTTCAAAACTTAAAAAGCTCTAGCACATGATTTAATCCTCGCTTCCTCTTGCGAAGGGCCTTTCTTCTACTTTTATTGTTGAGTCAGTTTACCCATTTACTTCTATCTAAAAAAAAGGCAAACACTTGTGTTAACTGTGCATTGATTCCTACATACTTGCATATTGCACTCGTTATATTACTTTATGTTGACAATATCCAGAAGATATACACAAGACCGCATTCAGAGTACCAGAGTTCGCAGTGGCGCCCCAAGCAAAGGAAAGCCGATGATGAGACATCGGCTGGCTCAAACATGGTGCTCGTCCTTCCAACGCAGTTGGTGCTCCAGGATTACATGAAGCGGTTATCAAGTTACATGGAGAGGCTCTATTGGATGAACTCTTCAATGGAAGTGTTTGGACGCAGATCCTCTCTTCAAGGACCTCCAACTCCTTTTGGCAAGTTTGAAGGATCACAACCCCGATCGACAACAAGAACAGCATGAACATGCAGATCAGGTCAAGGGTAAGTTGCATCGATCCGCCAAGATGATGGTTCAGTGGGGACAGCTCACCCCGAAGGCTTTTTGCTCGGGAAGCCGATTTTGTTCGAATCGGCCGGCGCTGCATTGCGATGTGGAGACCGATGGTGGACCATTTGGCTGGCTCGCCGCTGTTCTCGCCTTGACTGAGGCTCTGGGGGCAACGGAGTTGGTAGATACTCTGTTCTTAAGAAGCCGATTGAGACGTCATCGGCTGGCCCTCCATCATAATCTTCTTCAAAGGGACAGAGCAGGGCTATAAAGGTCACCGAGAAACCGGATAAAGGGGATATGAGGAAGATTCGAGTGCTACAACAGCTCTCCGAGGAAGTGGTGCCCAACAGAAAAATTTCGCGAGCCACGCGAGAAGTGGAAGCGGAAGGGGCAAGGCATCATGATGAAGGATTCTGCGGCAGGTTTCTCGCTTCCGCCACAACATGACCCGACGAAAGAAAGCGTAATGATTTTGGAAATGTCATTTCCAAAATCAGGGGGGCATGTGTTATCACCAGAATTTGACCGAGTCAGAGGTGGGCCGCGATCAAGATGGGTTTGAAGATATATACATGGAAGAAATACGTGAATCGGCCTTTTATACCAAGTTGGGCTAAATTGCCCGTGTATCTGTAACATATTAGATCGCATCTTAGTTTAGAAGTTAGAGTTTTACCCGTGCACGGTTTGGTGCATGCCCACATTAGAAAGTCCCCTGGACTATAAATATGTACCTAGGGTTTATGGAATAAAGAACAACACAACGTTCACCCCAAAACAAACCAATCTCGGCGCATCGCCAACTCCTTCGTCTCGAGGGTTTCAATCAGGTAAGCGACATGCCGCCTAGATCGCATCTTGCGATCTAGGCAGCACAAGCTCCACGTTGTTCATGCGTTGCCCGTACTGAAGCGTCTTTGATGGCGGGCAACGTAGTTATCATAGATGTGTTAGGGTTAGCATTGTTCTTCGTATAAACATGCTTACGTAGTGCAACCCTTGCATATCTAGCCGTCCTCATGCCTATCTCGGGCATGGGGGCGGCACCCGCTTGTTCATCGTTTAGTAGATCCGATCCGTTACGATTGCTCCTTGCCTCGCAAGGATTAGTTTAATATCTGCAATAGTTAGGCCTTACAAAGGGGGGGAGGATCCAGTGGCATGTAGGGTGGCGTTCGCAAGTCCTAAACAGGATGTTCCGTGGATCAACTACATTGTTGGTTCTTTGGCCTTGTTTAGGATCGGCTTATGAGCACCGTGCGTGGCCGCGAGGCCCAACTCGGAGTAGGATGATCCGATTATGCGGTGAAAACCCTAAATCGTCGTAGATCTCATTAGCTTTATCTTGATCAAGCAGGATCACCAAGTATTCGTGCACCCCGCACGGATCATGGGTGGATCGGCTCTTTGAGCCGATTCACGAGATAACCTCGAGAGCCGATCGAGGCTCGTATTTAATGTTTACGTGTATGCCATGCAGAACTAAGCGAGGCATTCCCCATCACCTTCCCGACCAGGTATAGGTCAGGTGGCACGCCCTTGCACTTCGCATCGCCGCGTGTGACCAGAAGAGCATTGCGGGCCGTCGCTCGGAGGGGTCTCAGCCAGCCGCAGCTCTAGGCTCTTCCCGGCTCTACTAGTGCTGACTGTCGCTGCCCGACGGTGGGTTTTGGCGGTCAACACATTCTGGCACGCCCGGTGGGACAATCTTCTACATCCACCGCATAGCCATCTACATCTGAGATGGCGGAAAGCACTCCGGTCAAGTACGAGGATCTGCCTGATGAGCTCAAGAAGAAACATGACGAGATCAAGGCAGTCCTCGAAGCCGACCTCATCGGCTCTTTCTCGAAGACCCGTTCCCATGGCATCGGTGGAACGGCTTTACAGCCAAGGGCGCCCTCGACCAAGTAGATCTGTCCACCCCTTCGGAAAAACGGACCGGAGCTCGCGCCGGGAAGTTAACTACATGGTAGCTCATTCCGTTTACCGCCATGGCAAGGACGGAGAGGAGGCCGGTTCAAGCGATCGGCTTCGATATAATGATAAAAGGTACAACAATGAAGACGGTATAGAGTCTTATAATGCTTTCAATATGTATTTTATGTGAGTTTTGCTGTACCGGTTCATACTTGTGTTTGCTTTAAACAACCTTGCTAGCCTAAACATTGTATCGAGAGGGAATACTTCTCATGCATCCAAAATCCTTGAGCCAAACGCTATGCCACTTGTGTCCACCATATACACCTACTACATGGTATTTCTCTGCCATTCCAAGCAAATACTTCATGTGCTACCTTTAAACAATTCAAAAGCTATTATCTCTTATTTGTGTCAATGTTTTATAGCTCATGAGGAAGTATGTGGTGTTTTATCTTTCGATCTTGTCATTTACTTTTGACAGACTTTCACAATGGACTAGTGGCTTCATCCGCTTATCCAATAACTTTGCAAAAAGAGCTGGCAACGGGGTTCCCAGCCCCTATTAATTAACTTGCATTAATAATTCTCTTCACATGTTTTGCTTTGATTCATCAGTAAGCAACTTCATTTTGAAAATAGACACTCCTTCACGGTATGTGATTGTTGGAAGGCACCCGAGGATTCGGTTAGCCATGGCTTGAGAAAGCAAAGGTTGGGAGGAGTGTCATCTAAAAAAAAAAAACTAAACTAAAGTACATGTGTAGACAAAAGAGAAGAGGGATGATCTACCTTGCCGGTAGAGAGAACGTCCTTCATGGGAGCCGCTCTTGAAAGTCTGGTTGATGAGGTAGTTAGAGTACCCACTATCAGTCGTTGACAACAACAAACACCTCTCAAAACTTTACTTTTATACTCTCTATATGATTTCAAAACTTAAAAAGCTCTAGCACATGATTTAATCCTCGCTTCCCTCTCGCGAAGGGCCTTTCTTCTACTTTTATTGTTGAGTCAGTTTACCCATTTACTTCTATCTAAAAAAAAGGCAAACACTTGTGTTAACTCGTGCATTGATTCCTACATACTTGCATATTGCACTCGTTATATTACTTTATGTTGACAATATCCGGAAGATATACACAAGACCGCATTCGAGTACCAGGTTCAGAGTGGCGCCCCAAGCAAAGGAAAGCCGATGATGAGACATCGGCTGGCTCAAACATGGTGCTCGTCCTTCCAACAGAGTTGGTGCTCCAGGATTACATGAAGCAATTATCAAGTTACATGGAGAGGCTCTATTGGATGAACTCTTCAATGGAAGTGTTTGGACGCAGATCCTCTCTTCAAGGACCTCCAACTCCTTTTGGCAAGTTTGAAGGATCACAACCCTGATCGACAACAAGAACAGCATGAACATGCAGATCAGGTCAAGGGTAAGTTGCATCAGTCTGCCAAGATGATGGTTCAGGGGACAGACTCACCCCGAAGGCTTTTTGCTCCGGGAAGCCGATTTTGTTCGAATCGGCCGGCGCCGCATTGCGATGTGGAGACCGATGGTGGACCATTTGGCTGGCTCGCCGCTGTTCTCGCCTTGACCGAGGCTCGGGGGGCAACGGAGTTGGTAGATACTCGTTCTTAAGAAGCCGATTGAGACGTCATCGGCTGGCCCTCCATCATAATCTTCTTCAAAGGGACAGAGCAGGGCTATAAAGGTCACTGAGAAACCAGATAAAGGGGATATGAGGGAGATTCAGTGCTACAACAGTCTCCGAGGAAGTGGTGCCCAACGTGAAAAATTTCGCGAGCCACGCGAGAAGTGGAAGCGGAAGGGGCAAGGCATCATGATGAAGGATTCTGCGGCAGGTTTCTCGCTCCGCCACAACATGACCCGACGAAAGAAAGCGTAATGATTTTGGAAATGTCATTTCCAAAACCAGGGGGGCATGTGTTATCACCGGAATTTGACCGAGTCGGAGGTGGGCCGCGATCAAGATGGGTTTGAAGATATATACATGGAAGAAATACGTGAATCGGCCTTTTATACCAAGTTGGGCTAAATTGCCCGTGTATCTGTAACATATTAGATCGCATCTTAGTTTAGAAGTTAGAGTTTTACCCGTGCACGGTTTGGTGCATGCCCACATTAGAAAGTCCCCTGGACTATAAATATGTACCTAGGGTTTATGGAATAAAGAACAACACAACGTTCACCCCAAAACAAACCAATCTCGGCGCATCGCCAACTCCTTCGTCTCGAGGGTTTCAATCGGGTAAGCGACATGCTGCCTAGATCGCATCTTGCGATCTAGGCAGCGACAAGCTCCACGTTGTTCATGCGTTGCCCGTATCGAAGCGTCTTTGATGGCGGGCAACGTAGTTATCATAGATGTGTTAGGGTTAGCATTGTTCTTCGTATAAACATGCTTACGTAGTGCAACCCTTGCATATCTAGCCGTCCTCATGCCTATCTCAGGCATGGGGGCGGCACCCTGCTTGTTCATCGTTTAGTAGATCTGATCCGTTACGATTGCTCCTTGCTCCGCAAGGATTAGTTTAATATCTGCAATAGTTAGGCCTTACAAAGGGGGGGAGGATCCAGTGGCATGTAGGGTGGCGTTCGCAAGTCCTAAACAGGATGTTCCGTGGATCAACTACATTGTTGGTTCTTTGGCCTTGTTTAGGATCGGCTTATGAGCACCGTGCGTGGCCGCGAGGCCCAACCCGGAGTAGGATGATCCGATTATGCGGTGAAAACCCTAAATCGTCGTAGATCTCATTAGCTTTATCTTGATCAAGCAGGATCACCAAGTATTCGTGCACCCCGCACGGATCATGGGTGGATCGGCTCTTTGAGCCGATTCACGGGATAACCCGAGAGCCGATCGAGGCTCGTATTTAATGTTTACGTGTATGCCATGCAGGAACTAAGCGAGGCATTCCCCATCACCTTCCTGACCGGGTATAGGTCAGGTGGCACGCCCTTGCACTTCGCATCGCCGCGTGTGACCAGAAGAGCATTGCGGGCCGTCGCTCGGAGGGGTCTCAGCCAGCCGCAGCTCTAGGCTCTTCCCGGCTCTACTAGTGCTGACTGTCGCTGCCCGGCGGTGGGTTTTGGTGGTAATTAACTTGCATTAATAATTCTCTTCACATGTTTTGCTTTGATTCATCAGTAAGCAACTTCATTTTGAAAATAGACACTCCTTCACGGTATGTGATTGTTGGAAGGCACCCGAGGATTCGGTTAGCCATGGCTTGAGAAAGCAAAGGTTGGGAGGAGTGTCATCTAAAAAAAAAAAACTAAACTAAAGTACATGTGTAGACAAAAGAGAAGAGGGATGATCTACCTTGTTTGGTAGAGAGAACGTCCTTCATGGGAGCCGCTCTTGAAAGTCCGGTTGATGAGGTAGTTAGAGTACCCACTATCGATCGTTGACAACAACAAACACCTCTCAAAACTTTACTTTTATATTCTCTATATGATTTCAAAACTTAAAAAGCTCTAGCACATGATTTAATCCCTGCTTCCCTCTGCGAAGGGCCTTTCTTCTACTTTTATTGTTGAGTCAGTTTACCCATTTACTTCTATCTAAAAAAAAGGCAAACACTTGTGTTAACTGTGCATTGATTCCTACATACTTGCATATTGCACTCGTTATATTACTTTATGTTGACAATATCCGGAAGATATACACAAGATCGCATTCGAGTACCGGAGTTCAGAGTGGCGCCCCAAGCAAAGGAAAGCCGATGATGAGACATCGGCTGGCTCAAACATGGTGCTCGTCCTTTCAACAGAGTTGGTGCTCCAGGATTACATGAAGCAGTTATCAAGTTACATGGAGAGGCTCTATTGGATGAACTCTTCAATGGAAGTGTTTGGACGCAGATCCTCTCTTCAAGGACCTCCAACTCCTTTTGGCAAGTTTGAAGGATCACAACCCCGATCGACAACAAGAACAGCATGAACATGCAGATCGGGTCAAGGGTAAGTTGCATCGGTCTGCCAAGATGATGGTTCGGGGGACAGCTCACCCCGAAGGCTTTTTGCTACTGGGAAGCCGATTTTGTTCGAATCGGCTGGCGCCGCATTGCGATGTGGAGACCGATGGTGGACCATTTGGCTGGCTCGCCGCTGTTCTCGCCTTGGCTGAGGCTCGGGGGGCAACGGAGTTGGTAGATACTCTGTTCTTAAGAAGCCGATTGAGACGTCATCGGCTGGCCCGCCATCATAATCTTCTTCAAAGGGACAGAGCAGGGCTATAAAGGTCACCGAGAAACCGAGATAAAAGGGGATATGAGGGAGATTCGGTGCTACAACAGTCTCCGAGGAAGTGGTGCCCAACAGAAAAATTTCGCGGGCCACGCGAGAAGTGGAAGCGGAAGGGGCAAGGCATCATGATGAAGGATTCTGCGGCAGGTTTACGCTTCCTGCCACAACATGACCCGACGAAAGAAAGCGTAATGATTTTGGAAATGTCATTTCCAAAACCAGGGGGGCATGTGTTATCACCAGAATTTGGCCGAGTCAGAGGTGGGCCGCGATCAAGATGGGTTTGAAGATATATACATGGAAGAAATACGTGAATCGGCCTTTTATACCAAGTTGGGCTAAATTACCCGTGTATCTGTAACATATTAGATCGCATCTTAGTTTAGAAGTTAGAGTTTTACCCGTGCACGGTTTGGTGCATGCCCACATTAGAAAGTCCCCTGGACTATAAATATGTACCTAGGGTTTATGGAATAAACAACACAACGTTCACCCCAAAACAAACCAATCTCGGCGCATCGCCAACTCCTTCGTCTCGAGGGTTTCAATCAGGTAAGCGACATGCTGCCTAGATCGCATCTTGCGATCTAGGCAGCACAAGCTCCACGTTGTTCATGCGTTGCCCGTACTGAAGCGTCTTTGATGGCGGGCAACGTAGTTATCATAGATGTGTTAGGGTTAGCATTGTCCTTCATATGAACATGCTTACGTAGTGCAACCCTTGCATATCTAGCCGTCCTCATGCCTATCTCAGGCATGGGGGCGGCACCCTGCTTGTTCATCGTTTAGTAGATCTGATCCGTTACGATTGCTCCTTGCTCTGCAAGGATTAGTTTAATATCCGCACTAGTTAGGCCTTACAAAGGGGGGGAGGATCCAGTGGCACGTAGGGTGGCGTTCGCAGGTCCTAAACAGGATGTTCCGTGGATCAACTACATTGTTGGTTCTTTGGCCTTGTTTAGGATCGGCTTATGAGCACCGTGCGTGGCCGCGAGGCCCAACCTGGAGTAGGATGATCCGATTATGCGGTGAAAACCCTAAATCGTCGTAGATCTCATTAGCTTTATCTTGATCAAGCGGGATCACCAAGTATTCGTGCACCCCGCACGGATCATGGGTGGATCGGCTCTTTGAGCCGATTCACGGGATAACCCGAGAGCCGATCGAGGCTCGTATTTAACGTTTACGTGTATGCCATGCAGGAACTAAGCGAGGCATTCCCCATCACCTTCCCGACCAGGTATAGGTCAGGTGGCAGCCCTTGCACTTCGCATCGCCGCGTGTGACCAGAAGAGCATTGCGGGCCGTTGCTCGGAGGGGTCTCAGCCAGCCGCAGCTCTAGGCTCTTCCCGGCTCTACTAGTGCTGACTGTCGCTGCCCGACGGTGGGTTTTGGCGGTCAACACATTCTGGCACGCCCGGTGGGACGATCTTCTACATCCACCGCATAGCCATCTACATCTGAGATGGCGGAAAGCACTCCGGTCAAGTACGAGGATCTGCCCGATGAGCTCAAGAAGAAACATGACGAGATCAAGGCAGTCATCGAAGCCGACCTCATCGGCTCTTTCTCGAAGACCCGTTCTCATGGCATCAGATGGAACGGCTTTACAGCCAAGGGCGCCCTCGACCAAGTAGATCTGTCCACCCCTTCGAAAAACGGACCCGGAGCTCGCGCCAGGAAGTTAACTACATGGTAGCTCATTCTGTTTACCGCCATGGCAAGGACGGAGAGGAGGCCGGTTCAAGCGATCGGCTTCGATATGATGATAAAAGGTACAACAATGAAGACGGTATAGAGTCTTATAATGCTTTCAATATGTCTTTTATGTGAGTTTTGCTGTACGGTTCATACTTGTGTTTGCTTTAAACAACCTTGCTAGCCTAAACCTTGTATCGAGAGGGAATACTTCTCATGCATCCAAAATCCTTGAGCCAAACACTATGCCACTTGTGTCCACCATATACACCTACTACATGGTATTTCTCTGCCATTCCAAGCAAATACTTCATGTGCTACCTTTAAACAATTCAAAAGCTATTATCTCTTATTTGTGTCAATGTTTTATAGCTCATGAGGAAGTATGTGGTGTTTTATCTTTCGATCTTGTCATTTACTTTTGACGAGACTTTCACAATGGACTAGTGGCTTCATCCGCTTATCCAATAACTTTGCAAAAAGAGCTGGCAACGGGGTTCCCAGCCCCTATTAATTAACTTGCATTAATAATTCTCTTCACATGTTTTGCTTTGATTCATCAGTAAGCAACTTCATTTTGAAAATAGACACTCCTTCACGGTATGTGATTGTTGGAAGGCACCCGAGGATTCGGTTAGCCATGGCTTGAGAAAGCAAAGGTTGGGAGGAGTGTCATCAGAATTTGGCCGAGTCAGAATTTGGCCGAGTCAGAATGTGTTGACCGCCAAAACCCACCGCCGGGCAGCGACAGTCAGCACTAGTAGAGCCGGGAAGAGCCTAGAGCTGCGGCTGGCTGAGACCCCTCCGAGCGACGGCCCGCAATGCTCTTCTGGTCACACGCGGCGATGCGAAGTGCAAGGGCGTGCCACCCGACCTATACCTGGTCGGGGAAGGTGATGGGGAATGCCTCGCTTAGTTCCTGCATGGCATACACGTAAACGTTAAATACGAGCCTCGATCGGCTCTCGGGTTATCTCGTGAATCGGCTCAAAGAGCCGATCCACCCATGATCCGTGCGGGGTGCACGAATACTTGGTGATCCCGCTGATCAAGATAAAGCTAATGAGATCTACGACGATTTAGGGTTTTCACCGCATAATCGGATCATCCTACTCCGAGGTTGGGCCTCGCGGCCACGCACGGTGCTCGTAAGCCGATCCTAAACAAGGCCAAAGAACCAACAATGCGGTTGATCCACGGAACATCCTGTTTAGGACCTGCGAACGCCACCCTACATGCCACTTGGATCCTCCCCCTTTGTAAGGCCTAACTATTGCGAGATATTAAACTAATCCTTGCAGAGCAAGGAGCAATCGTAACGGATCGGATCTACTAAACGATGAACAAGCGTGGTGCCGCCCCCATGCCCGAGATAGGCATGAGGACGGCTAGATATGCAAGGGTTGCACTACGTAAGCATGTTTATACGAAGAACGATGCTAACCCTAACACATCTATGATAACTACGTTGCCCGCCATCAAAGACGCTTCGAGTACGGGCAACGCATGAACAACATGGAGCTTGTCTTGCCTAGATCGCAAGATGCGATCTAGGCAGCATGTCGCTACCTGATTGAAACCCTCGAGACGAAGGAGTTGGCGATGCGCCGAGATTGGTTTGTTTTGGGGTGAACGTTGTGTTGTTGTTTATTCCATAAACCCTAGGTACATATTTATAGTCCGAGCGGACTCTCTAATGCGGGCGTGCACCAAACCGTGCACGAATAAGATTCTATCTCTAAACTAAGATACGATCTAATATGTTACAGATACACGGGCAATTAAGCCCAACTTGGTAAAAAGGCCGATCCACATATATATATTTCTTCACACCCATCTTCGATCGCGGCCCACCTCTGACTTGGTCAAATTCTGGTGATAACACATGCCCCTCGGTTTTGGAAATGATATTTCCAAAATCATTATGTTTTCCTTTCGTCGGGTCATGTCATGGCGGAAGCGAGAACCATTGCAGCATTTTTCGTCGGGTCATGTCATGGCGAGAGCGAGAACCATTGCTCCGCACAATTTGACCGTTCTCTTTGAGTACTGCCTCCTCGAAAACTGCTGTGGCATTGAATTTTTTCACCGTAGCCCCCTTTTTATTTAACTGCTCCGAGTGGTTCGCCATTTCACCATCTTGCTCCGTCCTGGCCATCGGTACCAAAAACCCCCAAACTCCCACAGCTATGTCTTCCTCTTCTTCCTCTTCCTCGTCGGTCTTCCACGACTCCTCCTCCGAGCTTTCCTACGGGTCCTCTTCCTCCCGTGAAACACCACCAGACATCCGCGCCCCAGAAGCATGGGACCTGGAAGACCACGCTTCCTCTGTCTGGTCCGAAGACGACCAGTCCCTGACCAGCGGGGACGAAGATCTTCAGTTCCTCGCCGTCGGGGAACTGGAGTCGGAGAGTGAGGACGACCAGTTTCCCTGGGACGGCTGCCCCACCTCTGAAGAAGAGGAAAAGGAAGACGACGGCGACGACGACGACTCCCTCGAGGGTTACCCGCCAGCGAAGCGCCTCCGCATGTGGTGGGACGACGACAGCAGTGACGATGAAGACGAAGATGAAGCTCCCGTAGAGGGCTATGGGAGCAGCGACGAAGAACCCATCGGCGGTAGTGCCGATGAGAGTTCCGAAGACGACGACGAAGGAAGCAACGGCCCGTAGATTAAGATCTACTAGTATAGGCCTAGCAGTAGTAGATTGGTCAATAGACCCTTCTTTTGTTCTTCCTTCCCGAGCAATCGGCTCTTTCTATGTAAGAAATCCCCTTAACTCCCTTGCCGATTACCGACTCGGTCAACGCTCGATGAGCCGATGGCAGCGCATCGGTCCCTCATGATAAATTCCGAGATAGGTCCATCCGGATCTCCAGACCCCCAGCCAAACAGGGCGAAACCACAATCGTGCAAACCCCAGACCTTGGAAATGCAGATCCAACTGAATGGAAATGTTAGACTTAGCGGCAAACTCCTCAGACAATGTCCAACCTTCTCATCAACTTTAAATTTCCGACATTCTCCTGCCGCATCTTCCTCTTCCATATCCCAGCTGATCCTCTTTGCCTTCATGAGATCCTTAGGACTGTCGCTGGATCAACTCGACTGCTGAAGCTAACACTTTTGCAGAACAGGCATTATTTGCCCGTAACTGTCCTTGTGATGCCTTACTTCTTTGCAGCGACAACTGGCCCAGAGCTCCTCAAATGACGTGGCCCCTTCTGTACCAATCCACCATCTTCCAAACGAGCTGTGATGTAAAGTAAGCCGATTCCAACGAAATCGGCTCCTCAGACCAAGAAATCTTAAGGGCGAGCTGCCCCCCGAGCCTCAGCCGAGGTGAACACAGTGATGAGGACCCGGGCTCGATCATGTCTAAGAGAGCTATCATGCAGGGCCAACCAGTCGATCACCTTCCTTCCGTTGACAGCCGATACTGGGGGCCGACTTGCATGCCAACATTCTTCTGATAGCACTGCTGAACTGACAACCTGGCAACTTCGCGCACTTGTACTGAAGTCGACGACTGCGCATCGGCTCTGCATCACGAAACACCTCTAACCAGCCTGTCTAGCAGGCTGGCAATCTAGCTTCAGGCAGGTGTCTTCAATAGAACTCTGAACTTGTCGCTCGATCGACTTGCATGCGGAAACTGATAATTTCGCGACATCAACACCACTCCTCGGACAAGCTGTGGTGCAGCGCCAGTCGATTTCGAAGCAATCGGCTTCCTATAGCAAAGGATTCCTTCAGGGCAAACTGCCCCCCGAGCTTCTTCCGTCCCGGTCCTACGTCTCGCTGATCAGATCAGCTCATCGTCTTTGGCAGGCTAATACAACTTCCGGTGAGGATGTTTTGAATTAGCCGATTGCTTCACCATCGGCTGTCCTCATGGTCCTAAAAGAGATATGCTCCCTTCGTTGGGTTCATCCTTAACCCGCTGATCTTGTCGCTGGTCAGGGTTGCGCCCCCAGAGTTGCTCCAGTTGGACAAGCATTAGCGTCTTCAATGAGAAAGGAGGTAATTCTGGTCACCAAAACTGACGCTTCTGCTGGCACCGCTAAGCCTCTTGAGTCGATGTCTGCGCATCGGCTCTGCTTAAAATTTTTTAATTTTCCTTTTATTATTATTAGCCTGATTGATCTCATGAATCGGCTCTTCTTGGGCATATGCCCCTCGAGCCGAATCTTTCAAGTGATTGAAGATATCGGCTTTTCAGCCAATTCAAGCTTGTCGCACCACTCATTATGCTAAATAGTACAGCAGTGGACGCAGGTGGTGAGAATAACTTTAGCCGATTGCTGGGATCGGCTTACCCGATCTGACTATTCATCCTTCGGAGTAGCACTGTTAAGGTCCCGGTCGTTTATAGCGACGCGCCATCGGCCATCCTTTCTCTTCATAAGTATCACATTGGAAATCCATTCAGTGTACCTGCGCGACCTGATGCACCCGGTGTCCAACATCTTCCAAACCTCCCTCTTGACTTCCTCAATCTCTTCTAGCTCGTCAGCTGATGTGAACCCATAAACCAGCTTCCCGTCGCCTGCTAAGTCAATGTTGAACACAGGCAAAGCGTATGTTGGGGATAATACTGGCCGATTGCTAAAATCGGCCTCTCTTTTTGTTGTACTGCCCAACGCGGGTTTACAACTCCTTGGTTTCTTATTATGGCGACGTGACTCGCTGGAGAAATGTCCACCACGTCTTGGGTCATAAATCTCTGACGAGATCCTGGATACTGTGTTTACAACAACCGATGTTTCCGCATCGACATCAGCTGATGCCTGTGTATCGGCTTTTGCCTGTTCAGGGCGCCATACTTTCTTTGGCGGGCGTACCCTCGCCTCTAATGTTCGCTGAATTTTTCCGTCCAAATCGGGCCGTGCCTTTCTCAACGTGTACAGGTACTGTGCCTCGGCTTCTTCCAGGTTTCGCAGCCGCTGCACCCTACGCTTCTGAGAATGGCTGAGTCCATCAGGGCACCACCTTGGTCGGTGATACCTATCGTCTTCTCCACCTGACTCCTCAAAGTCTTCTTCTTGCGATGACTCAGCTCGCTTGCTCCGAAGTGGGAGAGGTCTTAGACGCTCGAACACTGAAACCTCGTTCGCTTTCTTCATGTGTTGTCTGCATTCTGGGCAGTTCTCGATTGTCGGCAATCGGCTCATTCCTGAGTCCCAGCAATGTTTGAAGAAAGGACAGTTCCAATGTCTGTCCATATTGTCTTGCTCCCTTGACCTTCTTTCAGCGCGACTATTGTACCCGTCGTTGCTCTTATCATGTTGACGGTACCTCCTGACCTCTGCATCAGACCGACAATCCCTTTCCTCATCGATGTCGTAGTGCCGACGTCGGTCGTGCTGCTGCTCATATTTGTGGAGGAGGCGCTCGGAGAGTGGAAGCTGATACCGCGCACGTCTCATTCGTTCCCCTGTCAGGTACTGCTCGTCATCGTCTTGGGGCCGGTCGCGTGGATCGGCCTCCTCTTCATCGTTGCCACGGGAGTGACTGCTTTCTGCTTCGTCTTTGCTATGGCGGCTCGCAAGCCCTGCCATGTTGACACCAAAGGAGGACTTTGGCTGGCCTATGGAGTGGCTGAGATCCACCATGTTGACGCCGGGCGACGGACTTGAGTCTCTATCGAGCTTGATATCGTGCGGCCAGATCTTCTCAGGGGAGCCGATGGGCTCGGCTCCGAGGGTTGCCTTGATCTCGTCATGCTTCTTCTTGAGGTCATCAGGCAGGTCCTCGTACTTGACTGGAGTGCTTCCCGCCATCTTGGATGTAGATGGCGATGTGGTGGATGCTGAAGGTTGTCCCACCGGGCGTGCCAGAATGTGTTGACCGCCAAAACCCACCGCCGGGCAGCGACAGTCAGCACTAGTAGAGCCGGGAAGAGCCTAGAGCTGCGGCTGGCTGAGACCCCTCCGAGCGACGGCCCGCAATGCTCTTCCGGTCACACGCGGCGATGCGAAGTGCAAGGGCGTGCCACCCGACCTATACCTGGTCGAGGAAGGTGATGGGGAATGCCTCGCTTAGTTCCTCGCATGGCATACACGTAAACGTTAAATACGAGCCTCGATCGGCTCTCGAGTTATCCCGTGAATCGGCTCAAAGAGCCGATCCACCCATGATCCGTGCGGGGTGCACGAATACTTGGTGATCCTGCTTGATCAAGATAAAGCTAATGAGATCTACGACGATTTAGGGTTTTCACCGCATAATCGGATCATCCTACTCCAGGTTGGGCCTCGCGGCCACGCACGGTGCTCGTAAGCCGATCCTAAACAAGGCCAAAGAACCAACAATGCAGTTGATCCACGGAACATCCTGTTTAGGACCTGCGAACGCCACCCTACATGCCACTGGATCCTCCCCCCCTTTGTAAGGCCTAACTATTGCGGATATTAAACTAATCCTTGCGAGCAAGGAGCAATCGTAACGGATCGGATCTACTAAACGATGAACAAGCGGGTGCCGCCCCCATGCCCGAGATAGGCATGAGGACGGCTAGATATGCAAGGGTTGCACTACGTAAGCATGTTTATACGAAGAACGATGCTAACCCTAACACATCTATGATAACTACGTTGCCCGCCATCAAAGACGCTTCGATGACGGGCAACGCATGAACAACATGGAGCTTGGCTGCCTAGATCGCAAGATGCGATCTAGGCAGCATGTCGCTACCGATTGAAACCCTCGAGACGAAGGAGTTGGCGATGCGCCGAGATTGGTTTGTTTTGGGGTGAACGTTGTGTTGTTGTTTATTCCATAAACCCTAGGTACATATTTATAGTCCAGCGGACTCTCTAATGCGGGCGTGCACCAAACCGTGCACGAATAAGATTCTATCTCTAAACTAAGATACGATCTAATATGTTACAGATACACGGGCAATTAAGCCCAACTTGGTAAAAAGGCCGATCCACATATATATATTTCTTCACACCCATCTTCGATCGCGGCCCACCTCTGACTTGGTCAAATTCTGGTGATACAACCGCTGTACCTACAGCGACACAAATACAAGGACCAATCACTCGAGCTCGTGCCAAACAACTGAACTATCAGGTACTTTCGTTTCTTGGAACTATTCCTCACATACACGAGAATATGATGCTGCCTAAATCAGATATGTTTGTTACTCTTAGGAATGATGGACCAAGCATGGATGAGGAGGACAAGCATTGGAGCATGATCACACATGGAGGAGATGGCAGCAAGCACTTGAGGATTGAAGATGATGCCACAAGTGGAGATTTCAGGGCTTTGAAGCCACCATAAGAAGAGATGAAGACATGGACGAAATATAGAGTTCTCCACTTCATAATTTCGTCCATAGCATAATATGGTGCTGCGTCACCTTTAGTTTTGGGCCAGGCCCATGTCATTTTCGCGAGAATTAAGTCAGCCACTTTTTAGAGTCCGTATTGAAGGGGAAAGGCCTTCTAGGGTTTGGTGCGGCCACCACATGTATGGCTGGCCGAAACTCCACCTTTTCCTCCTTTAAATACCCCCATAGCCGTCACGTTTAGACTCGGATTTTGATTAGATTAAAAGTTAGCCATCGTCGCAACTCTCGTGTACTTCTTTTGAGGCCAACGCCCGAACAAGACCGACTATTCGGAATCCCACCTTATTCAATAAAGCTTTCATCTTCATCCGCAATATTCTGATTGCAATATTAGTTCTTACTTGTTCTCGATTTCGGGTAGGAATTAAGACCCTCGCTGGTCAGGCTGATCGTGCATCCGCAAGATCAGTAACTCCCGGAGATTGTCCTAGCGATTGCATTGGCGCACGAGCTTTGCACGTGTAGTCGGATCGTCAAGCACGAACTCCACCAACAAATCGATTTATCTTCATCTCATCGAAAGATCGGCCACCTTTGCCCTATCAAGTGGTATCAGATTTCAGGTTGCTCGGTGAGATTTTACTTTTTTTTTTCCTAGTGTAGATTGCATCTGCCATCATACCCATAAACCACGAAAAAGCCAAAAAATACAGTTAGGGTTTAGATCATATCGTCCTATAAACCCCCTGCCACGCCTTGCTTTGTCTTTTCAGTTTTGCATAGTTGAATTTGTGTCTGCATCTTCGTGTCGAGTTGCTGGTCTTAGCGTCTAGTTCCTTTAGAGTTTCGAGTTCTGGTCATAGTAGTCACGCCGCCGCCGCCCGCTCGCACCATACGCAGATCACCGCCATATACACCCACCATATACTTCCGCCAATTCCATATACACCCACCATATACGCCCACCGGATCGTTTCCGCCACAGTCATATACATCTGCCATATACCCTGTCTCCTACCGCGACACAGATTCGTGTTGTTTCTCTGCCGCGACAGAGTCCTTGTCGACTTAGGTTTTCCGTGAGATAAGTCTCGGCCGCCGGTCAAGACTTGCAAAAAAAAAAAAAAAAAAAAAAAAATTGCAAAAAAAAAAAAAAAATTTGCAAAAAAAAAAAAAAAGTCAAATCCGCATCCAAGTCGGGTTGACCACGATTTCCACTAGTCAGGTCGTTTTTAGTCCGAATTGGGCAGTTTTGGACAGCAAACTTTGACTGCCCATAACTTTTGCATACGAACTCCGTTTTGGACGTTTGACCACTCAAAATCACCGGGAGAAAAAGTTCTATCCAGCCGTTGTGCGCTTTTCCGAACTCTCAGAATTGCCAAAAAACGTCGGGAAGGTTGAGATTTTTGACGTTTAAGTTTACTACCCGGAAATTCCTGTGTTCTTCACTTATATCCTGCTTTTGAGCTATTCCTTTGTGCTTGTTGGAGCCACCCGCCACCATATATCACTTCATCGCTGCTCATTGCGTGTGTGCCGCGCCGTGACGTCGTTGGTGAACTAGGCTCGCGTCTCTAGTACGGTCTAGCCTAGGACCAGCACAGTACCGTTGTTGAGCATATTTTCAATATTGCATTGCTGTTTTGACAATTGCTATTTTGCTACCATATTAGCCTTCCTACAGCTCTACATATTGCCTCCACGTGCACTGTGTCGACACCTGGTAATCGCTTTGGCAATCTTTGGAGACGCTGATCCTTGCTGGTTGTTACATCACCTTCCTCCTGTTTGGTAAGAACTTGTAAGAGCTTTGTATTTTGCTTGACGAATTGCGCGTGAACCACCATATTCCGTAGTTTGTAGGCATATACTTTTGTGCTTTTTGTGTACTAACCATGTCAGGACCAGTTGATCCGACCGCTGTTGATCCGGCCAAGATGACGCCCGAGCGGCTTGCATGCTCACTTCACCCACCTTTTGGGCGGGCATGCTCGCGACACCGATGCGCGCATTGATGACGTGGATGGCAAACTCACCGACGCGCTGGACAAACTGGATGGCCTCGAGGCAGCTTTCAACTCCAAGCTCGACGCCAAGTTCCAGGAGCTTTTAAACCCTCATGCGGCGATTATCAATCTATCATATATGTTATTTATGTTCTTGCATGCTCTCCGTTGCTAGTAGAGGCTCTGGCCAAGTTGATACTTGTGACTCCAAGAGGGAGTATTTATGCTCGATAGTGGGTTCATGCCTCCATTAAATGCTGGGACAGGTGACGGAAAGTTCTAAGGTTGTGGATGTGCTTGTTGCCACTAGGGATAAAACATCGATGCTTTGTCTAAGGATATTTGTGTTGATTACATTACACACTATACTTAATGCAATTGTCTGTTGCTTGCAACTTAATACCGGAAGGGGTTCGGATGATAACCTCAAAGTGGACTTTTTAGGCATAGATGCATGCTGGATAGCGGTCTATGTACTTTGTCGTAATGCCCTGATTAAATCTCATAGTACTCATCCTGATATATGTATGTGCATTGTTATGCCTTCTTTATTTGTCAATTGCCCAACTGTAATTTGTTCACCCAACATCTGTTTATCTTATGGGAGAGACACCGCTAGTGAACCGTGGAGCCCGGTCCTATTCTTTACATCTGAAATACAATCTACTGCAATTGTTCTTTACTGTTCTTCGCAAACAAACATCATCTTCCACACTATACATCTAATCCTTTGTTACAGCAAGCCGGTGAGATTGACAACCTCACTGTTATGTTGGGGCAAAGTACTTTGATTGTGTTGTGCAGGTTCCACGTTGGCGCCGGAATCTCTGGTGTTGCGCCGCACTACACTCCGCCGCCATCAACCTTCAACGTGCTTCTTGGCTCCTACTGGTTCGATAAACCTTGGTTTCTTTCTGAGGGAAAACTTGCTACTGTACGCATCACACCTTCCTCTTGGGGTTCCCAACGGACGTGTGTTAACTGCACGCATCAAGCTCTTTTTGTGGCGCCGTTGCCGGGGAGATCAAGACACGCTGCAAGGGGAGTCTCCACTTCCAATCTCTTTACTTTGTTTTTGTCTTGCTTTACTTTATTTACTACTTTGTTTGCTGCACTAAAACAAAACACAAAAAAATTAGTTGCTAGCTTTACTTTATTTACTATCTTGTTCTCTATATTAAAATTACAAAAAAATAGTTACTCGCATTTACTTTATCTAGTTTGCTTTATTTACTATTGCTAAAATGAATACTCCTGAAAACACTAAGTTGTGTGACTTCACAAACACAAATAATAATGATTTCCTATGCAGACCTATTGCTCCACCTGCTAGTACAGCAGAATTGTTTGAAATTAAACCTGCTTTACTGAATCTTGTTATGAGAGAGCAATTTTCTGGTGTTAGTTCTGATGATGCTTCTGCCCATCTTAATAATTTTGTTGAATTATGTGAAATGCAAAAATATAAGGATGTAGATGGTGACATTATAAAATTAAAATTGTTTCCTTTCTCCTTAAGAGGAAGAGCTAAAGATTGGTTGCTATCTTTGCCTAAGAATAGTATTGATTCATGGACTAAATGTAAGGATGCTTTCATTGGTAGATATTATCCTCCTGCTAAAATTATATCTTTGAGAAGTAGCATAATGAATTTTAAGCAATTAGATAATGAACATGTTGCTCAAGCATGGGAGAGAATGAAATCTTTGGTAAAGAATTGCCCAACCCATGGACTAACTACTTGGATGATCATCCAAACCTTCTATGCAGGATTGAATTTTTCTTCGCGGAACCTATTGGATTCAGCTGCTGGAGGAACCTTTATGTCCATCACTTTGGGGGCGGCGACAAAGCTTCTTGATGATATGATGATAAATTACTCTGAATGGCACACGGAAAGAGCTCCACAAGGTAAGAAGGTAAATGCTGTTGAAGAAACCTCCTCCTTGAGTGATAAGATTGATGTGGTTATGTCTATGCTTGTGAATGGTAGATCTAATGTTGATCCTAATAACGTTCCTTTAGCTTCATTGGTTGCTCAAGAAGAGAATTTTGATGTAAACTTCATTAAAAATAATAATTTCAACAACAATGCTTATAGGAATAATTCTGGTAACAACTATAGGCCATATCCTGCTAGTGGTAATGATTATGGTAATTCTTATGGTAGATATGAGGAAAAGATGCTAGAAATTGAAAGATCCACTAAGAGATTTATGCAATCACAATATGAGCAAAATCAATTGTTTACTAAAACTATGAATGAACAATCTACCTTGTTGAAAAATATAGGAAATCAACTTGGAAATTTGAATATGGAGATTTCGGGTTTGCAAACTAAGATTTCAAATGCTGAAAACCGAATCTCATACATGTCTCAACGTCACAATCCTCCTTAATTAATAAAATGGCTGCTAAACCTGAGGATATTGATAATAAAATTGTTACTACAACAAATGCCATCCAAGTTAGAATTAATGAGAATATAAGGTTGATGGCTGAATTGCATGCTAGGTGGAAAAGAGAAGAAAATGAAAAACTTGCTAAAGAAAATAATGTAGCTAAAGTTTGGACTATAACCACCACTAGTAATGATAATGCTTCACATGTTGCTACACCTCCTACTATCAATGGTAAAATAATTGGTGTTGGCAATGCTTCTACTCCTAGTGCAAAGCGTGCAAAATTACCTGAAACTGCTAAAACTGCTGAAACTGATAAAACTGCTGAAATTTTTCAAAACGCTGGGGACAATGATTCCATTGCTGTAGATCATAATGGTTTAGATTTTGATGATTGTCACATCTCTGAAGTTATAAAGTTCTTACAAAAACTTGCTAAAAGTCCCAATGCTAGTGCTATAAATTTGGCCTTTACAAAACATATTACAAATGCTCTCATAAAAGCTAGAGAAGATAAACTAAAACTTGAAACTTCTATTCCTAGGAAGTTAGAAGATGGTTGGGAGCCCATAATTAAGATGAGGGTCAATGATTTTGATTGTAATGCTTTATGTGATCTTGGTGCAAGTATTTCTGTTATGCCTAAGAAAATATATGATATGCTTGACTTGCCACCATTGAAAAATTGTTATTTGGATGTTAATCTCGCTGATAATGCTATACAGAAACATTTGGGGAGGATTGATAATGTTCGTATTATGGTTAACAATAACCTTGTCCCCGTTGATTTTGTTGTCTTGGATATTGAATGCAATGCATCTTGTCTCATTATATTGGGAAGACCTTTTCTTCAAACTGTTGGTGCTACCATTGATATGAAGGAAGGTAATATTAAATATCAATTTCCTCTCAAGAAAGGTATGGAACACTTCCCTAGAAAGAGAATGAAGTTACCTTATGATTCTATTATTAGAACAAATTATGATTTCAATGCTTCATCTCTTGATAATACTTGATACACACTTTCTGCGCCTAGCTGAAAGGCGTTAAAGAAAAGCGCTTATGGGAGACAACCCATGATTTTACTACAGTACTTTGTTTTATATTTGAGTCTTGGAAGTTGTTACTACTGTATCAACCTCTCCTTATCTTTATTTTATCGCATTGTTGTGCCAAGTAAAGTCTTTGATAGTAAAGTCAATACTAGATTTGGATTACTGCGCAGAAACAGATTTCTTGCTGTCACGAATTTGGGTATGGTTCTCTGTAGGTAACTCAGAAAAATCTGTCAATTTACGTGCGTGATCCTCAGATATGTACGCAACTTTCATTCAATTTGGGCATTTTCATCTGAGCAAGTCTGGTGCCTCTAAAAAATTCGTCTTTACGGACTGTTCTGTTTTGACAGATTCTGCCTTTTATTTCGCATTGCCTGTTTTGCTATGTTTGATGGATTTCTTTGTTCCGTTAACTTTCAGTAGCTTTGTGCAATGTCCAGAAGTATTAAGAATGATTATGTCACCTCTGAATATATGAATTATGCACTGACCCTCTAATGAGTTTGTTTTAAGTTTGGTGTGGAGGAAGTTTTCAAGGGTCAAGAGAGGAGGATGATACAATATGATCAAGAAAAGTGAAGAGTTTAAGCTTGGGGATGCCCCCGTGGTTCATCCCTGCATATTTTAAGAAGACTCAATCGTCTAAGCTTGGGGATGCCCAAGGCATCCCTTCTTCATCGACAACTTATCAGGTCACCTCTAGTGAAACTATATTTTTATTCCGTCACATCTTATGTGCTTTACTTGGAGCGTCTGTTTGTTTTTATTTTCGTTTTGTTTGAATAAGATCGGATCCTAGCATTCTTTGTTTGGGAGAGAGACATGCTCCGCTGTTTCGTATGAACACATGTGTTCTTAGCTTCATCTTTAATGTTCATTGCGAAAGTTGGACTATTTCATTCATTGTTATATGGTTGGAAACGGAAAATGCCGCATGTGGTAAATGGTATAATGTCTTGAATAATGTGATACTTGGCAATTGTTGTGCTCATATAGATCATGTTTAAGCTCTTGAATCATGTACCTTGTACCCATTAATGAATAATTACATAGAGCTTGTTAAAATTTGGTTTGCATGATTGATCTCTAGAGTCTAGATATTTTCTGGTTAAGGTGTTTGAACAACAAGGAGACAATGTAAAGTCTTATAATACCTACAATATGTTCATATGTGAGCTTTGCTGCACCTTTTATGATTGAGTTTGCTTCAAACAACCTTGCTAGCCTAGCCTTGTATTGAGAGGAATTCTTCTCGTGCATCCAAATCCTTGAGCCAAAAACTACGCCATTTGTGTCCACTATACCTACCAACCACATGGTATTTCCCCGCCATTCCAAAGTACATTACTTGAGTGCTACCTTTAAATTTCTATTCTTTACCTTTACAATATATAGCTCATGGGACAAATATCCTTAAAAACTATTGTGGTGAAGAATATGTACTTATGTGTCTTATTTCTTAATAAGTTGCTTGTTGAGCGGTAACCATGTTTCTGGGGACGCCATCAACTTTTACCTTTGTTGAATATCATGTGAGTTGCTATGCATGTTCGTCTTGTACTGAAGTAAGGGCGATTTTCATGATCAAATGGTTTGAGTATGCATACTTGTTAGAGAAGAACATTGGGCCGCTAACTAAAGCCATGAATCATGGTGGAAGTTTCAGTTTGGACACAAAACCTCAATCTCTTGTGAGAATATTACCTGTTGTTGAATGCTTAAGCATTAAAAGAGGAGTCCATTATCTGTTGTCTATGTTGTCCCGGTATGGGTGTCTAAGTTGAGAATGATCAAAAGCGAGAAATCCAATGCGAACCTTCTCCTTAGACCCTTGTACGAAGCGGCATAGAGGTACCCCTTTGTGACACTTGGTTGAAACATATGCTATGCAATGATAATCCGTGTTAATCCAAGCTAATTAGGACAAGGTGCGAGCACTATTAGTATACTATGCATGAGGCTTGCAACTTATAAGATGTCTTATACATAACACATATGCTTTATTACTACCGTTGACAAAATTGTTTCTTGTTTTCAAAATGAAAAGCTCTAGCACAAAAATAGTAATCCATGCTTCCCTCTGCGAAGGGCCATTCTTTTACTTCATTGTTGAGTCAGTTTACCTACTTCCTTCTATCTTAGAAGCAAACACTTGTATCAACTGTGTGCATTGATTCTTACATGTTTACCTATTGCACTTGTTATATTACTTTGTGTTGACAATTATCCATGAGATATACATGTTGAAGTTGAAAGCAACCGCTGAAAATCATATCTTCCTTTGTGTTGCTTCAATGCCTTTACTTTGAATTTATTGCTTTATGAGTAACTCTTATGCAAGTCTTATTGATGCTTGTCTTGAAAGTATTATTCATGAAAAAGTCTTTGCTATATGATTCATTTGTTTACTCATTATCTTCATCATTGCTTCGAATCGCTGCATTCATCTCATATGCTTTACAATAGTATGATCAAGATTATGATAGCATGTCACTTCGTAAATTATCTTTGTTATCGTTTACCTACTCGAGGGCGAGTAGGAACTAAGCTTGGGGATGCTTGATACGTCCCAAACGTATCTATAATTTCTTATGTTCCATGCTACTTTTATGATGATACTCACATGTTTTATACACACTTTATGTCATTATTATGCATTTTCCGGCACTAACCTATTGACGAGATGCCGAAGAGCCGATTGTTGTTTTCTGCTGTTTTTGGTTTCAGAAATCCTAGTAAGGAAATATTCTCGGAATTGGACGAAATCAACGCCCAGGGTCCTATTTTTCCACGAAGCTTCCAGAAGTCCGAAGAGGAAACGAAGTGGGGCCACGAGGTGACCACACAACAGGGCGGCGCGGCCCAAGCCCTGGCCGCGCCAGCCTACTGTGTGGGCCCCTCATGACGCCCCCTGGCCTACCCTTTGGCCTATATATAGTCTTTGTCGCGAAACCCCAAGTACCGAGAGCCACGATACGGAAAACCTTCCAGAGACGCAGCCGCCGCCAATCCCATCTCGGGGGATTCAGGAGATCGCCTCCGGCACCCTGCCGGAGACGGGAATCATCTCCCGGAGGTCTCTTCATCGCCATGATCGCCTCCGGATTGATGTGTGAGTAGTCCACCCCTGGACTATGGGTCCATAGCAGTAGCTAGATGGTTGTCTTCTCCTCATTGTGCTATCATGTTAGATCTTGTGAGCTGCCTATCATGATCAAGATCATCTATTTGTAATGCTACATGTTGTGTTTGTTGGGATCCGATGAATATTGAATACTATGCCAAGTTGATTATCAATCTATCATATATGTTATTTATGTTCTTGCATGCTCTCCGTTGCTAGTAGAGGCTCTGGCCAAGTTGATACTTGTGACTCCAAGAGGGAGTATTTATGCTCGATAGTGGGTTCATGCCTCCATTAAATGCGGGACGGTGACGAAAGTTCTAAGGTTGTGGATGTCTTGTTGCCACTAGGGATAAAACATCGATGCTTTGTCTAAGGATATTTGTGTTGATTACATTACACACCATACTTAATGCAATTGTACTGTTGCTTGCAACTTAATACCGGAAGGGGTTCGGATGATAACCCGAAAGTGGACTTTTTAGGCATAGATGCATGTCTGGATAGCGGTCTATGTACTTTGTCGTAATGCCCCGATTAAATCTCATAGTACTCATCATGATATATGTATGTGCATTGTTATGCCTTCTTTATTTGTCAATTGCCCAACTGTAATTTGTTCACCCAACATCTGTTTATCTTATGGGAGAGACACCGCTAGTGAACTGTGGACCCCGGTCCTATTCTTTACATCTGAAATACAATCTACTGCAATTGTTCTTTACTGTTCTTCGCAAACAAACATCATCTTCCACACTATACATCTAATCCTTTGTTACAGCAAGCCGGTGAGATTGACAACCTCACTGTTACGTTGGGGCAAAGTACTTTGATTGTGTTGTGTGCAGGTTCCACGTTGGCGCCGGAATCCCTGGTGTTGCGCCGCACTACACTCCGCCGCCATCAACCTTCAACGTGCTTCTTGGCTCCTACTGGTTCGATAAACCTTTGTTTCTTTCTGAGGGAAAACTTGCTACTGTACGCATCACACCTTCCTCTTGGGGTTCCCAACGGACGTGTGTTAACTGCACGCATCATCCTGCTCTGAAAACCTTGGCCGCGATAGCTCGGCTGCTTGCGTGATGACCGCATACTCCTTCGTGTACTTCCTTCAGAATTACCCTTCCTTCTTCGGGTGTGACGCACCTTTGTAACACACCTGAAATACTTCGCTTGTACAACTCTCCTTTGACCACAGTGAAGGCTTTGGAACGTCTAATAACTCGCCTTGCTTCAACTGGATCGTCGGGTATTGTTTTCCTTAGGATGTATGATATGTACGCCTGCATCCATGGGATTTGCACCATCATTACTAAATCCTGTTCCTCTTCTTCTTCGAGTGCTTCTTCCGTAGCTCCCGGGGGTTTCTCATCCTTCTCCTTCTTCTTTGGTTTCTTCGGCTTTGTATATCTCTCTGTTATCTCCTCCCAGAAAACGCCTGGTGGAATCGCGAGACACTGCGACCCAATGTTTGCAAGAACATCGGCTTCATCATTACTTAGCCTGCTGATGTGATTTACCTCGCATCCGTCAAACAGTTTCTCCAACTCGTTATACATTTCCTTGTATGCTATCATACTTTCATTGACTGCATCACATTGATTCATGACCTGCTGAGCCACCAATTGTGAGTCGCCAAAGATTTTTAGTCGGGTTGCACCACAAGCTTTCGCCATCTTCATCCCATGTATGAGAGCTTCGTATTCTGCCTCATTGTTAGATGCGTTTGGAAACGTCATCCGTAAGACATACTTTAACTTGTCGCCTTCAGGTGATATTAGTATCACGCTTGCACCTACTCCCTCTAATCGCTTGGACCCGTCAAAGTTCATAGTCCAGGTTCTCGATAGATCTGGGGGTCCCGTGTTTTGTAGCTCCATCCACTGCGATGAAGTCTGGTAAAATCCGTGACTTTATTGCTTTTCTTTTTTCATATGTGATGTCCCGAGGGGAAAGCTCTATTCCCCAAAGGGAGACACGGCCCTTAGCTTCTGGATTGTTTAATATATTGGATAAAGGCGCCTCATTGACCACTATTATCGGATGCGCCGAAAAATAGTGTCGCAACTTTCTTGCTGTTGTAAACACTCCATATGCCAGCTTCTGGTACTGCGGGTACCGCTGTTTTGAAGGCGACACTACTTCGCTGATGAAATATACTGGCCTCTGTACTCCATGGAGTTTTCCTTCTTCCTCCCTTGCGACTACGAGAACTGTGCTGACCACCTGAGGTGTCGCTGCAATGTATAGCAGAAGGGGTTCCTTTTCTTTAGGCGCCATCGGGATTGGTGGTGTCGGGATTGTGCGCTTGAGATCTTCGAAGGCTTTGTCCGCTTCTTCGTTCCACTGAAATTTCTCTCCTTGCTTAATCAAAGCGTAGAACGGCAATGCCTTCTCTCCTAGCCTGGCGACGAATCTGCTTAATGTTGCGACTCGCCCAGTTAACTGTTGTATTTCTTTCAACTTTGTCGGCTTCCGCATCGTTACGATGGCTTGGATTTTTTCTGGATTAGCCTCGATCCCTCTTGCTGATACTAGGAACCCGAGAAGTTCTCCTGCAAGGACGCCGAAAGAACACTTCGTCGGGTTTAGCTTTAGGCAGAACTTACCAAGGTTGTCGAAAGTTTCCTTCAAATCCTCGATCAATGTTGTCCCCTTTTTTGATGTTATGACGACATCGTCAATGTATACTTGTACGTTTTTCCCAATCTGTGTTGCTAGGCACTTCTGCATCATCCGCTGATATGTTGCTCCCGCGTTTTTCAAACCAAAAGGCGTTGTTCTGTAGAAAAACACGCCATAGGGTGTTATGAACGCTGTCTTGACTTCATCATCTTCTTTTAATCTGATCTGGTTATAACCAGAATATGCGTCCAGGAAGGAAAGACGTTCACATCCTGCCGTGGAGTCGATAATTTGATCGATCCTTGGGAGGGGAAAGTGATCCTTTGGACAATGTTTATGGAGGCACGTAAAGTCGACACACATGCGAAGGACTTTCGTGTTTTTCTTCGGGACCAGCACTGGGTTCGCTACCCACGTGGCTTCTGTATGTATCTCCTTTATAAAACCAGCTTCTCTGAGTCGATCAATCTCTGACAGCATAGCTTTGCGGTTTGGTTCTAAAAAACGCCGCAAGGGTTGTTTGATTGGTCTCGCTATTGGATCCAAGTTTGGGTGGTGCTCGGCAAGTTCCCTGGGTACTCCTGGCATGTCAGCTGGACACCATGCGAAGATTTTCCAGTGCTCACGGAGGAACTCGACGAGCGCGCTTTCCTATGCGAGGTCCATATTTGTTGCAATGGACGTCGTTTTCTTTGGATCTGTCGGGTGAATCTGCACCTCCTTAGAATCCTTAGTGGTATTGAAGGTTGGCTCCCTGAGTGACCTTCCTGCATCTGGCGGCACATCATAATCGGTTGTGAGCCGTGACTCCATATATTCTGCTTGCATCCCGAAAGTTTCTGACAGTCAATGAAAATCCTTATCGCATTTATCAGCTAACGCAAAACTTCCTTTGGCTGTGATTGGTCCCTTAGGTCCAGGTAACCTCCACAACAGGTACGTGTAGTGTGGTACCGCCATAAACCTGGCATATGCTGGTCGTCCCAACAAAGCATGATATTGCGACGGGAAATCGATGACTTTGAATTCCAGCCTTTCTATCATGTAGTTTTCTCGGGTCCCAAACTGAACGTCGAGATTGATTCTTCCCAACGGATAACTCGGATTCTCTGGTGTGATTCCATGGAAACGTGTGTCGGTTGGTTTTAGATTTGCCAGCGATATGTTCATCTTCCTTAGTGTATCCGCGTACATAAGGTTTAAACTGCTGCCTCCATCTATGAAAACTCGAGATACGTCGAATCCTGCGATCACCGCCAGTAAGATAAGTGCTGACTGCCCTGGTCGAGGAACTTGCTGCGGGTGGTCCGTAATTGTGAAGCCAATGTCCTGTCCCGACCAATTTAGGTACTCTATCGTTGGTGGAGGCATCTTCTCTGCCATGAACACTTACCGCGAGATTACTTTCTGAGCCTTGTTAGATGGCCTAGCTTTCTGAATCATCGAGACCGTGCCATTGGAGTTAGGATCAACATATGGAGGTGGGTGTGGTGCTACCGCTATTCTGAGCTGGTGTCGATTTTCGTCCGTGATCGCGGGAGGAGGTGGTAGGTGGATCTCACTCCTGGGCCCCTGGGGGTTTCTAGTTGTCGCTTGAGCATTGGCTAGCCACCGCAACCCGCAACATCGCTTGAAAATTGCGACAGGTCCTTCACGAGATGTCCTGACTGCCTCTTCCCATTGTTATCGAGATAGAAATGCATCTGGCATGGCCCGTTCATCATATCTTCGGGAGTTACAAAAGGTCTCTGAAACCTTGATCCACTATTTTGCCTGTTGTTTCGAGAGTCATCTCTATTGTCGCCTCGCTGCTCGTTACTCCTTTGATATTCATCTCTATTGTTTCCTCCAGTGTTTGCCCGAAACCCAGCCGATATTTGGCCAGGAGCATCGTAACTCGAGAATTGTCGAGGAAATCGCCTTCTATTTTGAAAGTTCCGACTACGGTCTTCCTCCGGTGACCGGTGTCGCTTATTGTGAACAGCATCTTCTCCGTCTGCCCATCTGTTTGCTATCTCCATCAATGCTGACACTGTCCTTGGGTTGGTTCTCCCCAAGTCTTCGACGAAATCTCCTCATCGAATTCCTGCTACAAACGCATCTATTGCTCTCTCGTCAGATATGTTCTCTGCCGAGTTTTTGATGATGTTCCACCTTTGGATGTATTTCCTCATTGATTCATCATGCTTTTGTCGACACGATCTCAACTCTTCTAGTGATGCCGGTTTTTTGCAGGTTGATCGGAAGTTCTTGACAAACACATCCTCAAAACTATCCCAGCTGTCGATGGATCCTGGGGGAAGTTTCTTAATCCAAGATCTTGCGGCTCCGCTCAGGTGTATTTGAATACTTTGCATGGCCGTTGCTCTGGTTCCGCCTATCAGTTTCACCGTCTCAAGGTAATCAACTAGCCAATCCTCGGGATCTTGCAGGCCATCGAATTTTTTGAAACTGTCTGGTAACTTGAATCCTGATGGGACTCGAGTTTTTCGGACCCGTCGCGTAAAACACGGGAGTCCACACATATCTTCTTCAGCAACTTCTGGTGAATGCCGATGTTCCCTTCTATCTTGTCGCGCTCTATCCACCATGGCCTGAGTCGCTGTATCTCTGACTCCACTTGCTCTCGGTGGATCCTGCACTGCTGCGGTAGGTCGTGGACTATTTTGCCTTGCAGTTCCTTCGGGAGGTGTAGCTGCGAATGCTGCTCCCATGGCTCCACATCCTGCCATGGCCATGTTATACAACGCTTCTCTTGGATCTCCGGGAGGTGGCCTGGACGCTAGGATGAAAGCTTGTGTTGCCATGTATCCTACTTCTGGTGTTTTAGGAATAATATTCCCTCTCGTGTCGATTGACATAAAAGACATATCGAGGTTTTGAATTAAAGTCTCTCTTTCTGCTTCAGGTATATTTTGCAGCCGAGATCTTGCTCTCCTTCGAGCTTCCCTATGACTATCTCCCGAAGTTCTTGAATTTCGGCTTAGTTCAGCCCTTCGCCTGCTTGACGCGGAAGCGGCTTCCTGCCTTTTGTCCAACTCGATCTTCTGCTTCTCGAGCTCCCTCCTGGTACGTGCAAGCCTATATTGATATGCTTGTAACTCCGCAGGTGTCGCCGTAATGGTCATTGGTTCTGTACCATCAATAGCTCTTGCGACTCGATCCCATACTTCCTGCGGATATTGCACCATCTCTCGTGTTCCTGGACCGATATTTTTGTTCCCAAACCTCGCGTGAGATCTGCAGGATCAACATATGGATTTCCCGCATCGTCGAAGTTTTCTGACGTCTCCTCCGCTGGGCGACTTGGTTCCCCAATTACATAGATCTGATGATATTTTGGATTCTGAACTTTGTCGGGTTTGGTGACACCATCATTACGATTGGTGAAGAGCTTTCCAACAGTAGTGGATCTGTCGACGAAAGTAAAGCTGTCGATGTTGCTCGAGTCATCGCTTATATCGGAGTCCGCAGATGACTCGAAAGACATGTCGCTGAAGATCTTGGCGAGTTTTTCACTTGCCCTGGTGCTGATGAAGCGTGGCGACAAAATCTCCTCTCCGCCTGACTCAGTTGACGATGTTGAATCCGAAGAATCGGAATCGACCGCCGATAATCCCGACGAGATCGGAATTTTGAGACGATATGATCCTTCCTTCTCGATGCGGAATTGGAACTCGCCAAACGTCATCTCCATAGGTTCCTCCAGATATGCATATGCATCAAAATGGGAGGGCGGGTGAGGAACAACATCAACTAGACCAGTTTCGATCTGTTTACCTTTGTCCAAAGCGTTGCTTGCAGTTGATGAAGTCGACGATCTTGAACGTGCCATCGAGATCAGCTCCTTGTCGCCTCTAGATCCCACAGACGGCGCCAATTGACAAGGTATTAACTTGTCAATGCCTACGTATTGTAGACTAGGGTTTCGTTGGACGTAGAGGGCAAGTAGATCTCGAAGGTTTCAGTCGAAAAGTACTCGACGATTATGAAATTAGGGTTGTGTTGACAATAGATTCGATCCTCTCTTTGTCCCTCGACTCCCCCTTATATAGGAGGCGGAGCCGAGGGATTCGTAATACACAAGTTACAGAGTCCGGGAGGGTTTCCAACCCGTCCCGCAAGATTACAAATAGTACTTCCTAATACAACTCTAGCTTTCCTTAATAATAACTTGGGCTTCCGATTCTTCTTATTCTTCGAGTCATGGGCCTTCAGTAAACCCCGGGTACCATCTTCGGCAGGCCCATTAGGGATGCCTATGTCACCGGCCACCACTTGAGCCGCACCACCCAGGGCACCCAAGGCCGGCGCCCTAAGCAGCCCCTCTCCCCAAACCCTAGCCCCCCTCCTAATACAACTCCCATAGTGCTTAGGCGAAGCCCTGCCGGAGTTCTCCATCACCACCGCCACCACGCCGTCGTGCTGTCGGGATTCCGAGGAGGATCTACTACTTCCGCTGCCCGCTGGAACGGGGAGAAGGACGTTGATACGTCCAAAACGTATCTACTTTCCCGAACACTTTTGCTATTGTTTTGCCTCTAATTTGTGTATTTTGGATACAACTAACACGGACTAACGCTGTTTTCAGCAGAATTGCCCTGGTGTCTTGTTTTTGTGCATCAACTTTCAGGAAAATCCCGGGATTAATTCCAATGGGCCTATTTTCACGAGAAGATGGACGGAGCCCAGAAGACCAGAAGGAGGGGGGCCACGAGGCGCCCACCCCACAAGGCGGCGCGGTGGGCCCCTGGGCCGCGCCGGCCTATGGTGGCGGCGCCTCAGCCAGCCTCCGACGCCCCCCTTTTGACTACTTAAGGGTTTTGACCTAAAAATGCACGGGGGTTAGAAGAAATTGCCAGAAGACATCCAGAACACCGCCGCCATCGCGAAACTCCGTCTCGGGACCAGAAACTCCGTTCTGGCACTCCGCCGGGACGGGGAATTGGAGGAGATCATCGCCATCATCACCACCGACGCCTCTCCATCAACCAGCCATGCTTCCCCCATCCATGTGTGAGTAATTCCCCTGCTTGTAGGCCGAAGGGGATGGTAGGGATTGGATGAGATTGATCATGTAATAGTCATAAGATTGTTAGGGCATAGTGCCTAGTATCCGTTGTTGGTACTTTTATGATATTGTTGCAACTTGTTATGCTTAATGCTTGTCACTAGGGCCCAAGTGCCATGATCTCAGATCTGAACATGTTATCAATTCATGATGATATTCATTGCTTTATGATCTTACGTGCAAGTTGTATACACGTATTGCTGTCCGGAACCCGAGGCCCCAAAGTGACAGAAATTGGGACAACCGGAGGGGAAGGCTGTGATATGAGGATCACATGTGTTCACGGAGTGTTAATGCTTTGCTCCGGTGCTCTATTAAAAGGAGTACCTTAATTACCAGTAGATTCCCTAGAGGCCCGGCTGCCACCGGCTGGTAGGACAGAACATGTTGTGGAAGTTTCTCATTGCGAGCACGTACGACTATATATGGAACACATGCCTATAATTGTTTAGTACTTGGATACTATTTTATTACTATCTGCAAATGCCCTACCTTGATTTTTACATGAGTTCTCTTATCCATGCAGCGCCCGTTCATCCATCCATATGCCAACAGTATTTTAATCATGTTGTTTACCATAATCACTACTGCTGTCTTTGTTACACTGCTGCTGATATTTCACTACTGCTACTGTTATAAAACTGTTGCTACTGATAAACTCTTGCGAGCAAGTCTATTTCCAGGTGCAGCTGAATTGACAACTCCACTGTTAAGGCTTACAAATATTCTTTGGCTCCCCTTGTGTCGAATCAATAAACTGGGTTTTACTTCCCTCGAAGACTGTTGCGATCCCCTATACTTGTGGGTCATCAAGACTATTTTCTGGCGCCGTTGCCGGGGAGCATAGCTTTATTTGCAAGTTCACCTGGATTGATATTGTTCACTGAAAATTCTCCATCATGGGTAAACCTCGCGATACTAAAGTCGCCATATTACCATCCACTACAAGAAAAGGTACAACTCTGAGTACCTCTGCTGCTCTTGATTCACCATCTGTGATAAGTCAACTTGTTTCGCCACCACAAGCTTCACATGTTGGTACTTCTGTTGAAACTGAAAATTCCTCTGATACTACAATTGCTAGGTGATAACCCACAAGTATAGGGGATCGCAGCAGTCTTCGCGGGTAGTAAAACCCAATTTATTGATTCGACACAAGGGGAGACAAAGAATACTTGAAAGCCTTAACAACGAAGTTGTCAATTCGATTGCACTGGAAACAGACTTGCTCGCAAGAGTTTATCGATAGTGACGATTTTATAGCGATAGCGATAGTGAAATAACGACAGCAGAGTAACGAGACAACGGTAGTGATTATAGTAAACAGCGGGGTTAAAATACCGTAGGCACGGGGACGGATAAGGGCGTTGCATGGATGAGAGAAACTCATGTAACAATCAAGCGGGGCATTTGCGGATAATAATAAAACGGTGTCTAAGTACAAAGCAATCAATAGGCATGTGTTCCAATTATAGTCGTACGTGCTCGCAATGAGAAACTTGCACAACATCTTTTGTCCTACCAGCCGGTGGCAGCCGGGCCTCAAGGGAATCTATCGGATATTAAGGTACTCCTTTTAATAGAGTACCGGAGCAAAGCATTAACACTCTGTGAACACATGTGATCCTCACATCACTACCATCCCCTCCGGTTGTCCCGATTTCGTCACTTCGGGGCCATTGGTTCCGGACGACGACATGTGTATACAACTTGCGAGTAAGACCATAAACAATGAATATCATGATGAAGTAATAACATGTTCAGATCTGAGATCATGGCACTCGGGCCCTAGTGACAAGCATTAAACATAACAAGTTGCAACAATATCATCAAAGTACCAATTACGGACACTAGGCACTATGCCCTAACAATCTTATACTATTACATGACCAATCTCATCCAATCCCTACCATCCCCTTCAGCCTACACCGGGGGAATTACTCACACATGGATGGGGGAAACATGGCTGGTCGATGGAGAGGCGTCGGTGGTGATGATGGCGATGATCTCCTCCAATTCCCCGTCCCGGCGGAGTGCCAGAACGGAGACTTCTGGCTCCTGAGACGGAGTTTCGCGATGTGGCGGCGTTCTGGAGGGTTTCTGGCGACTTCGACTTCTTCCCGTGCGTTTTAGGTCGAAGGCAATAAGTAGTCCGAAAGAGGGCGTCGGGGGCCAGCCGAGGCCGCCACACACTAGGGCCGCGCGGGCCCCTCTCGGGCCGCGCCGGCCTAGTGTGTGGGGCCCTCGTGCCCCCACCTGCTTGCCCTTCTCGGCTCCGCCAATATTCCGGGAAAATAGGACCTTACTGCATAAATTCCGAGGATTTTCCCGAAAGTTGGATTTCTGCACAAAAACAAGACACCGGAATCGCTTGCTCGAAAACAGCGTTAGTCCGTGTTAGTTGCATCCAAAATACACAAATTAGAGGCAAAACAATAGCAAAAGTGTTCGGGAAAGTAGATACGTTTTGGACGTATCAACTCCCCCAAGCTTAGCTTATTGCTTGTCCTCAAGCAATTCAGCTTAACAACTGAGCGATAAAAGAACTTTCACGAACACATTTGTTCATATGATGTAAATATTCTCATGCTATGGCTAACACTTAGGCAGTTCATAATAAGATACATGCAAATAAGATCATCTAATAGCTATGTCAATCATGGAAAGGTACCAACAATTAATAATAAGCATCATGAATCATGTATATAAGTAGGATTGCGAGTGTTCATAAAAGAGTATGATAGAGTGGTATCTCGCTTGCCCATATTTGATCAGCAAAACATAAATGCTCGAGCACCTCCGAAGTTCATAGAAAGACTAGAAATAGTGATTGTCACGGATAAAAGCATCAAAGTTATACCACAATCAATCATATTTTGAGACAAGCATATTATACTAAGAATGACGAGTTGTGCTCTCAAGAAAGTGCTCAAAGAAAGGATGGAGACACAACATAAAAGTAAAAGATTGACCCTTCGCAGAGGAAGCGAGGGATTAACATGCGCTAGAGCTTTTCATTTTTAAAACAGGAGTAAAATTGTTTTGAGAGGTGTTTGTTGTTGTCAACGAATGGTAATGGGTACACCAACTACCTCGCCAACCGGACTTCCAAGAGCGGCTCCCATGAAGGACGTTATCTCCACCAGCAAGGTAGATCATCCCTCTTATCTTTTGTTTACACACGTATTTTAGTTTTATTATGAGTGACACTCCCCCCAACCTTTGCTTACACAAGCCATGGCTAACCGAATCCTCGGGTGCCTTCCATCAATCACATACCATGGAGGAGTGTCTATTTGCAAAATTAAGTTGCTTAACGATGGATCGGAGCAAAACATGTGAAGAGAATTATTAATGAAGTTTGATTAATCGGGGCTGGGAACCCCATTGCCAGCTCTTTTTGCAAAAGTATTGGATAAGCGGATGTGCCACTAGTCCATAATGAAAGTCCGTCAAGAGTAAATGACAAGGTTGAAGGTTAAACACCACATACTTCCTCATGAGCTATGAAACATTAACACAAATTGAGAAACATTTTGAAGGTTTTAAAGGTAGCGCATGAGAATTTACTTGGAATGGTTTGAAATGCCATGCATAGGTATTTATGGTGGACACTTTGGAACAACTTGGTTTTCAGGGGTTTGGAAGCACGAGCAGTGTTCCCGCTCAGTACAAGTGAAGGCTAGCAAGAGACTAGGGAGCGACAAATCAAGAGAGCGATGACTCGACATAATCATGCTTGCGGCAAAATAAATTAAGCGAGGCATAAGAGTGATACAAGAACTGCGAAGCAATGTAAATCATCGAGGCTTAATTGACTTTTGTTCAGTCATATGCATGCGTGAGCATGTGCCAAGTTAATTCAAATGAATTATTCAGAGGAGGATACCATAATATCATACCTATCTATGAATAAAACAATGCAAGCAAACATCCATGACATGTTACTCATATTAATAAATTGGAGCTAAACATGAGAGATCATGAACTACTAGACTTCCTTAAATGACATATACCTCACATGAACCAACTAAGCATGCTCACATGGATGAGTATATGTACAAAAATGAAAACAAATAGAGTTCATACCAGACCTCTCACCACAATCAGATTGTCGAATATCGTCATTATTGCCTTTCACTTGTGTAGCTTGGATAATATGAAATGAAAACCACGCTCCAGCCACCGAAGACCATGGAACTCATAAAGAACTTTACAAAACCAAAGAAGAACAGAAAATATTTTTTGTGTTTTCGAATTTGGACACAAGAACAAAAGGAAACAAGCAAACAAAGCAAAATCTTTTTGGGTTTTCTTATAGCAAACTAGCAATAGCAAATAAAGCAAGACAAATGCAAGAAACCAAGATAAACAAATGGTGAAGAGAAACAACAGAAATATTTTTGGTCTTTTTGTGTTTTAGGAAAGAAACAAAGCAAGAACAAGAAAATGAAAACTAAAAGAAACACGAGAAAGCAGGATGGCGAGAAATCTGCCAAAACCTCGACAAGTACATGAAATCGATTTTTACAAAAATCTTCCGTTGCTCAGCTCGAAAAGTGTTCAACTAATGAAAGTTAGATAACAACCTGGGGAACATGAACAAAAATTGGCAGCTCAAAATAAAGTTCTGGCTGTGCGCACGAATTTTTTTAGTAACAGTCCAGAATCTGTTTTCAATCAGCACTTCCCCAAATATCATCTCCCTCTCATTAGAAAACCACTCAAAGAAACTAAACAAGTATGTACAAGTATCCAGCAACCATAATATGCAAAGAATGAGTGATGCTGGCATACCTCCCCCCAAGCTTAGGCTTTTGGCCTAAGTGGAGATCAACCCCATGGTGCCCATGCAGAAGCACCTTCGTAGTACGAAGATGGATCATATTCCGGGTATGTGCTAGAAGAAGCACCCGGATACGTGACGGTGTAGTCGTAGGAGGGCTCGGCGTCCTCGGAGTCATGCTGCTGGTGGAAGCCTTGTATCTTCAATTGCTCATCCACCTCCTCCTTAGTGCGCGACCATGGTTTCCTGTCAATACTCGAACAAATGCGGTCGCGGCAAAGGATTTCCCTCTCTTCCCCGTCAGCAAACAATATTCTATAGACAATCTTATCTAAACTAGAGTCGGTTATAACAAATTGATGACTCTTCATAGCAGCAATATCGAGCCTCATAGGAGCTATTTTTACATCATTAGGGTCAAGAGGAAGCTCTAAATATGCTAAAACGCGCGAAGCAATAATTCCTCCAAATATAGGCCCCTTGTTAGACAAGCGGCAAGCAACAAGAGCACCAAGATGATAAGGCGTGTCCCCAGTGAGTGCAACAATTAAGAAACCAAGGTGATAGCTAGATATGTTGCTAGTATTCTCCCTACCAAGAATGCTAGTACCAATGTAATAAGCAAAATACTTAATGGCGGGGAGTTGAATGTTTCTTATCTTGCCACGCTGAATGGTGCGACAATCATCATTGGTGATCCCTCGATAGAGCTCCAGCAATTCCTTGGGGTTATCCTCGATCTTCCTTGCTGTACCTACAGGGATAATACCCAATGCAGCACAAAAGTTTTCCAACTTCATAGTAATAGGTTTACCATAGATCTTGAATGAAACTGTCGGGTGAAAGTGCTTATTGTTGAACTTGAAGCTCTCCACAAAGATTTTAGTGAGCGTGTAGTATTGCTCACTCTCATCTCCCACATAGGTGGTTAAGCCTGCCTTACCGACGAGGGTCAAGAAATCATCCAACAAACCTGCATTTCTCAAAAAGTCATAACATGGGAAAGATGAAGCGTTAGGGACTTCATTGTCCTCCTCGGGTGCGAAGCTTGGTGCGATGAGATCCTCATTATAGGATGGCCTGCATCGGGTGGATGACCTAGAGGGCCTCCCCGAGCTTGTTGTCTCCCCTTGGAACACTTCTCCAAAGTTAAAGTTGTCCATCCCCCTTTTCTGAAATTTTTCAACAAACAATATAAAATTTGATTTGGTGACATATAATCGAGAGAAACTACCATAGGAACTTGCTAGAGTACTAAACATGCATCAAAACTAGTTTATACATCTTAGAACAAGCATGCAAGCTCACTAAACATGTTACCTACAGCAGCAAAATATTCAAGATATACTCCACCAAACAAAATTCTACTTGGATAGTCGGAGGAGTCACATACCGAAGAGTAAATGTGCCAAATTTCAGACAGCAATCTGGGCTGAACAAAGAGATCGAGAAATCTGGAGTTCTTGAGCAAAAACGCGAGTGAGAGGAACCTGGTGCGAGTTTTTTCGGGAGAGAGAAGAGAGTGGGAGGAAGAGATGCTGAAGTGGGGCAAAGGGGGACCCACACACCAGGGTGGCGCGCCCCCCTTGCTGGCCACGCCGGCCTGTGGGGTGCCACCCTGGGGTGCCCCACTGGTCATCCCCAGGTGCTCCCAGGTGCCTCGTCGAAAAATATGACCAACGGTATAATTTTTGTGAATTTTTGAAAACTTTGAAAAATGCACATTTACGGGTATTAAGTTTATTATTACTCGGCCAGAAATTTTTTGAAATCTCTAATTAACTAAGGAACTTTGCAAAATAAAAGTGCTACAGCAACTAGAGCAAATGGAGGAAGAAAGAGATGTTGTTTATCTCCTCTATGCATATAAAAGTATTTGTTAACAAGGTTGATCAAGTCTTGCCACCAAATAAATTTTACATAGCATAAGAAGAAATAAACCTCAAATCAATCATGTTACCTTGAATTGTATTGATATGGATCCAATCATAAGAGTTTGATATTCTTCTTTAGGCTCATATATAGGACAATCAATAGTTCCCACTTTGATAGTTCTCACATTAGAAATTGTATTAACTCCACACGCTTTCTCAATCCTCTTGGGAAAATAAACGGTATGCTCCCTATCATCAACATTGAAAGTAACCTTTCCTTTATTGCAATCAATAACAGCCCCTGCGGTGTTAAGAAAAGGTCTCCCAAGAATAATAGACATATTATCATCTTCGAGCATTTCCAACACAACAAAATCGGTTAATATCAAGCAGTTATTAGTAACTTGAACAGGAACATCCTCACATATACCAACAGGAATAGCAGTAGATTTATCAGCCATTTGCAAAGATATATCAGCAGGCATCAACTTATCTAAGTAAAGTCTCTTATAAAGAGAGAAAGGCATAACACTAACACCGTTTCCCAAGTCACATAGAGCAGTCTTAACATAATTATTCTTAATAGAACAAGGAATAGTAGGTATACCTAGGTCGCCCAACTTCTTTGGAACTTTGCCATTGAAAGAGTAATTAGCAAGCATAGTGGAAATTTCCTCATTGGGGATTTTCCTTTTGTTAGTAACAATATCTTTCATATACTTTGAATAAGGAGGCAATTTAATAGCATCGATCAAAGGGATTTGCAAGAATAAAGGTTTCATCCAATCACAAAATTTATTATAGTGTTCTTCTTCCTTTGATTTTAGTTCCTTAGCAGGAAAAGGCATTTGCTTTTGCACCCAAGGTTCCCTTTCATTACCATGTTTCTTAGCAATAAAATCTTCTTTAGTATACTTTTTATTTTTATCTTGCTTTTCAGGTTCTTCTTCAACCTCTTCTTTATCAGAAGCATCATTCTTATCGTTATCTTTATCATGTTCATTACCACTTTCAGTTTCAGCATCAGAAATAGAAATACTATTAGGATCATTAACGGGCTCAGAGGATTCCACAACAGTTTTATGTTTCTTCTTCTTTTTCTTAGTTGGAGCACTAGGTTCAATGCGTTGAGAATCTTGTTCAATTCTTTTGGGATGCCCTTCAGGATATAGAGGATCCTGGGTAGAGACACCACCTCTAGTTGTTACTTCATAAGCATGTTTCTCTTTAGAATTATTTTTTAATAAGTCATTTTGCACTTTAGTAAGTTGATCAATTTGAGTTTGAACCATTTGAAAATGTTTAACAAGCATCTTAACATCATTGGAGGTTCTCTCCACAATACCATGCAATTCAACAATAGCTCGAGAATTTTCCATTAAGTGATTCTCTACTCTCATATTAAAATTTTCTTGCTTAACAATATAATTATCAAACTCATCTAAGCATTGCGCAGGAGGTTTTGAATACGGAATATCTTCCCTAGTAAAGCGTCGAAGGGAGTTTACCTCAATCATGGATGAAGGGGAATTATCTCACATATATCTTCTATGGGAGGTAGATTCTTCACATCTTCAGATTTAATACCTTTCTCCTTGAGAGACTTCTTGGCTTCCCTCATATCTTCATCATTCAATTTAATTAAACCCCTCTTCGTCAATATTGGCGTTGGAGTTGGTTCAGGCGTAGTCCAATCATCATAATTCCAGCCTATTTTAGCCAATAATTCTTCAGCTTCGTCTGGAGTTCTTTTCACGAAAACACAACCAAGCACAACTATCCAAATATGCCCTAGACTCGATGGTTAGTCCACTATAAAATATATCAAGTAGATCATTCTTTTCTAAATCATGCCCAGGTCGAGCTCTGATAAGAGAACAAAATCTTGCCCAAGCCTCAGGCAATTTCTCTTCATCTCCCTGGTCAAATCTATAAATTCTCTGTAAAGCAACATGTTGAGCACTAGCAGGAAAGTATTTTCGAAAGAAAACATCACGCAAATCAGTTGGACTTTTAATAGAACCAGGAGGCAAATTATTATACCAAGTTTTAGCATCATCCTTTAATGAGAAAGGAAAAAAAATAGCGACAAAATAAGTACGCATCTTGATATCATCAGAAAACAAGCTACTCATAGAAGAAAGTTCAATCATGTGTTCTACAGCACTTTCTTTTTCAGTACCACAAAAGGGTGCTTTCTCTACAATAGCTATATGAGATAGATCAAGAGAAAAATCATAATCCTTATCCTTAATGCATATAGGAGATGTGGCAAATTTAGGATCGGGAGATAACTTATGTCTAACGAGTATATTGTGTGAGAAACTTTTTAATTTGACTTGCATCGGCGAGTAGCATTGCATCTATTAATAAGATCATCATTAAGCTCCACATAATCTTCATCAGGATCATCACTAGAATAATCAAGTTCAGGTGAATTAACAGGTGTAGTAGCATCAGGAGTTTCAGTATTTTCAATTTGTCTAGACCTAGCAATTGTAGCATCTAGAAAAGATCCCAATGAACCACTATCATCAAGCACAGCAGAAACATTATCAATATCATAAGAATTTTCAGATTCAGCAGAAGTACCAGCATGTGAAGCATGTGGCGGTGAAACAAGTTTATCAATCACAGATGGTGAATCAAGAGCAGACAGAGGTACTCGAGTTGTACCTTTTCTTGTAGTGGATGGTAATATGGCGACTTTAGGATCGCGAGGTTTACCCATGATGGAGAATTTGCAGCGAACAATATCAATCCAAGTGAACTTCCAAATAAAGCTATGCTCCCCGGCAACGGCGCCAGAAAACAGTCTTGATAACCCACAAGTATAGGGGATCGCAGCAGTCTTCGCGGGTAGTAAAACCCAATTTATTGATTCGACACAAGGGGAGACAAAGAATACTTGAAAGCCTTAACAACGGAGTTGTCAATTCAGTTGCACCTGGAAACAGACTTGCTCGCAAGAGTTTATCGAGAGTAACGAGTTTTATAGCGATAGCGAGTAGTGAAATAACGAGCAGCAGAGTAACGAGAGACAGCAGTAGTGATTATAGTAAACAAGCAGGGTTAAAATACCGTAGGCACGGGGACGGATAACGGGCGTTGCATGGATGAGAGAAACTCATGTAAAAATCAAGCAGGGCATTTGCAGATAATAATAAAACGGTGTCTAAGTACAAAGCAATCAATAGGCATGTGTTCCAATTATAGTCGTACGTGCTCGCAATGAGAAACTTGCACAACATCTTTTGTCCTACCAGCCGGTGGCAGCCGGGCCTCAAGGGAATCTACTGGATATTAAGGTACTCCTTTTAATAGAGTACCGGAGCAAAGCATTAACACTCCGTGAACACATGTGATCCTCACATCACTACCATCCCCTCCGGTTGTCCCGATTTCGTCACTTCGGGGCCATTGGTTCCGGACGACGACATGTGTATACAACTTGCAGGTAAGACCATAAACAATGAATATCATGATGAAGTAATAACATGTTCAGATCTGAGATCATGGCACTCGGGCCCTAGTGACAAGCATTAAGCATAACAAGTTGCAACAATATCATCAAAGTACCAATTACGTGACACTAGGCACTATGCCCTAACAATCTTATACTATTACATGACCAATCTCATCCAATCCCTACCATCCCCTTCAGCCTACAGCGGGGGAATTACTCACACATGGATGGGGGAAACATGGCTGGTCGATGGAGAGGCATCGGTGGTGATGATGGCGATGATCTCCTCCAATTCCCCGTCCCGGCGGAGTGCCAGAACGGAGACTTCTGGCTCCTGAGATAGAGTTTCGCGATGTGGCGGCGTTCTGGAGGGTTTCTAGCGACTTCGACCTCTTCCCGTGCGTTTTTAGGTCGAAGGCAATAAGTAGTCCGAAAGAGGGCGTCGGGGGCTAGCCGAGGCCACCACACACTAGGGCCGCGCGGGCTCCTCCTGGGCCGCGCCGGCCTAGTGTTTGGGGCCCTCGTGCCCCCACCTGGCCTGCCCTTCTGGCTCTGCCAATATTCTGGGAAAATAGGACCTTCTGCATAAATTCCGAGGATTTTCCTGAAAGTTGGATTTCTGCACAAAAACGAGACACCGTAACGGTTCCGTCGAAAACAGCGTTAGTCCGTGTTAGTTGCATCCAAAATACACAAATTAGAGGCAAAACAATAGCAAAAGTGTTCGGGAAAGTAGATACGTTTTGCACGTATCACTAGGTCTAGACAAATTGGAAATGCTGAAATTCCTAATGAAAATACTGTTACACCTGTTAATTCACCTGAGTCTGTTGAATACTCTAGTGATGATCTTGATGAAGATTATGTGGAACTTGATGATGATTTTATTAATAAATGCAATGCTACTACTGATGCAAGTAATATTAAAAAGCTTCTTGCACAACGTGCTGCTAGATATAAACTGTCTCCTGATCCTAAATTTGCCACATCTCCTATAAACATTAAGGATAAGGATTATGATTTTCTCTTGATTTATCTCATATATCTATTGTTGAGAAAACACCTTTTTGTGGTACTGAAAAAGAAAATGTTGTAGAACACATGATTGAGTTGTCTACTCTGAGTAGCTTGTTTTTTGATGATATTAAGTAGCGTACTTATTTTGTTGCTAAAACTTGGTATAATAGTTTGACTCCTGATTCGATTGATAGTCCAAATTGTTTGCTTGATGTCTTCTTTCGAAAATATTTTCCTGCTAGTGCTCAACATATTGCTTTGCAGAAAATTTATAGTTTTGACCAGGAAGATGGAGAGAAATTGACTGAAGCTTGGGCAAGATTTTTCTCTCTTATCAGAGCTCGGCCTGGACATGATTTGGAAAAGCATGACTTACTTGATATATTTTATAGTGGACTAACCATTGAGTCTAGGGCATACCTGGATAGTTGTGCTGGTTGTGTTTTCAGGAAAAGAACTCCAGACAAAGCTAAAGAATTATTGGCTAGAATAGGCCGAAATCATGATGATTGGACTACACCTGAACCAACCCCAACGCCAATATGGAAGAAGAGGGGTATGATTAAATTAAATGATGACGATATGAGGGAAGCCAAGAAATCTCTTAAGGAGAAAGGTATTAAATCTGAAGATGTGAAGAACTTACCTCCCATAGAAGATTTATGTAAGATAACTGCCCCTTCATCCATGATTGAGGTACATTCTCTTCAACGCTTTAGTAGGAAAGATATTCCGTACTCAAAACTTCCTGATCAATGTTTAGATGAGTTTGATAATTATATTGTTAAGCAAGATAACTTTAATATGAGAGTAGAGAATCATTTAATGGAAAATTCTCAAGCTATTAGTAAATTGCATGATATTGTGGAGAGAACCTCCAATGATGTTAAGATGCTTGTTAAACATTTTCATATGGTTCAAACTCAAATTGATCAACTTACTAAAGTGCAAAATGACTTGTTAAAAAATAGTTCTAAAGAAAAACATGCTTATGAAGTAACAACTAGAGGTGGTGTTTCTACTCAGGATCCTCTATATCCTGAGGGGCATCCCAAAAGAGTTGAACAAGATTCTCAACGAACTAAAGAAATTAGTGCTCCTTCTAAGACAAAGAAGAATAAACATAAAACTATTGTGGAATCCTCTGAGCCTGTTAATGATCCTAATAGTATTTCTATTTCTGATGCTGAAACTGAAAGTGGTAATGAACATGATAAAGATAATGATAAGAATGATGCTTCTGATAAAGAAGAGGTTGAAGATGAACCTGAAAAGCATGCTAAAAATAAAAAGTACACTAAAGAAGATTTTATTGCTAAGAAACATGGTAATGAAAGAGAACCTTGGGTTCAAAAGAAAATGCCTTTTCCTGCTAAGAAACTAAAATCAAAGGAAGAAGAACACTATAATAAATTTTGTGATTGGATGAAACCTTTGTTCTTGCAAATTCCTTTGACTAATGCTATTAAATTGCCTCCTTATTCAAAGTATATGAAAGATATTGTCTCTAACAAAAGGAAAATTCCTAATGAGGAGATTTCCACTATGCTTGCTAATTACTCTTTCAATGGCAAAGTTCCAAAGAAGCTGGGCGACCCAGGTATACCGACTATTCCTTGTTCCATCAAGAATAATTATGTTAGAACTGCTCTATGTGATTTGGGAGCAGGAGTTAGTGTTATGCCTTTTTCTCTTTACAAGAGACTTGATTTAGATAAATTGATACCAACTGATATATCTTTGCAAATGGCTGATAAATCTACTGCTGTTCCTGTTGGTGTATGTGAGGATGTTCCTGTTCAAGTTACTCAAAATTGCTTAATATTAACTGATTTTGTTGTGTTGGAAATTTTCAACACCCGGATTTTTAAGTCCAGATGCCTATTATGTCATTCATCGCAATCCCAGGATAATGTTGTTGCGAGGCATAATAGTCGAATATCACAGTCATTATTTATTACAAGCCATAATGTGTTACAATATTGAATCACATGATTCATCTTACACAAATAGTTGATCTCTCAATCAACATACATACACAAGTTCATACATAGCGGAAGCGTAATAGTAAATGGACTCTCTAGTCCACGAGCCAACATTTGACGTCAAAAACCCCTAGTTGTCGTAGGCGTCCTGCTGGTCATCCTCGTGATAGTTCTGTTCATCATCGTACTCTGGCCATTTGAATAGCCAGGGACAAAGCCGTAAGTACTTTAAGTACCTGCAAACTAATACTAAAGTAAAATGCCAACTTTTGGAGTAAGGGAGCTAAACTCTATTTTAAATTGCATAAGCCATATTTTAGTTCACAAGTATTTGATCATGTGCTAACTAACTCAAGTGGGAACATTAGTGTCATTCCCACTACATTGGTTGTAATTCCAACAAGTCACCAAGTCACCATTCACATTCACTAAGGTTTTCAAAAATCTGACACAGGAAACTGTATGGCCTTTCCAACCGTCTGTAACCATGGACACGACTATTCGAATAGATTTACACTCTGCAGAGGTTGCACACTTGTGCCACAACATTTGATTTCATCCGTCGGAATAACTCCGAATCATCGTAACACAGTACGCGGATCATCAACCATAACCTTTCACTTACAAATCCTAGTATGAGCACCTCTCCCCATGAGCTTGGCCTCCCAGTGAAAACCAACCGTTAACTCGGGAACCGCACGAGGCTTGGCCGTACAATTCACCTCAATTCACATCATTTCTCAACAACGGAGGCAGCCTCGGCATAACCCCTATGACGTGTGTTTAGAGGGAACTCATACTAAAATCTCTAAACTTCCAGCTAAGCCCTACCCATAATCAGGTATTGTGGGGGTACTCAAAAAATGGAAAGGTATCGCATTCAAACCAATATCAGGTTTTCATCAAAAATCACTATCTTCTCTTGTTCACATTCAACCTCAAAACATTCAATGGAATGTTTCATCATTCCAAGGTTTCAAATTCAACAAGTCATATGTTCCCATCTAGAGTAGTCAAATTTTAGTATTTTAGCACTAGCACTAATCATGAGGGGTGCTATATTGCTTTGCTATCTATAAGACTAACTTTGCTACTCTAGTGGTTTTATTCACCTATACCATTTGAAATCCACTCTTTGAAAGCACAACAAGTACAACTTGTATGGTATGAATGTAGGATAGGTTGGTATGAAGAAATATAAGAATCATGATGCCTTGCCCAAGGAGGGCTTTGCACTTTGCAAGAGTATTAGCTTGCCTTGGTAGTTCTCTAGGTTTTCTTCTTCCTCTTCTGGGTAGAATTCTCCTTCCTCTTGGAAATCTCCGGTGCTAGCGTCTAAATTTGAATACGAGGTATAATCACTAAACAAGATCAAAGACTATACTAAGCACATCATTACTTCACACAAACTATGCTAAGCACACACATAAAATAATTAGGTGCATTGGTTTTCTTTATTAAAGAAAAGTAATTTCCTCTTATTGCATATATAATTAATAATTTATATTTGGTTCTTGAGAGAAATAATTTCCTCTCATTTAAATCTTCTTAAGATTTAACTTCTCAAATAATCATACATGAATTCATATTGACCTAAGTCAAACATTCATTATCATTATTTGAGAAAATGATTTAAATGAGGTAGATCACCTCATACCATTTTATATTTTCATAAATGATTTAAATCTCCAAATATTCATATAGGAGTGTTTGGACCAGAGGTGCAAACATCACATGAGTTCATTTGAGACAAGGTTTAAATGAAATAAAATACTTCATATGATTTTACCTAATAGTTTTGGACAATATCACTTAACTAAACTAGCCATATTGTCCATTAATTAAACTAGGGCATGATCATGCAAAGTGACTACACCATTTTCTTGCAGAAACAATTAGTGTAAGTCAAATGTGAGCTATAGGAGTTGGAATTAATTAAATATTTATTTTGGTTGATTTTTAATAATTATTTGAATATGAAAAAGTCCCTGCCTTCTTCTTTTTATCATTTTATTTCCACAACAGATCTCGAGGTGAGACCAGTGGCATAATGTAGATCTTTTTACTAGCTTTCCAAATATATAAAGTTTGTTAAATTTGGCCAAGCCAAACAGATTCTATGAATTTTCAAAGTTGGGTTCAGTATTGAATTCAAACTAAATTTATTAAACGAAGTTTGAATTAAAAAGGCCGGCGGGAAAACTAACTGGGCCCAAACGTTTAAAACGGCCCAAGGCTAGCCCACCACGCATCTGTGCACGCGCGGGCCGCCTGACAGTGGGCTCCACTCGCCAGAGACTCATAACGCCCGAAGCGGTATGGATCAACGAGGTGCGTTGGATTAGAATGGGATCTAACGGCGCACATCCATCGTCGTCGACGGCGAGAGAGGGGCTCGCCGGCGGCTCAGGTAGGGGCTCGGAGGCTCACCGTGGCCCCAGCTAGGGTCAGGCAATGTGCGCGGTGAAGTGGTGGACGACGGCGAAGCTCCTGGTACCGGCGGCAGCTCCAGGGGCGGCGTCCTTCTCCGGCGATCGTCGGCTACTGTGGGCGGCGGCGATCTTGCAATTGGGAGCTTCTGGTGGCTAATCGAGCATGGTGAGGTGCTGAGGCGGTCGAGGAAGGAGAGGGGAGTGTGGTGGTGTGAAGAGATGGTCGAGGCGAGGCCTCCTTTTATAGGCGCGATGGTGGCCGTGGTGCTGCGGCGAGGTCGACAAGGGCGCGGCTTCTCCGGGGGTCTAGAGAGCTAGGCGGCGATGCGGTCGTGTTCACGACGTCACGGCGAAGCTATGAGCATGAACGGCGCGGCAAGGGGACGCGTAGGGTGGTCGGGACCGTGCATGTACTGGCGCGGCAATGGCGAGCGCGCTCGTCCTCTCCGGCGGCCGTGGTCGTCAAGGCATGACGCGAGCGTGTCCGGCGAGCTCCGCGTGGCGAGGAGGGTACCAGGGCGCGCGGGCTTGGTCGGGGTACGGCGAGGTACGGCGAGCGCCGCGTGGCCGTGTCGCGCGCGTCCGTGCGCCGATGACGTCGCCCATGCCGCTCGCGGCGTACCTGGGCGTACTTGGGCGCGCGTCGTCCGGGTCCTGTCGTCGTCCTCGCGGTCAAGGGCGTGTACTGGCGGATCCAGGAGATCTTTGTCGACGCGTTGGACACGGTGGCGAGGGCTGCTGTGGAGAGAAGAGAGGGGAGGCGCGTCGGCGGCGAACGTGGCCGGCATGGCCATGTCCACGCCGTGTCTGGCCCTCTCCTTGGCTTCCCTGGCATGAGCTCGGTGTAGCAGGGTCTAGGGATCATTGCTAGTGCAAGTGATGGTCAAGTGGTGGCCTGGTTTGATCATATTTGAAAAATGGAGAATGTTACATTTGTTTCAATGTCTCATCTATGCTTGCTCATAACTTTTGATCAAAAGTGAATTTGGTATGGTGCTCTTTGCAAGAGTTGTTCATCTTGTTGTGTACTTGGATGACATGCAAAGATTTGAATTTGTTTAGTTTAGAAATCTTGAAATAGAGAGGCTCAAAGTGGTGACTAGAATATAAAAAGTCAGAAATGACCATTATCTCATGTGATCACATTTTAAATTTTGAATTTGGTTTAAATGGTATATCTTTGATTATCAAAGTTGTAATTACTCTTTAATATCATATTACAAGTATTGGTGAAGGTCAAATGGGTCTAGGGTCAAATTTACAAAAATGACATAGACCATATGTTAGGGTATTTAGGATTTTATTAATATTTGATTTCTTTCTCTTTTTGATTTATTTGGTTGGTGATCATCACTGGATCACTCTAGGGTTTTGGAATTCATCACATACACAATATAACAATCATCATGGCATATCACTCAAAATGCACAAGTCCTATGCAGGGTACTATATGCAAAGTAAAAGTTTTTGTTGGTTCTGAAATTTGGATAGTTGGAAATCTTCTTCTTCCTTTATTTGAAATTTGGGATGTTACAGAAATGCCTGAAGATGATAATATGTCTATTATTCTTGGAAGACCTTTTCTTAATACTGCAGGGGCTGTTATTGATTGCAATAAAGGAAAAGTCACTTTCAATGTTGATGATCGATACGTCTCAAACGTATCTATAATTTCTTATGTTCCATGCTACTTTTATGATGATACTCACATGTTTTATACACACTTTATGTCATTATTATGCATTTTCCGGCACTAACCTATTGACGAGATGCCGAAGAACCAGTTGTTGTTTTCTGCTGTTTTTGGTTTCAGAAATCCTACAAAGGAAATATTCTCGGAATTGGACGAAATCAACGCCCAGGGTCTTATTTTTCCACGAAGCTTCCAGAAGACCGAAGGGGATACGAAGTGGGGCCACGAGGGCCCGTACCCATAGGGCGGCGTGGCCAGCATGGGGCCCGCGCCGGCCTATGGTGTGGGGCCCCCGCGCCGCCTCCAACCCTACCCTTCCGCCTACTTATAGCCTTCGTCGCGAAAACCCCTGTACCGAGAGCCACGATACGGAAAACCTTCCAGAGACACCGCCACCGCCAATCCCATCTCGGGGGATTCAGGAGATCGCCTCCGGCACCCTGCCGGAGAGGGGAATCATCTCCCGGAGGACTCTTCATCACCATCATCACCTCCGGATTGATGTGCGAGTAGTTCACCCCTGGACTATGGGTCCATAGCAGTAGCTAGATGGTTGTCTTCTCCTCATTGTGCTATCATGTTAGATCTTGTGAGCTGCCTATCATGATCAAGATCATCTATTTGTAATGCTACATGTTGTGTTTGTTGGGATCCGATGAATATGGAATACTATGTCAAGTTGATTATCAATCTATCATATATGTGTTGTTTATGTTCTTGCATGCTCTCCGTTGCTAGTAGAGGCTCCGGCCAAGTTGATACTTGTAACTCCAAGAGGGAGTATTTATGCTCGATAGTGGGTTCATGCCTCCATTGAATGCGGGACATGTGACGAGAAAGTTCTAAGGTTGTGGATGTGTTGTTGCCACTAGGGATAAAACATCAATGCTTTGTCTAAGGATATTTGTGTTGATTACATTACGCACCATACTTAATGCAATTGTACTGTTTTTTGCAACTTAATGCTGGAAGGGGTGCGGATGCTAACCTGAAGGTGGACTTTTTAGGCATAGATGCATGTCTGGATAGCGGTCTATGTACTTTGTCGTAATGCCTCGATTAAATCTCATAGTAGTCATCGTGATATGTATGTGCATTGTTATTCACTCTCTATTTGTCAATTGCCCAACTGTAATTTGTTCACCCAACATGCTATTTATCTTATGGGAGAGACACCACTAGTGAACTGTGGACCCCGGTCCATTCTTTTACATCTGAAATACAATCTACTGCAATTGTTCTTTACTGTTCTTCGCAAACAAACATCATCTTCCACACTATACGTTTAATCCTTTGTTTACGAGCAAGCCGGTGAGATTGACAACCTCACTGTTACGTTGGGGCAAAGTACTTTGATTGTGTTGTGCAGGTTCCACGTTGGCGCCGGAATCCCTGGTGTTGCGCCGCACTACACTCCGTCACCAACAACCTTCACGTGTTCCTTGACTCCTACTGGTTCGATAACCTTGGTTTCATACTGAGGGAAAACTCGCTGATGTACGCATCACACCTTCCTCTTGGGGTTCCCAACGGACGTGTGTTAACTACCACGCCAACAGCAAGGATTTTTCTGGCGCCGTTGCCGGGGAGATCAAGACACGCTGCAAGGGGAGTCTCCCACATCCAATCTCTTTACTTTGTTTTTGTCTTGCTTTACTTTATTTTATTTACTGATTTGTTTGTTCTCTATATCAAAAATACAAAAAAATTAGTTACTAGTTTTACTTTATTTACTGTCTTGTTTGCGTTCTCTATATTAAAAACACAAAACAAATTAGTTACTTGCATTTACTTTATTTAGTTTGCTTTATTTACTACTGCTAAAATGGGTACTCCTGAGAATACTAAGTTGTGTGACTTCACTAGCACAAATAATAATGATTTCCTATGCACACCTATTGATCCACTCGCTACTACGAGCAGAATTTTTTGAAATTAAACCTCGCTTTACAAAATCTTGTTATGAGAGAGCAATTTGTCTGGTGTTAGTTCCGATGATGCTGCTGCCCATCTTAATAATTTTGTTGAACTTTGTGAAATGCAAAAGTATAAGGATGTAGATGGTGACATTATAAAATTGAAATTGTTTCCTTTCTCCTTAAGAGGAAGAGCTAAAGATTGGTTGCTATCTTTGCCTAAGAATAGTATTGATTCATGGACTAAATGTAAAGATGCTTTCATTGGTAGATATTATCCTCCTGCTAAAATTATATCTTTGAGAAGTAGCATAATGAATTTTAAGCAATTGGATAATGAACAAGTTGCCCAAGCATGGGAAAGAATGAAATCTTTGGTAAAGAATTGCCCAACCCATGGACTAACTACTTGGATGATCATCCAAACCTTTTATGCAGGACTGAATTTTTCTTCGCGGAACCTATTGGATTCAGCTGCTGGAGGTACTTTTATGTCCATCACTTTGGGGGCGGCAACAAAGCTTCTTGATGATATGATGATAAATTACTCTGAATGGCACACGGAAAGGACTCCACAAGGTAAGAAGGTAAATTCTGTTGAAGAAACCTCCTCCTTGAGTGATAAGATTGATGCTATTATGTCTATGCTTGTGAATGGTAGATCTAATGTTGATCCAAATAATGTTCCTTTAGCTTCATTGGTCGCTCAAGAAGAGCATGTTGATGTGAACTTCATTAAAAGTAAGAATTTCAACAACAATACTTATAGGAATAATTCTGGTAACAACTATAGGCCATATCCTTCTAATAATGGTAATGGTTATGGTAATTCTTATGGTAATTCTTACAACAATAATAGGAGTGTACCCTCTGGTCTTGAAGCCATGCTTAAAGAATTTATTAGTACACAAACTGCTTTTAACAAATCTGTTGAGGAAAAGCTTGGTAAAATTGATATTCTTGCTTCTAAGGTTGATAGTCTTGCTGCTGATGTTGATCTTTTAAAATTGAAAGTTATGCCTAATGAAGATAAAGATATTAAGTCATTTGCTACAGCAAACGCTATACAAGTTCGAATTAATGAAAATATTAGATTGATGGCTGAATTGCATGCTAGGTGGGAAAGAGAAGAAAACGAAAAACTTGCTAAAGAGAATAATGTAGCTAAAGTTTGGACTATTACCACCACTAGTAATGTTGATGCTTCACATGTTGCTAAACCTCCTACTATCAATGATAAAATAATTGGTGTTGGCAATGTTTCTACTCCTAGTGCAAAGCGTGCAAAATTGCTTGAAACTGCTAAAATACTGTAACCGATAAACTCGCTGAAGTTTTTCAAAATATTGGGGACAATGATCCCATTGCTGTAGATCATAATGGTTTAGATTTTGATGATTGTCATATCTCTGAAGTTATAAAGTTCCTACAAAAACTTGCTAGAAGTCCCAATGCTAGTGCTGTAAATTTGGCCTTTACAAAACATATTACAAATGCTCTCATAAAAGCTAGAGAAGATAAACTAAAACTTGAAACTTCTATTCCTAGGAAGTTAGAAGATGGTTGGGATCCCATCATTAAAATTAGGGTCAATGATTTTGATTGTAATGCTTTATGTGATCTTGGTGCAAGTATTTCTGTTATGCCTAAGAAAATCTATGATATGCTTGACTTGCCACCATTGAAAAATTGTTATTTGGATGTTAATCTTGCTGATAATGCTATAAAGAAACCTTTGGGGAGGATTGATAATGTTCGCATTACGGTTAACAATAACCTTGTCCCCGTTGATTTTGTTGTCTTGGATATTGAATGCAATACATCTTGTCCCATTATATTGGGAAGACCTTTTCTTCGAACTGTTGGTGCTACTATTGATATGAAGGAAGGTAATATTAAGTATCAATTTCCTCTCAAGAAAGGTATGGAACACTTCCCTAGAAAGAGAATGAAGTTACCTTATGATTCTATTATTAGAACAAATTATGATGTTGATGCTTCATCTCTTGATGTTACTTGATTCACACTTTCTGCGCCTAGCTGAAAGGCGTTAAAGAAAAGCGCTTATGGGAGACAACCCATTATTCTACTACAGCACTTTTGTTTTATATTTGGGTCTTGGAAGTTGTTACTACTGTAGCAACCTCTCCTTATCTTTATTTTATTGCATTGTTGTGCCAAGTAAAGTTTTTGATAGTAATGTTGATACTAGATTTGGATTACTGTGCAGAAACAGATTTCTTTCTGTCACGAAATTTAGCAGCCCTGTCTGTAGGTAACTCAGAAAATTCTGCCAATTTACGTGCGTGATCCCCAGATATGTACGCAACTTTCATTAAATTTGAGATTTTTCATCTGAGCAAGGTAAGTGCCCCAGAAAAATTCGTCTTTACGGACTATTCTGTTTTGACAGATTCTGCCTTTTATTTCGCATTGCCTGTTTTGCTATGTTTGATGGATTTCGTTGTTCCATTAACTTTCAGTAGCTTTGTGCAATGTCCAGAAGTGTTAAGAATGATTATGTCACCTCTGAATATATGAATTTTCAGTTATGCACTAACCCTCTAATGAGTTTGTTTTGAGTTTGGTGTGGAGGAAGTTTTCAAGGGTCAAGAGAGGAGGATGATACAATATGATCAAGAAGAGTGAAAAGTCTAAGCTTGGGGATGCCCCCGTGGTACATCCCTGCATATTTCAAGAAGATTCAAGCATCTAAGCTTGGGGATGCCCAAGGCATCCCCTTCTTCATCGACAACTTATCAGGTCACCTCTAGTGAAACTATATTTTTATTCAGTCACATCTTATGTGCTTTACTTGGAGCGTCTGTTCGCTTTTATTTTTGTTTTTGTTTGAATAAAATCGGATCCTAGCATTCTTTGTATGGGAGAGAGACACGCTCCGCTGTTGCATATGAACACATGTGTTCTTAGCATTACTTTTAATGTTCATGGCGAAGGTTAAAACTGCTTCGTTCATTGTTATATGGTTGGAAACAGAAAATGCTTCATGTGGTAATTGGTATAATGTCTTGAATAATTTGATACTTGGCAATTGTTGTGCTCATATAGATCATGTTTAAGCTCTTGCATCATGTACTTTGCACCTATTAATGAAGAACTACATAGAGCTTGTTAAAATTTGGTTTGCATGATTGGTCTCTCTGAGTCTAGATATTTTCTGGTTAAGGTGTTTGAACAACAAGGAAGACAGTGTAGAGTCTTATAATGCTTGCAATATGTTCTTATGTAAGTTTTGATGTACCGGTTTATACTTGAGTTTGCTTCAAACAACCTTGCTAGCCTAAGCCTTGTATTGAGAGGGATTACTTCTCGTGTATCCAAATCCTTGAGCCAAAAACTATGCCATTTGTGTCCACCATACCTACCTACTACATGGTATTTCTCTGCCATTCCAAAGTACATTACTTGAGTTCTACCTTTAAAATTTCATTCCTTGTCTTTGCAATACATAGCTCATGGGAAAATAGCCTTAAAAACTATTGTGGTAAAGAATATGTAGCTTATGTATCTTATTTCTTATAAGTTGCTTGTTGAGCGATAACCATGTTTCTGGGGACGCCATCAACTTTTACACCTTTGTTGGATATCATGTGAGTTGCTATGCATGTTCGTCTTATCTGAAGTAAGGGCGATTTTCATGATCAAATGGTTTGAGTATGCATATTGTTAGAGAAGAACATTGGGCCGCTAACTAAAGCCATGAATCATGGTGGAAGTTTCAGTTTGGACACTAATCCTCAATCTCTTATGAGAATTTTATCTGTTGTTGAATGCTTATGCATTAAAGAGGAGTCCATTATCTGTTTTCTATGTTGTCCCGGTATGGATTTCCTTGTTGAGATCTATCAAAATCGAGAAATCAAATGCGATCTATCTCCTTGGACCTTTGTACAGGCGGCATAGAGGTACCCCTTAGTGACACTTGGTTAAAACATATGTTATGCAATGATAATCCGTGTTAATCCAAGCTAATTAGGACAATGTGCGAGCACTATTGGTATTCTATGCATGAGGCTTGCAACTTATAGGATGTCTTATACATAACACATATGATTTATTACTACCGTTGACAAAATTGTTTCTATGTTTTCAAAATGAAAAGCTCTAGCACAAAAATAGTAATCCATGCTTCCTATGCGAAGGGCCATTCTTTTACTTTATGTTGAGTCAGTTTACCTACTTCTTTCTATCTTAGAAGCAAACACTTGTGTCAACTGTGTGCATTGATTCTTACATGTTTTACCTATTGCACTTGTTATATTGCTTTATGTTGACAATTATCCATGAGATATACATGTTGAAGTTGAAAGCAACCGCTGAAACTTATATTTTCCTTTGTGTTGCTTCAAAGCTTTCTACTAAGAATTTATTGCTTTATGAGTTAACTCTTATGCAAGTCTTATTGATGCTTGTCTTGAAAGTATTATTCATGAAAAGTCTTTGCTATATGATTCAGTTGTTTAATCATTGTCTTTACCATTGCTTCGAATCGCTGCATTCATCTCATATGCTTTACAATAGTATTGATCAAGATTATGATAGCATGTCACTTCAGAAATTATCCTTGTTATCGTTTACCTACTCGAGGGCGAGTAGGAACTAAGCTTGGGGATGCTTGATACGTCTCAAACGTATCTATAATTTCTTATGTTCCATGCTACTTTTATGATGATACTCACATGTTTTATACACACTTTATGTCATTATTATGCATTTTCCGGCACTAACCTATTGACGAGATGCCGAAGAGCCAGTTGCTGTTTTTTGCTGTTTTTGGTTTCAGAAATCCTACAAAGGAAATATTCTTGGAATTGGACGAAATCAACGCCCAGGGTCTTATTTTTCCACGAAGCTTCCAGAAGACCGAAGGGGATACGAAGTGGGGCCACGAGGGCCTGTACCCATAGGGCGGCGCGGCCAGCATGGGGCCCACGCCGGCCTATGGTGTGGGCCCCCGCGCCGCCTCCAACCCTACCCTTCCGCCTACTTATAGCCTTCGTCGCGAAAACCCCTGTACCGAGAGCCACGATACGGAAAACCTTCCAGAGACGCCGCCGCCGCCAATCCCATCTTGGGGGATTCAGGAGATCGCCTCCGGCACCCTGCCGGAGAGGGGAATCATCTCCCGGAGGACTCTTCATCACCATGATCGCCTCCGGATTGATGTGTGAGTAGTTCACCCGTGGACTATGGATCCATAGCAGTAGCTAGATGGTTGTCTTCTCCTCATTGTGCTATCATGTTAGATCTTGTGAGCTGCCTATCATGATCAAGATCATCTATTTGTAATGCTACATGTTGTGTTTGTTGGGATCCGATGAATATGGAATACTATGTCAAGTTGATTATCAATCTATCATATATGTGTTGTTTATGTTCTTGCATGCTCTCCGTTGCTAGTAGAGGCTCGGCCAAGTTGATACTTGTAACTCCAAGAGGGAGTATTTATGCTCGATAGTGGGTTCATGCCTCCATTGAATGCAGGACGAGTGACAGAAAGTTCTAAGGTTGTGGATGTCTTGTTGCCACTAGGGATAAAATATCAATGCTTTGTCTAAGGATATTTGTGTTGATTACATTACGCACCATACTTAATGCAATTGTCCGTTGTTTGCAACTTAATACTTGGAAGGGGTACGGATGCTAACTTCGAAGGTGGACTTTTTAGGCATAGATGCATGCTTGGATAGCGGTCTATGTACTTTGTCGTAATGCCCCGATTAAATCTCATAGTAGTCATCGTGATATGTATGTGCATTGTTATGCCCTCTCTATTTGTCAATTGCCCAACCGCAATTTGTTCACCCAACATGCTATTTATCTTATGGGAGAGACACCACTAGTGAGCTGTGGACCCCGGTCCATTCTTTTACATCCGAAATACAATCTACTACAAACTCGTTCTTTCATTGTTCTTCGCAAACAAACATCATTTTCCACACTATACGTTTAATCCTTTGTTTACAGCAAGCCGGTGAGATTGACAACCTCACTGTTGCGTTGGGGCAAAGTACTTTGATTGTGTTGTGCAGGTTCCACGTTGGCGCCGGAATCCCTGGTGTTGCGCCGCACTACACTCCGTCACCAACAACCTTCACGTGTTCCTTGACTCCTACTGGTTCGATAACCTTGGTTTCATATTGAGGGAAAACTCGCTGCTGTACGCATCACACCTTCCTCTTGGGGTTCCCAACGGACGTGTGTTAACTACCACGCCAACAGCAATGACAAGGAACATACTGTTTATTTTCCCTAGAGGATTGATAAAGTATATGGAGTTAATACAATTTCTAATTTGAGATCTATCAAGGTGGGGGATTTTGATTGTCCAATATATGAGCCTAAAGAAGAATATCAAACTCTTGTGATTGGATCCATAGCAATACAATATAAGGTAACATGATTGATTTGAGGTTTATTTCTTCTTATGACATGTAAAAATTATTTGGTGGCAAGACTTGATCAACCTTGTTAACAAGTATATTTCTTTCTTTCTCCACTTGTTTTACCTGCTGTAGTACCACTTGTTTTGCAAGATGCTTAAGTTGTTTAGAAGTTTGAAAATCTTTTTCGGACCTGAATTAGTAATTTTAACACCCAGAAATGTGCGTTTTTCGAAGTTCTAAAAAATTTACAAAAATTATACCGTTGGTCTTATTTTTCAAAGAGCAACCTGGGAGTGCCTGGGGCTGACCAGTGGGGCACCCCAGGGCTGCCCCCCATGAGCCGGCGCGGCCAAGGAGGGGGGCGCGCCACCCTGTGGTGTGGGCCCCTCCTTGCCCCACTAAGTCATCTCTTCCTCCCATTCTACTCTCTCTCCCGAAAAAACTCGTACCAACTTTCTCTCACTCGCGTTTTTGCTCAAGAGCTCAGGTTCTTTGATCTCTTTGCTCAACCCAGATTTCTGTCTGAAATTTGGCACATTTGCTCTCCGGTATGTGACTCCTCCGATTATCCAAATAGAATTTTGTTTGGTTGAGTATATCTTGAGTATTTTTCTGCTGTAGGTAACATGTTAAGTGAGCTTGCATGCTTGTTCTAAGTTGTAAAAATTAGTTTTGATGCATGTTTAGTACTCTACCAAGTTCCTATAGTAGTTTCCCTCATTTATATGTCTCCAAATCAACTTTTATAATGTTTGTTGAAAAATTTCAGAAAAAGAAGATGCATAACCATACATTTGGAGAAGTGTTCGAAAGAGAGACGACAAGCACGGGGAGGCCCTCAAGGGCAGCCACTCGAATTAGACGATCCTATAATGAGGATGTCATCGCACCGAGCTTCGAAGTTGAAGAGGATAATGGAGTTCCTAATGCTTCATCCTTTCCATGCTATGACTTTTTGCGTAATGCAGGGCTGCTTGATGACTTCTTGTTCCTCATCAATAATGTGGGCTTATCTACCTATATGGAAGATGAGAGGAGTCAATACTACATGCTAACTAAAATCTTTGTTGAAAGCGTTAAGTTCAACAACACACACTTCACACCATCAGTTACATTTAGGATTTATGATAGGCCTATTACTATGAAGTTGAAGGATTTTTGTGTTGCATTGGATATTACTCCTGTAGGTACAGCGAAGAAGATCGAGAAAAGCCCCAAAGCTTTGACGGAGCTCTATCGAGAAGTTACCAATGATGATGGCCGCGCCATTCAGCGTGGCAAGATAAGAAACATTCAACTCCCTGCCATTAGATATTTCGCTTACTATCTTGATAGTAGCATTCTTGGTAGGGAGAACACTAGCAACATTTCTAGTTATCATCTTGCTTTTCTAGTTGTTGCACTTACTGGAAATACACCTTATCATCTAGGTGCTCTTGTTGCTCGTCGTTTATCCAATAAGGGGCCTATTTTTGGAGGAATTGTTGCCTCACGTATTATGGCATATCTAGATCTTCCTCTTGATCCTACTGATGAGAAATTAACTCCTATAAGGCTTGATATCGCTGCTATGAAGAGTCACCAATTTGTCACAACTGACTCTAGTTTATAAAATATTGTCTATAAAATGTTGTTTATTGACAGGGATGAGAGGGAAATCCCTTTGCCGCAGGCCGATTTGTTCAGTGTTCACAGGAAACCGTGGTCGCGCTCTAAGGAGGAGGTGGATGAGCAGCTGAGGATACATGGTTTCCACCAGCAGCATGACTCCGAGGACGCCGAGCCCTCCTACGGGTACACCGTCACGTATCCTGGTGCGTCTTCCAGCACATACCCAGAACATGATCCTTCTTCGTCATACTACGGAGGTGCCACTTCATGGGCACCATGGGGTTGATCTCCACTTAGGCCAAAAGCCTAAGCTTGGGGGGAGGTATACCAGCATCACTCATTCATTGCATATTACAATTGCCGGATACTTGTACATACTTTTTTAGCTTCTTAAGGTGGTTTCTAATAAGAGGGAAATGATATTTGGGGAAGTGCTGTTTGAAAACAGATTCTGGACTGATACCAAAAAAATTCCCAAAAACAGCCAGTACGTTATTTTGCGAAGCCAATTTTTGTGCATGTTCCCCAGGTTATTATCTAACTTTCATTCGTTGAGCACTTTTCGAGTTGAGCAGCGGAAGATTTTCGTAAAAATAGATTACTGTACTGATGTCAAGTTTGACGAACTTCTGCTACTTTGTGTTTATGTGACTCTTTTAGTTTTCATTTTCTTGTTTTTTGCTTTGTTCCTTTCCTAAAACACAAAAAGACCAAAAATATTTCTGTTGTTTCTCTTTACCATTTGTTTATTTTGGTTTCTTGTTCCTATTTTGCTTTATTTGCTATCGTTGGTTTGCTATGAGAAAATCCAAAAAGATTTTGCTTTGTTTGCTTGCTTCCTTTTGTTCTTGTTCCCAATTCGAAAACACCAAAAATATTTGTTGTTCTTCTTTGGTTTTGTAAAGTTCATTATGGAGTTCAGCGGTCTCCGGTGGCTGGAGCTTGGTTTTCACTTCATATTATTCAAGCTACACAAGTGAAAGGCAATAATGACGATCTACGACAACTCAACTGTGGTGAGAGGCTGGTATGAACTCTATTTGTTTTCATTTTTGTATATATACTCATCCATGTGAGCATGCTTAGTTGGTTCATGTGAGTTATATGTCATTTAATGAAAGTCTAGTAGTTCATGATCTCTCATGTTTAGCTCCAATTTATTAATATGAGTAGCATGTCATAAATATTTGCTTGCATTGTTTTATTCATAGATAGGTATGACATTGTGGTATCCTCCTCTGAATAACTCGTTTGAATTGACTTGGCACATGCTCATGCATGCATATGACTAAACAAAAAGTCAATTAAGCCTCGACGATTTACTTTGCTTCAGAGTTCTTGTATCACTCTTATGCCTCCGTTAATTTTATTTTGTCGCAAGCATGATTATGACAGTTATTGCTCTCTTGATTGTCGCTTCCCAGTCTATTGCTAGCCTTCACTTGTACTGAGCGGGAACGCTGCTCGTGCTTCCAAACCCCTGAAAACCAAGTTATTCCAAAGTGTCCACGATAAATACCTATGCATGGAATTTCAAACCATTCCAAGTAAATTCTCATGTGCTACCTTTAAACCTTCAAAATACTTCTCAATTTGTGTTAATGTTTTATAGCTCATGAGGAAGTATGTGGTGTTTTATCTTTCAACCTTGTCATTTACTCCTGACGGACTTTCACCAATGGACTAGTGGCACATCCGCTTATCCAATAATTTTGCAAAAAGAGCTGGCAACGGGGTTCCCAGCCCCAATTAATTAACTTTCATCAATAATTCTCTTCACATGTTTTGCCCTGATTTATCAGTAAGCAACTTAATTTGCAAATAGACACTCCTCCATGGTATGTGAATGTTGGAAGGGACCCGAGGATTCGGTTAGCCATGGCTCGTGTAAGCAAAGGTTGGGGAGTGTCATCCATAATGAAACTAAAATACATGTGTAAAGAAAAGGGAAGAGGGATGATCTACCTTGCTGGTAGAGATAACGTCCTTCATGGGAGCCGCTCTTGAAAGTCTGGTTGACGAGGTAGTTAGAGTGCCCACTATCATTCGTTGACAACAACAAACACCTCTCAAAACAATTTTACTTCTGTCTTTAGAAAAATGAAAAGCTCTAGCACATGTTAATCCCTGATTCCCTCTGCGAAGGGTCAATCTTTTACTTTTATGCTGAGTCACCATCCTTTCTTTGAGCAATTTCTTGAGAGCACAACTGTCATTCTTAGTATAATGTGCTTGTCCCAAAATGTAATTAACTGTGGTATAATTTTGATGCTTTTATCTTTGATAATCTCTACTTCCAGTCTTTCCATGAACTTCGAAGGTGCTCGGGCATTTATGTTTTGATGTACAAATACGGGCAAGCGAGATACCACTTTATCATATCCTTTTATGAACATTGCAATCTTGCTGATAGACATGATTCATGATGCTTATTATTAATTTGTTGGTACCTTTTCCATGATTGACATAGCTATTAGATGACTTTATTTGCATGTATCTTATTATGAATTGCCTAAGTACTTGTCCATATCATGAGAATATTTACATCATATGAACAAATGTGTTCGTGAAAGTTCTTTTATCGCACTCAGCTTGTTAACTCGAATTGCTTGAGGACAAGCAATAAGCTAAGCTTGGGGGAGTTGATACGTCCAAAACGTATCTACTTTCCCGAACACTTTTGCTATTGTTTTGCCTCTAATTTGCGTATTTTGGATACAACTAACACGGACTAACGCTGTTTTCAGCAGAATTGCCCTGGTGTCTTGTTTTTGTGCAGAAACTCAACTTTCAGGAAAATCCCCGGGATTAATTCCAATGGGCCTATTTTCATAGAAGATGGACGGAGCCAGAAGACTAGAAGGAGGGGGGCCACGAGGCGCCCACCCCACAAGGCGGCACGGTGGGCCCCTGGGCCGCGCCGGCCTATGGTGGCGGCGCCTCGGCCAGCCTCCGACGCCCCCCTTTTGACTACTTGAGGGTTTCGACCTAAAAACGCACGGGGGTTAGACGAAATTGCCAGAAGACATCCAGAACACCGCCGCCATCGCGAAACTCCGTCTCGGGACCAGAAACTCCGTTCCGGCACTCCGCCGGGACGGGGAATTGGAGGAGATCATCTCCATCATCACCACCGACGCCTCTCCATCAACCAGCCATGCTTCCCCCATCCATGTGTGAGTAATTCCCCTGCTGTAGGCCGAAGGGGATGGTAGGGATTGGATGAGATTGATCATGTAATAGTCATAAGATTGTTAGGGCATAGTGCCTAGTATCCGTTGTTGGTACTTTTATGATATTGTTGCAACTTGTTATGCTTAATGCTTGTCACTAGGGCCCGAGTGCCATGATCTCAGATCTGAACATGTTATCAATTCATGATGATATTCATTGCTTTATGATCTTACCTCGCAAGTTGTATACACCTATTGCTGTCCGGAACCCGAGGCCCCAAAGTGACGAAATTGGGACAACCAGAGGGGAAGGCTGTGATATGAGGATCACATGTGTTCACGGAGTGTTAATGCTTTGCTCCGGTGCTCTATTAAAAGGAGTACCTTAATTACCAGTAGATTCCCTAGAGGCCCGGCTGCCACCGGCTGGTAGGACAGAAGATGTTGTGCAAGTTTCTCATTGCGAGCACGTATGACTATATATGGAACACATGCCAATAATTGTTTAGTACTTGGATACTATTTTATTACTATCTGCAAATGCCCTACCTTGATTGTTACATGAGTTCTCTTATCCATGCAGCACCCGTTCATCCATCCCTATGCCTACAGTATTTTAATCCTGTTGTTTACTATAATCACTACTGCTGTCTTTGTTACACTGCTGTTGATATTTCACTACTGCTATGTTATAAAACTGTTGCTACTGATAAACTCTTGCGAGCAAGTCTATTTCCAGGTGCAGCTGAATTGACAACTCCGCTGTTAAGGCTTACAAATATTCTTTGGCTCCCCTTGTGTCGAATTAATAAATTGGGTTTTACTTCCCTCGAAGACTGTTGCGATCCCCTATACTTGTGGGTCATCAGACGTCGTCATCAACACCGAACGTGTGACCGAGTACGGAGGTGCTGCCCGACTGTGGCACCGTCAAGATCTTCTACGCGCTTTTGCAAGCGGCAAGTGATCGACTACATCCACAACGAGATCTAATCTCGTAGTCTTTGGAAATCTTCAAGGGTTAGTCTCATGATCTTCTTGTTGCTACCATCTACTAGATTAGATCTTGGCTTGTTATTCGTTCTTGCGGTAGGAAATTTTTTGTTTTCTATGCTACGAATCCCATCACTACGAGCATGGTCTGAGGAGGGATCGTGCGATCCGCGAGTCCTCGCCGCTCCGCCAAGAGGAGGCTGCACGTGGGGAGACCCTCCTTGGCCGTGCGCTGAGGAGGGAGCAGTAGCTAAGGGATGCGACGCTGGCGTCCGTGGTGTGCCGTCCACCGCTCGCTGCGGTGCGCTCGGATGAAGAGGTGGTGGCGTAGTTTGAGGCGGCGCGGCCTCCACGTGAAAGGTGCGTCATTTACCGGACGCCGGAGGTTGACGATGCCGAGCATGCTCTGCGCTGGGGTGTGGTGTCCTTCGTTTCAGGGATGCGTCGCTCGGTCTCCAGCGAGGCGGCGGTGGCTGCCGTTCTTGCCCAGTTCCCGTCTCTCTGGGGGCACTTCTCCGTCCATCGCTTCTGGCCGGAGGAGTTCCTCTTCGTGTTTGACTCAAGAGCCAGCCGCGACACCTAGCTGACGGCTAACCCTCTCGACGCCCGCGATTTCTTCCTCAGGTTCGGCTTGTGGAACAAGCAGCGTCAGGCGTCGCGCCGCGTCTTTCGCTACCGCGTCCATTTGGAGGTGGTCGGCGTGCCGCCGGTGGCATGGAGCATGGCCACGGCCAAGTCCATCTTGGGCTCCTCGGCGTCGGTCGAGCATCTCGGCGCCACGACGGCGAGCCGTGCTGACATGGGTTGCTTCAGGATTACGGCCTGGACAGACAATCCCTCCTCCATCCCGCGGTCCAAGGAAATCTGGCTCGCCGAGCCCCTCTCCTTCGACAATGACGACGACGATCTGCTCCTACCTCCCGGAAGAGGTGGCCCTCCTCGACTATGAGGAGATCGTGCACATCGTGCGCGTGGAGGACTTGGTGGCGCGGCCCTCGCCGGCCTCCGGTGCTGGCGGTGGTGGCTGATGTCTACGGGTGCTTCTATTCTTGTAGACAGTGTTGGGCCTCCAAGAGCAGAGGTTTGTAGAACAGCAGCAAGTTTCCCTTAAGTGGATCACCCAAGGTTTATCGAACTCATGGAGGAAGAGGTCAAAGATATCCCTCTCAAGCAACCCTGCAATCACGATACAAGAAGTCTCTTGTGTCCCCAACACACCTAATACACTTGTCAGATGTATAGGTGCACTAGTTCGGCGAAGAGATATTAAAACGCAGGTGGTATAGATGGTGGTAATATTGCAGGAAGTAAAGATGCAGTAAAACAGTAAACAAGCGGTGCCAGAAAATAGCTTGCTGGCGTGGGAGCAATTCTATGTGGTGTAACTTATTCGGAAACAAGGCCTAGGGATCATACTTTCACTAGTGGACACTCTCAACATTGATCACATAACTGAATAAACAAATACTACTTTCTCTACACTCTCTTGTTGGATGACAAACACCATTCATTGTGTAGGGCTACAAGAGCACCTCAATGCCGGAGTTAACAAGCTCCACAACATTCGATGTTCATATTTAAATAACCTTAGAGTGCATAATAGATCATTGCAATTTAGACCGAGAACTAACATAGCGCACACACTCTGTCACCATTACACTATGAAAGGGGGAATAGATCACATCAATACTATAATAGTAATAGTTAACTCCATAATCTACAAGAGATTACAATCATAACCTACGCCAAGTACTACATGATGCACACACTCGTCACCATTACATCATGCGGGAGGAATAGACTACTTTAATAACATCACTAGAGTAGCACATAGATGATATTCAACTAGATCACAAAGCTCATGATCACATAAAGATCACATGGGAGAGAGAGATGAACCACATAGCTACCGGTACAGCCCTTAGCCTCAAGGGAGAACTACTCCCTCCTCATGGGAGACAGCAGCGTTGATGAAGATGGCGGTGGAGTCGATGGAGAAGCCTTCCGGGGGCACTTCCCCGTCCCGGCAGCATGCCGGAACAGAGACTCCTGTCCCCCAGATCTTGGCTTCGCGATGGCGGCGGCTCTGGAAGGTTTCTCGTACCGTGGCTTTTCCGTCTCGAAGATTTAGGTCAGGGAGCTTTAAATAGGCGAAGAGGCGGAGTCGGAAGGGTTACGGGGGTGCCACACAATAGGGGGGCGCGCCCCCCTGGGCCGCGCCGGCCTACTGTCTGGTGGCCCTGTGGCTCTCCTCTGGCCCCCCTCCGGTGTTCTAGAAGCTTCGTGGAATTATAAGATGTTGGGCGTTGATTTCTTCCAATTCCGAGAATATTTCCTTACTAGGATTTCTGAAACCAAAAACAGCAGAAAACAGGAACTGGCACTTCGGCATCTCGTCAATAGGTTAGTTCCGGAAAACGCATCAAAACGATATAAAGTGTGAACAAAACATGTAGGTATTGTCATAAAACTAGCATGGAACATAAGAAATTATAGATACGTTTGAGACGTATCAAGCATCCCCAAGCTTAGTTCCTACTCGCCCTCGAGTAGGTAAACGATAACAATGATAATTTCTTAAGTGACATGCTACCAACATAATCTTGATCAACATTATTGTAAAGCATATGAGATGAATGCAGCGATTCGAAGCAATGATGAAGACAATGAGTAAACAAGCTGAATCATATAGCAAAGACTTTTCATGAATAGTACTTTCAAGACAAGCATCAATAAGTCTTGCATAAGAGTTAACTCATAAAGCAATAGATTCAAAGTAAAAGGCATTGAAGCAACACAAAGGATGATTAAGTTTCAGCAATTGCTTTCAACTTGTAACATGTATATCTCATGGATAGTTGTCAACATAAAGCAATATAACAAGTGCAATAGGTAAACATGTAAGAATCAATGCACACAGTTGACACAAGTGTTTGCTTCTAAGATAGAAAGAAGTGGGTAAACTAACTCAACATAAAGTAAAAGAAAGGCCCTTCGCAGAGGGAAGCATGGATTACTATTTTTGTGCTAGAGCTTTTCATTTTGAAAACATAGAAGCAATTTTGTCAACGGTAGTAATAAAGCATATGCGTTATGTATAAGATATCCTATAAGTTGCAAGCCTCATGCATAGATTACCAATAGTGCTCGCACCTTGTCCTAATTAGCTTGGATTAACATGGATTATCATTGCATACATATGTTTCAACCAAGTGTCACAAAGGGGTACCTCTATGCCGCTCGTACGAGAGGTCTAAGGAGAAAGTTCGCATTGGATTTCTCGCTTTTGATTATTCTCAACTTAGACATCCATACCGGGACAACATAGACAACAGATAATGGACTCCTCTTTAATGCTTAAGCATTCAACAACAGTTAATATTCTCATAAGAGATTGAGGATTTGTGTCCAAACTGAAACTTCCACCATGATTCATAGCTTTAGTTAGCGGCCCAATGTTCTTGTCTAACAATATGCATACTCAAACCATTTGATCATGAAAATCACCCTTACTTCAGACAAGAGGAACATGCATAGCAACTCACATGATATTCAACAAAGGTGTAAAAGTTGATGGCGTCCCCAGAAACATGGTTATCGCTCAACAAGCAACTTATTAAGAAATAAGATACATAAGTACATATTCTTCACCACAATAGTTTTTAAGGCTATTTTCCCATGAGCTATATATTGCAAAGGCAAAGGATAGAATTTTAAAGGTATCACTCAAGTAATTTACTTTGGAATGGCAGAGAAACACCATGTAGTAGGTAGGTATGGTGGACACAAATGGCATAGTTTTTGGCTCAAGGATTTGGATGCACGAGAAGAATTCTTCTCAATACAAGGCTAGGCTAGCAAGGTTGTTTGAAGCAAACTCAAGTATAAAACGGTGCAGCAAAACTCACATATGAACATATTGTAAGCATTATAAGACTTTACATCGTCTTCCTTGTTGTTCAAACACCTTAACCAGAAAATATCTAGACTCTAGAGACTAATCATGCAAACCAAATTTTAACAAGCTCTATGTAGTTCTTCATTAATGGGTACAAAGTACATGATGCAAGAGCTTAAACATGATCTATATGAGCATAATAATTGCCAAGTATCAAATTATTCAAGACATTATACCAATTACCACATGCAGCATTTTCTGTTTCCAACCAAATAGCAATTAACGAAGCAGTTTCAACTCCGCCATGAACATTAAAGATAGGGATTTCTATTTTCGTGCCCTCAGGTCCTTAGTTGTACTCAGTTTTCCCCAGCTCCTTAGTTTTTCCTCAGTTTTCTCCAAGCCCTTGTTTGAAACCCGCAGAAGCAGCTCAGATGGCAGGATTCCCGTTTAGTTGACCGTTCTGTCACGTGTGGGGCCGCGTCGTGTGGGGCCGGTAGAAAGGGACCGCGTGGGACAGGACGAGACCGCGTTTGGTTGCGCACGTGAGCAGGAGCTGGGTTCTGTCTCTCTCGGCCCCAAATTGGCATTATTAAGAGCACCTTTTTCCCCTCTTTTCTCTCTTGTCCTTTTCACCAAATAAGTATCAAATCTAGAGAAGTTTGCATTTCTGTCTTTCTTCAATTATTTGTGCCTTTTGGCCCTCGTTGTTTGCCCAATATGGCAGCAAATCTAGTAGGGATCCGGGGTAATGTACGATAAATTCACGGTCATAGTAAATCGAGAAAACAAAGTAGGGCCAACAAAATATAGTAGAACAGGGATAGATAATAGGGATCCCTCCCTAGATAATAAGCTGCATACACGGCAGCCAACATAGTAACGAGGTTCTAGGTTCTTCACATCACCATCATACAAACAACATAACAACAAGGGATCCCTAACTAACAACAAAGGGATCCCAACAACAAAATGGGAGGCAGCAGCGAGCACACGTCCGGGACTCCGCCTACCCCATCTGGCTCTCCCTCCACTTGTTGCTGCTGCTCCCCTTGGGAGCCTTGGGCTTGAGTGGAGGCATGCGCCCGGCGGAGATCTCCACCCGCTGCATGCTGCGGAGGTGCATGCCGAGCGCCCTGTGCTTGGCGCGGAAGGAGTAGACGTTCACCGTCATGCCGACCTTGGGGAAGGTGTTGGCGATGTTCTCAGCATGCGTGACGAGGCAGTTGAAGTCCGTGCCGCCGAATCTCCTAGTGCAGAAGGGGCACCTGTAGACACCCTTGGCGAAGTAGGAGATGTACTGGCCGACCTGCAGCCTCCGCGGACACTGGCGAGTCTTGACGTCCTCCTCCTCGTCGTCGCTGCCGACGTCGCTGCCAGACATCTAATCCATATCAAACAGAAACTATGAGTGAATGAGTTGCAACGATGACGAACGTGCATGATAACAAAGTTAGGAAAAATAGAGTCTGCCTCAGTTAGAGTGGGCACGATTATATATCTACAGGGAAGGTGTAAGCGAACCAAAGCTCATGCACAACAGATTTGTACACAGCAATGGTTCGCTGAACCCTCCCCGTAAAAATTTGTGCCCAACGATTCATCATAGGCAAAGAAACAGATTCCAGATCTGAACTTGAACACATTCCAGATTATTTGCAAAATTAAACGGTTGATATCTTTTGATTAGTGCATAAAATAACCGATTGAGATCCCATGATTACTTGCATAAATTAACTGATTGAGATCCAATTATTACTTGCATAAATTAACCGAACGGCCGAACCCCAAATCTTAAAGGAAATCAAGAAGTGATCAAAACAAAATGGAATAAAAACGGCGCAAATATTAGCCCAATGCTCATCCATCTACAGATCCATCTACACCAGGAAAAATAGGGTTCAAAAAGGAATGGGGAACAAAAAAGGAAGCAAACCGTAGTTACCTCGCTCCATGGGTCCTCCGAGGAAGGTGTCGTAGGGGTTCGGGGGCGGGACGTACGGCACCAGCTCATAGGGGTCATATCCCGGCGGGATCTGACCGCCACCGGCGGCAGCAGCCTCCGATGCACCGGCGGAGGCGGCGGCGACGTCCGTTGAGGGGACGGCGTCGAAGAGGGAGGCGTCGCGCTTGGAGCCGACGGGGCCGTGGACGATGGGATTGGCATTCTCCTTGTCCATCTCGCCGGCGGAGGAGAGGGAGAGGGAGAGGGTTTTTTGCTTTGGAGAAGATGATGGGACGTGAGAGAGGCGTCGTTGCGTGGGCGAGTGAGAGTGACGAGAGATAGTGGGAGGAGGCGTCTATAAAGGCGAGGGGTGGTTAATGCGACCCGCGTCCTACGCGTCCACCGCTGCACGTCACGCACGTCTTGGACATCTGCAATGCGACACGCGTCCACGATTGCACGTCTTAGACTTCTGCACCGCGACCCGCGTCTACGCGTCAACAATTGCACGTCTTCCATTTCTGCACCGCAACACGCGTCCTCGAGTCTAACCCTGGAAATTTAGATATACTCAGATATAACCTCGAGTCATATACTAGCATTTTTTGTGTGCTCAGTTTTCCCCTTGAGTGCTAATACTGGCTAGTGCAATATGCTCAGTTTTACCCTCAAGTGGCTGGTCAACAGACAGTCAACAAATGGGATTAACTAGTTAAATGAGTCATTTAATGTGCACAAAATTCCGAAAAATAGTGGCACATACTCATGGAGTCTTTACCACAAATTTCCAGTTCTCAAAACATAGATAAGTCATAGATAAATCAAGTTTTACCACAAATTGCCACTTCTCAAAGGCCTTCTCAAATCACCTAGTAGCTATGAAGGTGCATGGTTTTCCACAATAAGCCCTTCCCAAAACAGCTTTCCCCAAAACATACTTTGTCTAAATGAGGCCACAATTCTCACACTCATGTATATTTGTATTGCAAATAGTTTGAGGTAGGCCAAGATGGGTTTCATTGTACAAAACACACATTTTCCATTTTTTAAATCTCATATTTGAATCCCTTAGTCTGTTTATTACACAAGTGCCCTTGGTTTCTTGATACTACTCAGTTTTGCCCTCTCCCTCCACAAATTCTCGCAGACGTGCAACATTGCCCTGATTGGTCTAGCCCATGTCACGCGGATCGTGCCCGCCGACCGTTGATCGTATGATCTAACGGGCAGGATAACCCCTCTCTCTCTCTCTCTCTGTCGGCGGTTACCTTCCACTCTCTAAGTATGCTAAAGGGCGGTTTTCTGTATTCATTTTCACGCGCTAAAAATTATAAACTCTTTTAGGCATTACTTTTCACGCAAAAAATGATAAACCATCACCGATTTGTTGTAGCCATTAATTTTCACGCAAAAAATGATAAACCATCACCGATTTGTTGTAGCCATTAATTTTCACGCAAAAAATGATAAACCATCACCGATTTGTTGTAGCCATTAATTTTCACGCAAAAATGATAAACCATCACCGATTTGTTGTAGCCATTAATTTTCACGCAAAAAATGATAAACCATCACCGATTTGTTGTAGCCATTAATTTTCACGCAAAAAATGATAAACCATCACCGATTTGTTGTAGCCATTAATTTTCACGAAAAAATGATAAACCATCACCGATTTGTTGTAGCCACTACTTTTCACGCAAAAAATCTACCTATCTTTGTATAGAAGATCGTCTGTATGATTTTTTAGGTCATTTAGAGAAGGTAGAAAAAAAATCCCTTTGAGAAGGTCGAAAAAACCTAACTTGTTACAAAAGCTTGTTTCAGTGAGACCTAACAAAATTTGGCATACATGATGCCATATCTATAACAACAAGGAATATCTAAAAGGGAAAGTTTCACAAAATTTGAAATTTAGGGCGAAAGTGATGCCATACATGATGCCATAACTTGTTACAAAATCTGAAAATCAATTGGGTATTATAAAGGGAAATAAAAAGTTCGAAAAATGTAAAAACGAAACCATCTATCTATCTATGTATAGAAGATCAGATGTATGAAATTTGAGGTCATTTAGAGAATGTAGAAAAAATCACCTTGTTAGAAAAGTCTGGTTTCGGTGAGACGAAACGGCATGCGTTTAAGCAAAGTGATTTTTTCGAACATCTCCAAATGACCCCAAATTTGCCATACATGATGCCATACGTGTAACAACAAGGAACCCTATCTAAAAAGTGTCAAAAAAGTTTGCCCAACCGTATAGCTCTATCAAAAAGAACCTCACCATGGCGATAGTATAATTTTGGGCTTAGTTACAAACTTTCGTTACCTAACCTTCAACACGAAACTTGTTTCAAATCACTTTTGGCGTACAAGAAACAAATCCCACCTTGATTCGAGCACCACAGCCTCCAAACGATGCCGATGCCGATATCGGCATGGTCGAACGACTATGCTCGCCGCCACTCGCTAGGTCACCGTCGGGATGCACCGTCAATCCCGTCCCCTCATTCGATCACCGACACACCGGAGATACCGCCGAGGCCAATGCCGAACGTACATGCCGATGCCAATGCCGAACATGCATGCACGCCGCTGTGGGCACGGCCACGCCGCCCGCTATGCTGGACGCCACGGACCACCGCGAGGTCTTTCCCTTCGCCACCACACTCTTCTAGCACCCATCTATACACGCCGGAAAGGAGAGACACTAGTTTTCTCTACATTGCTCGCGTTCGTGTCGGACACGGTCGGTCAAAGTTTTGAGGTAGTCGTCGATGTCGTCGACCATTTCTTCTCTTCTTTGCATGGTTAAACGCGTCTAGTTCATATCTATCTAATGCGTCCGGTCTCGCCTCATGCAGTTCTTTGTGGACGTCGATCTCATCTCGGCACCCCGCAGGCCACCTCCTCCGTGCCATCGCTGTAGAGCTCCGTTTAAAAATCTATTCCTACCCGTGTATTGCCCATTGTATCAGCGCCATGGCCCACTTGTCATTCAATATACCGAAGCCCCACTCGTGCGCGTTTTGCTCAGGGATACACCGATGCTTACGGTCAAACAAAGATGGATGGTCTGACGTGTCTTTGCGGGCTCTACATGGCCCCACTAGTCAGAAGATAACGGTCAACCGTCGGGCAACCGGCCGTTACATCACGTGTGATGGTTTCAGACAAAGGCTTGGGTAAAACTGAGGAAAAACTAAGGAGATGGGGAAAACTGAGCACAACTAAGGACCCGAGGGCACGAAAATAGAAATCCCTTAAAGATAAAGCTAAGAACACTAGTGTTCATATGAACAAGTGGAGCGTGTCTCTCTCCCACACAAGCATGAATTTATTCAGAGAAGGAAAATAACAAAACGAAAATAAAAACAAACTGACGCTCCAAGTAAAGCACATAAGATGTGACCGAATAAAAATATAGTTTCAAGAGAAGAAACCTGATAAATTGTTAATGAAGAAGGGGATGCCTTGGGCATCCCCAAGCTTAGATGCTTGAGTCTTCTTGAAATATAAAGGGATGAACCACGGGGGCATCCCCAAGCTTAGACTTTTCACTCTTCTTGATCATAGTATATCATCCTCCTCTCTTGACCCTTGAAAACTTCCTCCACACCAAACTTAAAACAAACTCATTAGAGGGTTAGTGCATAATCAAAAATTTCACATGTTCAGAGGTGACACAATCATTCTTAACACTTCTGGACATTGCACAAAGCTACTGGAAGTCAATGGAACAAAGAAATCGATTCAACACAGCAAAAGAGGCAATGCGAAATAAAAGGCAGAATCTGTCAAAACGAACGATCCGTAAAGATGAATTTTTTAGAGGCACTCGGACTTGCTCAGATGAAAATGCTCAAATTGAATGAAAGTTGCGTACATATCCGAGGATCACGCATGTAAATTGGCAGATTTTTCTGAGTTACCTACGAGAGAACCCTGCCCAAATTCGTGACGCAGGCAATCTGTTTCTGCGCAGTAATCCAAATCTAGTATCAACCTTGCTATCAAAGACTTTACTTGGCACAACAATGCAATAAAATAAGATAAGGAGAGTTTGCTACAGTAGTAACAACTTCCAAGACACAACAAAACAGTAGCAAAATAAAGACATGGGTTATCTCCCAAGAAGTTCTTTCTTTATAGCCATTAAGATGGGCTCAGCAATTTTAATGATGCACTCCCAAGAAATAAGGGTTGAAGCAAAAGAGAGCATCAAAAAGCAAATTCAAAACACATTTAAGTCTAACCCACTTCCTATGAAAAGGAATCTTGTAAATAAACAAATTCATGAAGCATAATGCAACAACCATAGAAAGATAAAACAAGTGTAACTTCAAGATTTTCAGCAAAAAGAGAGGTGTTTTAGTAACATGAAAATTTCTACAACCATATTTTCCTCTCTCATAATAACTTTCAGTAGCATCATGAACAAATTCAACAATATAACTATCACATGAAACATTCTTATCATGAGCTATATGCATAAAATTATTACTACTCCCAACATAAGCATAATCAATTTTATTAGTTGTAGTAGGAACAAATTCAACAAAGTAGCTATCATTATTATTCTCATCATCAAATATAGGAGGTATAGTATCATCATAATAAAATTTACTCTCCATAGTAGGCGGCACCAGAAGACCACTATCATTATAATCATCATATATGGGAGACATATCATAATCAACATAAACTTTCTCCTCAATACCCGGAGGGCTAAAGAGATCATTTTCATCAAAACCGACCTCCCCAAGCTTAGAATTTTCTATATCATTATCAACAATGGTGTTCAAAGCGTTCATACTAATATTACTACTAGCATGCAAATAAGGTTCCATAGGTTTTTTAATTTTCGCACTAAACCATTCATGTTTTGACTCAGGAAATAGTTTAAAAAGCTCACAGATGTTTTCCATTATGCCTTACTAGTGTTTAACAAGAAACAAAAAGATGCAATTGCAGGATCTAAAGGAAATAGCTTCGAGCACTCACACACCGGCAACGAGTGCTAGGAAATAGCTTAGTAGTCGGAGGATGTGAATACCTTTTACCTTACCTCCCCGGCAACGGCGCCGGAAAAGTGCTTGATGTCTACGGGTGCTTCTATTCTTGTAGACGAGTGTTGGGCCTCCAAGAGCGAGAGGTTTGTAGAACAGCGAGCAAGTTTCCCTTAAGTGGATCACCCAAGGTTTATCGAACTCGGGGAGGAAGAGGTCAAAGATATCCCTCTCAAGCAACCCTGCAATCACGATACAAGAAGTCTCTTGTGTCCCCAACACACCTAATACACTTGTCAGATGTATAGGTGCACTAGTTCGGCGAAGAGATATTAAAACGCAGGTGGTATAGATGGTGGTAATATTGCAGGAAGTAAAGATGCAGTAAAACAATAAACAAGCGGTGCCAGAAAATAGCTTGCTGGCGTGGGAGCAATTCTCTGTGGTGTAACTTATTCGGAAACAAGGCCTAGGGATCATACTTTCACTAGTGGACACTCTCAACATTGATCACATAACTGAATACACAAATACTACTTTCTCTACACTCTCTTGTTGGATGACAAACACCATTCATTGTGTAGGGCTACAAGAGCACCTCAATGCCGGAGTTAACAAGCTCCACAACATTCGATGTTCATATTTAAATAACCTTAGAGTGCATAATAGATCATTGCAATTTAGACCAAGAACTAACATAGCGCACACACTGTCACCATTACACTATGAAAGGGGGAATAGATCACATCAATACTAGCATAGTAATAGTTAACTCCATAATCTACAAGAGATTACAATCATAACCTACGCCAAGTACTACATGATGCACACACTCGTCACCATTACATCATGAAGGAGGAATAGACTACTTTAATAACATCACTAGAGTAGCACATAGATGATATTCAACTAGATCACAAAGCTCATGATCACATAAAGATCACATGGGAGAGAGAGATGAACCACATAGCTACCGGTACAGCCCTTAGCCTCTAGGGAGAACTACTCCCTCCTCATGGGAGACAACAGCGTTGATGAAGATGGCGGTGGAGTCGATGGAGAAGCCTTCCGGGGGCACTTCCCCATCCCGGCAGTGTGCCGGAACAGAGACTCCTGTCCCCCAGATCTTGGCTTCGCGATGGCGGCGGCTCTGGAAGGTTTCTCGTACCGTGGCTTTTCCGTCTCGAAGATTTAGGTCAGGGAGCTTTAAATAGGCGAAGAGGCGGAGTCGGAAGGGTTACGGGGGCGCCACACAATAGGGGGCGCCCCCCTTGGGCCGCACCGGCCTACTGTCTAGTGGCCCTGTGGCTCTCCTCTGGCCCCCCTCCGGTGTTCTGGAAGCTTCGTGGAATTATAAGATGCTGGGCGTTGATTTCTTCCAATTCCGAGAATATTTCCTTACTAGGATTTCTGAAACCAAAAAACAGCAGAAAACGAGAAGCGGCACTTCGGCATCTCGTCAATAGGTTAGTTCCGGAAAATGCATCAAAACGATATAAAGTGTGAACAAAACATGTAGGTATTGTCATAAAACTAGCATGGAACATAAGAAATTATAGATACGTTTGAGACGTATCAGTGGCAGGGACCGGGACCCGCCCAGTGGAGGCAATGCCAATGGTGGCAATGCGACCGGATGCTGCGCGGGGCCAGGCTCTAACCCGCGTGGCTCGCGTGATCCTGGCCATGGCGCTGCGGCTGGCTCGCAGCCATGACCCGCCCCGGCGGTGGCGCGGTGGTGTTGAGCGGCGGGTGGTGTTGGTGCCGGCCACCTCGGTGGCGGTGTGGGACCCTCCAGCGGGGGACGTGGACGTCGTGGAGCCGGTGGGGATGCCTGAAACTGCGGTCCAACCTGCTAAAGAGGCCGCCCAGGTCAGCTCACCCGCGTCCAAAACAGGTGGGGTCGGGGCGGCGAGCCTCCTTTCCCCTGCTGGGCTCGATCAAAGGTTGCGGCCTTCATCGTCTTCTCCTCCGTTGGCGGTGAGCGGAGACTTCGCTGGAGACAGCGGAGGCAACAACGGCTCGTCCTACTCTCCATCACCTTTTGACCATGAGTCGTTGCATGTGGAGGTAGACACGAATGTGGTTTGTTCGCGGGAGAGTTCCCGCGCTCAGGGCTCTCTTTCAATCCATGAGCTGGGCCGGCCCAGGTGGCCTCCAGCCAACCCTGTTCTCTGGCCGGCTGATGGGCCGTGGTCGCCTACTGGGCCGCTGTCTCCCGCCAGATCAGTGGATTCAGTTGATTCTGACGTGGAGAAGACCAGGCACTCCTTCGGCAAGCACCCGTCTATGTTCACTATCGTCCTATCCTCCCCGGAGCACGAGGAGGGTGAGATCGTGGAGCTCCCTGAGGAGAGGGAGATCATTGAGCAGCCTCCTTCGGCCTGCAGCCTCCCACCGATCGCTAACACCCTTGTTGCGACGCTGCTGTCCTCGTCCTTCGGTGACATGATGTTGCGCCTCGCCTCCTTCCGTGATCGATGTAGGGCATGTCGCCAGGCACTCCTGCCCAGGCCGGTCCCCAAACCGCCACGGAAGCACCGTGCCCTGCCGTCCGTGGTTCGCCGCAGTCGTAGAGTGGCGGGGCGTTCGCGACTTGCACCCAAATCGAGCAACAGCAGAAGACCATCTGGTCTAGTTGGGCATCGCTCATGAGGGAGAGATGATCGATGTTGCGACATTGGATGCCTACCTCCGCTTCTTCGACAAGCCGGTGACCGAGAGGGACCTGGCTTCTTGCCTCGCCCTTTTTGGTTGGTTGCCCTCTGCCCTTTCGCCGGCCTTCGACGACGTAGAGGGGTCGTTTGTGTAGGTCCCTGCGTTGTGTTTCCTGAGGCGCCCGTCTCTGGGGTGTCCTCCGTGTACCAATGTTGAACTTGCTATCTTAGCTTATCTAGAATGTACGTGATTTGAACTCGTTGTCTCGCTGTGACGCTATCTATCAGGTGGTTTCACTTTCTGGTGCTTCCGTGGTTTGCTTCCAAGAAACCAAGTTGGAAGTGGTGTCCCGTGAGGTGGTGGATAGGTGCCTGGGTAGGGTCTTTGACCAGTTCTTCTACCTCCCGGCCGTTGGCACCCGAGGTGGTATCCTCCTTGCGTGGAAGTCGGTGGAGGTGACCATCTCCAACCCTCACTTCTCGCCCAATGCCATCACGACCCGGGTGGTAGGGGCTGGTGATGATGGGTGGTGGTTCACGGGTGTCTACGGACCCCAAACAGATGCGGACAAGCTCTTATTTCTGAGGGAGCTCCAGGATGTGCGTGACCTCCATCCTAGACCGTGGGCAGTGGCTGGTGACTTCAACCTCATTGTGGAGGCCCAGGACAAAAACAACCTGAACTTGAACCGCCGTATGATGGGCAAGTTCCGTAGGCTCCTCAATGACCTAGAGCTCAAGGATCTCTACTTCAACGGGAGGCGCTACACGTGGTCTAATGAACGGGAGCAAGCCACCCTTGAGAGACTCAACCGCGTCTTCTCCACGATGGATTGGGAGATGATCTTCCCGGCCTCGCTCCTCTCCGCTCTCAGCTCCGCGACGTCAGACCACTGTCCGCTCCTTCTCAACTTGGAGCCCCTTGCCGACAGGGAGGAGGTTCCGCTTTGAGGCCTTTTGGCCCAAGGCGGAGGGTTTCTCCGGTACCGTGTGGGGGGCGTGGTCCTCTACCCCGGCGGAGGAAAACCCCTTCAAAGGGTTGGCGGCCAAGCTCGCTGCGACGGCAAAGGCTTTGACAAGCTGGAGCGATTAGTTCATCGGAAACGTCAAGCTTCAGATCCTCGTGGCGAATGAGCTCATCTTGCGGCTCGATGTGGTTATGGAGAAATGGCCCCTGTCTTAGGGTGAGCGCGGGATGCGTAAGCTCCTTAAGCGCAAGTTGTTGGGCCTGGCCTCTCTTGAGAGGACGATTGTGTGCCATCGCTCCCGTGTTACGTGGTTGAGTGAATGCGATGCTTGCACCAAGTTCTTCCATATCCACGCCAATCACAGGCGCCGGAAGAACTTCAATGCCCACCTCAAGGTGGATGGGGCTTTGGTAGCCGGCCAGGAGGAGAAGGTCAAGGCGGTGGATTCCTTCTTTCAGCACCTTCTTTGCTCCTGTCCGGATCGCTCCTTCTCTGTTGACTTGGAATTCCTTGGCATGCCTGACCATGGCTTGTCCGAGCTCGAGAGCCCTTTCTCCGTGGAGAAAGTCGCAGGAGCTGGACAAGGCACCTGGGCCCGATGGGTTTACTGGCAGATTCTATGTCGCCTGCTGGGAGATCATCAAGGACGATGTGATGGACGCCTTTCAGGCCATGTGGAATGGAGACTATCGTGGCCTCCATGTGGCCAACCAGGCCCTCATCTCGCTCCTTCCCAAGCATGCGGATGCCATGGAGGTGAAGGACTTCCGGCCCATCAGTCTGATTCACAGTGTTGCGAAGCTCATCGCCAAGGTGCTCTCCTCCCGCCTTGCGCCGCGTATGGGGCAGATCATCGGGTCCTATCAGAGCGCCTTCATTCGTGGTCGCTGCCTCCACGACAACTTCCAGTTCGTGCAGTCCACGGCTAGGAGGTTGAATGCGCTCAAGGCCCTGGCGATCATGTTGAAGCTTGATATCACTAAAGCTTTCGACACGGTGGATTGGTCCTTCCTCCTTGAGGTCCTGACCAAGTTGGGATTTGGCCCTAAGTGGATCTCGATGGAGGTGGGGCTGCTCAGCACGGCCTCTACCAGGGTCCTAGTGAATGGTGTAGCGGGGGACCTTATCTACAACAGGCGTGGGCTACGGCAGGGGGACCCTCTCCCCCCTCTACTCTTTGACTCGGTCATGGAGGTTTTGTACCTCATGCTCTAGAAGGCTGCTGCGGAGGGTTTGCTCTCCGACCTCGCTCCGCATGGCCTCCGGTAGCGCATCTCCTTGTACGCCGACGACGTTGTCATCTTCCAAAAACCCACGCGGCTTGACCTTGACACCTGCGTGGCGGTGGTTGAGGACTTCGTGGAAGCCTCTGGCCTCCACACTAACCGAGCTAAGAGCTCGGTTCACCCCATCCGATGTAGCCCGGACCATGTGGACCTGGCGCGCTCTATTCTTCGTTGTGCCGTGGCGGACTGGCCTTGCAAGTACCTTGGCTTGCGGGTTAGGTCTGCGCAAACCTTCGGCAGCTCAGCTTCAGTCGGTGGTGGAGAGCGCGGCCAAGTGGCTGCCCCAGTGGGGTGCCCGGCTGCTGAACCGCGGTGGGAGGACCACCCTCGTGCAGACCACGCTCAACGCTTTTACTATCCATGCCATGATGTCCCTAGACTTCCCCCCTAAGACCCTGCAAGCTCTCGCTAAGATTTGCCGCGGTTTCATGTGGAAGGGGAGGGCGGACGTCAGTGGTGGGCACTGTCTGGTGGCTTGGGATAAGGTGACCTCTCCAAAGAGGTGTGGCGGTTTAGGCATCCCTAACCTTCGTCTCCTCAATGGCGCTGCGGTGTCGGTGGGCTTGGCTACATCGGACGAACTCGATGAAGGCATGGGCCGAGCTTGACTTGAAGGTACCCCCTCTGGCTCGGGCCCTGGTCGATTCTACCATGGCTGTCTCTTTGGGCAACGGGGAGAGCGCCCTGTTCTGGAAGGACCGCTGGATTGATGGGGCGCGGGTGGCGTACCTTGCGCCTAACTTAGCGGCCTTGGTTAGCAAGCGTCACGCCAACTCCCGCTCCGTCAAGGATGGGCTCGGTGGAGAGTGGTTGCGGGACTGCGGCCCTAACTTGGGAATGGCCACGGTTCCGGAATTCTTCCTCTTGTGGAATGCCATCCAACATCCTGCTTTCACCTGATCAAGAGGACGCCTTTCGTTGGCGGTGGACGACTGATGGCGTCTACTCCGCCAAATCAGCCTATGACGCCTTCTTCGCCGGGACCACTGTGGCGCCGGTAGCTTCCCAGATTTGGCGGCCCCGGGCCCCCTAAAGTTGCAAGTTCTTTGCTTGGCTTGCTTCCCGGAACAGGTGCTGGACGTTAGATAGACTGCAGCGTCGTGGTCTTCCCCACCCTGCAGCCTGCCCCTTGTGCGACCAGGAGCCGGAGTCCATCCAGCACCTTCTGCTAGGTTGCGTGGTCGCTCGCGAGGTCTGGGCCTGGGCCTTAGCCCGGTGGGGGAAGATGGAGTGGCTTCCTTCCGTTGACACCGACCTCCTGCAGTGGTGGTCCTCGTTGACCTGCCCTTCGGGCTCTAGGCGGGACCTCTGGACGGCGGTTATCCTTGTCTTCTGGTGTATTTGGAGGCACCAGAACGATGTGGTGTTCAACGGCGCGACGCCGGAGGCTCGAGCGATTAGGGGTAGGATAAAGGAAGAGTCCCAAAGTTGGTGTCTAGCTAGGTTGTTTCGCTTCGATTCTTTTGATTTTCCAGACCCCTTTCCTTTCTCGTGGAGGGACAGAGATTAGGCTTTTCTCTGGGAGTTGTCACCCTTGTTGACAGCATGTACGATGTGGTGTGAGCCTTCTGGCTTTTCTTCTATGCGATCAATACACCTCCCAGGGTGTATTCTCCAAAAAAAGAATACTTCTGGCACAGCGGCAAACATTGAAACGGGCGAATCGAGCAACAGCTGGCAGGTGCAGTGGAGCTCGTGTGCACAAAATCCCTCTCCGTAAACTTTGCTTTTCTTGGCTTTCTCTTATAATATATTTCACATGCACTTCTCCTGCATGGTTCGGAAAAAAAAGATCGAAGATTAGAAGGAAATGGAGATTAAGTAAGTTAAGTACAGAGAACCTGATTAGATAGGTAGGTGCAGCTCAGCAGCTGCAAGAAGAAGAAGAATACATGGGGCATACTTGCTTGCACTGCCTCTTGAGTTTGAGGTTGTCGTCGACGAGCCGGCGGACCTCCTTCTCGAGCTCCTGCACGTAGGCCTTCTTCCTGGCCCTGGACCGCAGGGCCGACTCCCTGTTGTTCATCATCCAGACACGGGCGGTGGCGTCATGGTCACTGCTGCTGACGACCTGACCCTCCTCCCCGTCGGTGCCGATGCTGAGGGAGAGAGAGGGCAGGTCGAGGTGGTGGTGAGGATGTGGAGGTGGACGAGGGGCGTGGCTGGTATTGGAGATGGATAAGAGGGAGCTGAAGCCGCTAAGGGCCATGGCTCAGCTGCGGGCTGCCCGGGGCTTCATCCCTCGACATGCTTACTTACTTTCTTGCTTGTCGATCGGTGCCTCGCCAATGCTTTTCTTCTGTGTGGTGGAACACGAGAAGAGCAGATGCCTTCTTCTGTGAGTGGATTAATAAAGACGATGCAGCAAAGTTGGGCAATCCGCCAAGAAACGCACCACCCACGTGAGTTGAATTCGTTCGCTGCAAATGCTAATGCTCCGTGCGGAGCAGGAGTAGAAGACGCACCGTCCAGCTTGATTAGATGAACCTGGGTCCATCATCCAGCAAGAACTACAGACGCACCGTCCAGCTTGATTAGATGAACCTGGGTCCATCATCCAGCAAGAACTACAGCCTGCAGGTCCTCTGAACCAAGAATGCACGACACGCCCACAGAATTAGCTGGCTTTGCTTCCGTGACAATGCGGCAGACACGTACGTACGGCGATCGTCGCCTCCGCGCCACTCAGGCACTCACTACCGCAAGGTCGACCATCCATCCATACGAGATGCGTAGGCGCATTTAGCCACGTCGGTAGCAATATGTATAGTAGCTTTAGGAGATGCTGGTGAACCGAAAACCTTAAATGGAGGTCGAGCTACACATAGCTCGCCATCCGAGTCACCCGTGTGCCATGAGATTGGTGAAAATGAGGTACCGCTGGCTACACGAAACGTAGGCATAGCAACACAGGAAGCAAGGCAGCAGCCAGCAGAGATGTCAGGAAAACTAGAATATATCAAGCAACGAACCTGACTCTTTTATTCTTCTTTTCTTTCAGAGAATACACTTCCCAATAAAAAAATACTTCTAGGATGAAATCACACTGAATAGATTGAGATTCAATAATATGGTATAGCTAGCTCATGGCCTCACATCTCATAATCCACTTTTCGGAGACATGAAATAATAGAGGAATTCGAAGTGGATAGGCTAGAACTGATGTATCAAATCTGCTCAAGATTTCACATTCTCACACACATGGTTCTGACTCCTGAGCAAGTACTGAAACTACAGGATATGTTTGACGAGTTAATTTCTTGTGTTCTAACAAGAAAGCTATCAGAAACTAAATTAGGGCCTTAAGGGCATGGGTTGGTAGCCTCTACATGAGAAGCGGGCCCTTGATTCACTCCCCCGGTTGCAGGACCTGCACATTGTAAAATATAGCAAGATGTTATCAGCTGTCGTCAGACAATGGGGGCAATATTGCAATGTGCACTGCCATGTCACAACATTTCAAGCCAAGCAAGGAAAATAGGTAAAATGTTTGCATAAAGATATGCAGCATACCACATACTCCTCCTCCACCACCTTCACTTGAGTAAATTACGTCAAAGTCCAATTCCTCAGTATCAGCCACAAGGTTGACTAGTTGAGGAAGTAGACCTGAGTGTCCCATGTAATACTTGCCCGACTGTGGATGGATGATGACACTCGAATCATTCTCGCAAACAACACAACGACCTGTTTTGAAAATAAAAAATGAACAAGATAAAGATCCGGCTGTAATTCATTGCATTCTTGTTGACATGATAATTGATTTGTAAGTTAGGGTCGAGCCTCAAGTTGTCAAGTTCCAAATTACTTCATGTTGTCCATATCGTACTTGATATATACAAGAGTTGAATAACTCGGTGCTGATAAGAGCTTACCGGGATATTTGTGGTCATCCGGTATAGGGCAGCAGAAGGACTTTTTTGGTTCTTCAATTCTATTATCTGCTTGGTTCCAGAATTCAGCGAAAAACAGCTCCCATGATAATCCACCATCCAAGCTAGCCAAAAAATTGGCATGGCAAACAGAAGTGTATCTGTAGTTTGTTTGACTTGTCACTCCACAGATGACACCCAGCTTGTATAGTGGTGCCTAGAAAAAGCATGAAGACAATGAACAAAAAAATGCATCTACTGATTTCATATTTAGATTAGCAAAATAGTTGTTTGCAAAGAGAGGGGACTTCTTTTTTGCATAGATCAGGTGCAAGCCTTCTATGTGCTAGGAAGCAGCTAGCAATAAGCAAGATGTTCTAGCTATCTTACCAATGTCCGTACTTTATATCAGATGCATAGAACCAAGTTAATCAGAACATTGGTTGTCATGCATTCTTGCTTGTTGAATGAGAACCAGCAAGACCAACATTTTCTTGGCAGAAGATTGAAAAGAGATGGCATGGTATGGCTTCAGCGGTGCAACTTCTTGGATTGAGTTACCAAGGTGACAATACTTAGTATAAGTAAATTCAGTTTAGTTCTAAAAATTATCTGAAGCCTGGCGTGAAAATCTTATTGCATTTGCTCACATATGAGTGTGCTTATTATGGATGAAGCCTGACCAACTGATGTTTGTCACTGCTGTCCATATTTTTTCTTGCAGATTTTCAAACAAATATACTTTGTATATAATTATGATGTGCTTCTTTTTATAGAAAAACCATCATTTACAGATTCCTTCCTCAAACATATGTTTCCTCCAATCATGTCTTTGTGATCTTGTTTTCGCTTTCTCAGGTTGTACTAATTGTACCCATGATGCTACTAACTGGAATCCCTGGAGATACTAAGTCTGGTATGAATAATCTAGCTGTACAGATTAGGGCACCAAAGCAAAGGAATGGTTTTAAACTATCAGGTTTATCATGGTTCTGATATCCTTAGCTAAATGTTTCATATAACACTATATGGTAAAAAAAAATGAATAAGCATCTTTAGGCGGTAGTAACTAGCACACCAAAACAAAATTGTAAAAAATGGATCTTAAACATCAGTCATGCTCGTGTAATTGCCGTAACCATAACCTGATGGTTCCTGGGTCCTTGTTCTACCACCTAGACCAGATGATATACTACTCCACTAAACGTGCTTCTCTGAAATTAATGGACAAGGTAGATAAGAGTTTGCTACGAAGCAATAGTTCCATTTTCGGAAGGGGAATATAACCCCGGGCACTACATAATAATGGTCAACTGTAAGCTAATTTGCAGTACTAAAGGAGATGTTTTTTTTCTGGAAACAACAGTCATGTGGTCTAATTTCAGGTCCTAATAAGCAGCCATCTATCTTAGAAAGGTTCATATATATGCGTCCTTGAATCTAACAATGCAATGGCTCCACTTTATCACCTATTCGGAAAAGTTTGAGTATATTCCAGTCTCTTACCTAATTCGTGTTATGTTCTTACGTAAACAGCTACCATAATTTATTTGTTCTCTATCAGTTGGCCAATTTACACTTCTAATATTCGTTGTATGTTTTAAAGTTACACCTACATTGTGCCTACTGTAGCTGTTGATAATCAGTGCACTACAAAGATGGTGTGATGTTGCTAAACAGATGGTTTAGAAAATAGACAAGATTGCTGAATTCATAAACTATTTGTTCTTTAGTGATGATGATGCACAGAGGCATGTAACGACAGAGGATCAGTGGCATGCTCAGGCGCATTATAATTCAAAAAATTATTTAGAAGCGTAAAGAAAGGTAAAATATCCTAAAAGTGATGGTGGTTTCTATGTGCTCGTAAGTTTACATTGAAAAAGGAAGTATTTAGCCTTGACAAATAAATTGGTGCTTTAAACAGGAATATATTAAGCACTTTATAAAGTTCATTTAGTCACGCTTAGTAATGAACTGGTGCTCTAAAAGGGAAGATGTATACAACATGCGAACATGCAAGTTCTTTTAGTAGTGAATAAATTCAGTTTGTCAAAATCCATCCAATGAGTAGCATTTGCCGTTGCCGAATAAACCAACTTTAAATTGGGAATAATATGCTCGATATCACCAGCTGCGGAAGCCAGCGGCAAGCTCAATCTCTCTAATGATTGTTTCAGCCTAACAGCTACTCCAGTGCTCCCCCTCACATCTGTTTTTCCTCCCTCTCACTCCTGCGACATGCAGATCCCCCAAATGACTGTTTCAGCCTGACAGCTAACCCTGGTGCTCCCTCCCAGGCTCCAACATTAATGTTTGCTGTTGCGAGAAACTTGGAAACTGGAACCTTCTTTTATGATCAGATTGCAGATTCAGTAATAGAAGTCTAGAAAAAGAGAAAATTGCACAGCAACAGAATTTTCCCAAAAAAACAAAGCAAATGCAACTCCTACGCAATTCACATTTGAAATCTAAAACTGCTGTAATTAAATGGGCAGGACAAGTGTATGCACTTACCAGGGGATCATGGTCGCCATAGCCAATCAGCAAACGTTCCAACTCTCCACGGAAATAACCTTGTTTAGAAATGAAGGAAGCCCTCCTTGCTGACAGTGTCTCCAAGGCTGGCGTGTCGTTTATATTTAGCCGCTCCAAAGCAACTGATGCACTGTCCATGTCCTGAGCACATCTTTGCACCCATGCAACAGGTGTTGACTGGACTAGAGCCATCTTTATCTGCTCGAAAGCGCTATCCGGATCTCCATGAACCCTAGCATGGCAGTACAGTTGGTATAGCTCTGGAATGGACCCGCGTTCGAGGAATTCCCCGAAGGCGGCAGGCTGGGGGTGTTTCGCGGCCTGCGCCACATCACACATATTGGTTAGGTCCAAGATCGGGATGTCCGATCGAGCTCTGCAGAGGAGCGTCACAGCAGCTTGCTCACCTAATGTTGAAGGGGGTCTGCAGAGGTAGGCAACCAGGCCGTCGATCGAACGTGATTCGACATGGTGCATGGATCGGGCGTCGAGAATATCCGCTGCTCCAAGCTTGGAAGCGACGTCCTTGGAGAGCGGGAAGAGAGCGTCGTACCAGATCGTGTTGATGACAACGTTGGCCACAGGGTCCAACGGCCCGTAGCAGTGACCGGCTGTCACTAGCGAGTGGAGGAGGTGGCCCTCGCGTAGAGCACGAACCGGTAGCATGGCAATGGCTTTCAGATACACCCCATGGACCATGTCAAGCAGCTGCAGCCTGAGAAACGGCAGGAAATCTGGGCTCCCTAAGGTCGCCGAGCAAAAGTCTGCGTGGCTGGCTAGTCTCCTCCCAGGGTGGATGGGGAACATGCTAAGTAAATTGGTCGCGTCTTCAGAGAAACCAGCAGCATCAGTCGGAGGAGGAGATGCGGTGAAGGTGGCTGTGGCGACGCCGTCCTTTGAGATGCGAGTCGTGACGAAAGAACCATTTCCGAAGCAGATGACATGGGTGAGGCCGCCGCCGCTGTCCCGAGAAGTACCAGGAGTAGGAGGTGGGGGTCCTGACGGCGGCGGCGACCATGGATTGCGCAGCAACTCGCAGAGCTTGTAGACGCAAGCCGGTGTGAGCTTCTCCCCTCGGCGCAAATCTTCTAGGACAGGGTCGACCTTGCAGCATGGGTAACTCGATGTCATCAGACGCGCGAGGTAGGGTATGTGGGCGAAGTAGCCGGCCACCTCAAATGCTGTCTTGGTTCTGGCCGAGTCCGGGACAAGCGGCTCAGGATGATGACAATCTGGGCCAGCAAGATGGAGCTCAACGATTTCAACAGCAGCGCGAAGGTCAAAGCCGGCCATGCGGAGTAGAAGGTCCGCTTGACGCTGGGTGAGGTATCGAAAGTAGCAGAGCATGAATCTTTGTAGAGCGAGGCAGGAGGCGCGAGCGACGACGTCGAAGCTGATCTCCTTCCTGGTTTGCTCAATGTCCGCCGAACACCTCATGCCATCCGTGCGGGCGAAGGCGTTGATGGTAGTGAGGATGATGTTGGTGACGGGGTCGGCGAGGCCGACGGCGCAAGCTCTGTGTGTGATGCAGTGGGCCAAGTAGGGGATTTCAGCAAGGGGGAGGCGGCGGGCCGCCTCGACAAAGTAGCCAGCCAGCTTGTCCAAAGGGTCCAAAGGGTGCAGCAGACCAGTAGGGTGGCCGGCGGCGCCTATCCCCGGCGCGAGGGAATACGCGGGCACGGGAGATCGAGGACGCGGGTCATGGGCGGAGGAAGAGTCCCCCCCGGGCGGATCGTTGCTGTCGGAGGACTCACCGGCGGCAGCACAAGGCTTGATCCAGGGGGGGAGGGGCCCGGAAGATCGATGACGCGGGGGTTCCCAGGCGGAGGACGAGCGCCCCCACGGAAGATGGTTGCTGCCGGAGGCAGCGGGCCACTCACCGGCGGCAGGAGAAGGCATGATGAGGGACAATCACCGGCGGCGGCGGCGGCTTGGGGATTTTCTGCCGGCTGCCGCCCTGATTCGACGAAACTAGGGACTGGGTGCCCTCTGGCTCTCTCTCTCGCTGCTGGCCCACGAAGAGCAGGGAAATAGGCCCATATATCTCTCAGTGTCGGTAGTGTGTTTTCCATTTATAAACGGAGAAAAAGATCGTTGGCCGACCTTGTGTCGGTAGTAAGCGCCGGCTAAATCTGCTGATTCCGATTAACTTCACATTAATGATTCCAGATTTACCTGCACGCATTCCATGATACGCCACGAGTTAGATGAGAATTAGCAATTCCCACAAAGAAAACACTTCATTCACGTCGTTGGCATGGACCGTTGTGATTGACTAGACATGATGCATCATGCATATGTGGCTAGGGATGAAAATGGCAGCGGAAAGTTTCTGATTTTTCTGCGGGAAAGCGGAAATGGAAGCGAAATTTTGCAAAAAGGAAATGGAAACTTTTTAGCGGAAACGGAAACAAAAAAATGGAACAACGTTTTTTCGGTGGAATATGGAATTTCGGTATTAGTGTTTGATGTGCATTAGTGTTTGATGTGCATGGCTCAATCGGACAATCTCATTAGATGACCTTGTCAAGCCAAACTTCAAAAGCGGCTCATCCAAAAATTAACGATCATGTAATACCTTCATGCATTTAAGGAGGCTTCCACAGTTTCATTCTCCTTTTACCTAGTATAAAATGAGCCACACACTAGAATTAAGAAACAAGTTTGTTGATTTGCTTGAGTTCTTGAGATATTTTTTCATGATTAAACGGTTTCCTTAGTTCCGGCTAACATATGCATCGCTCTGTGTCAGCAGCGTTTTCGATCAGTATGTGTTTTCGATAATATCTATTTTTTCTTTTGTTTCTGGGTTTCTGTATCCGATTTTGTTTATGAAAAAAAAAAAGCAAATGTGGCACCACTCAGTTTTGTGCGTTTCCGCTCCGTTTTCATCCCTATGTGCGGTTCAACTGTCCAAATATGATATATGTCGTCCATAGTTTCACACGACTATCAATGATGATACGGTGGGAGCTATAGTGCCATGCAATGAGATCTTGTGTAACATCCAAGAATTAGAGGTTTGGAATAGAGAGAAAACCGATGTTTGCATCTCGTTCATGTCTAGAAAATTCAGAAAATTTTCGCGCTTTTAATTCAAACCGCAAAGTAATCGAGGTTTTGCTTATGTCGATGGGAATTGAGTTAGGTCATCAACGTGAGTGCAATAAAACTTTTTTGAATTCTGGTGTTTATAGAAAAATAATTTGAATTAAATTAAAATTTGAATGACAACAATTTAAATCATAATTTAATTTTTAAACAAACATATACAACAAAAAAGCAAGGTGAAATTCAAAATAGAAAAAATGAAATATTATTACAATTTTTATCATCCAAATATTTACAATTCTCATACAATCTTCATGTTCAGCCTCTCACCCATGCAGCTCGACCAAGGCAGCACCGCTGGAAGATCTCTCGAGAGGAGCGGCATGGATGCATCCGAGTGGAGATGCCCGTGTTGTGGTACCTTTGTATATACCGGTGCAGAATATCCTCATCGATCTTTCTTGGCCGTGTTGCTATGAACCCGCATGTTCCCACAAGCCGCTCGTAAGTGGTCATTCTATATTATGTTGTTGCATTGACAACTTGTATGGTTGTGTTCCTACCCTAGGTCAGTACTATTTACCAAACTTTACCTCCGGTTGCATTTTAAACCTTGTCTTACTGTGTGTTTTAGCTATTAAACACTATTTTATCTACTTTACTATAGATACTAGCAAAAATGCCCGCTGCAACGCGCGGGAGAGAAAAACATATATCACAGAATACATATTATACATTTTTAACGGTACATTGACATATGGTCAACACTTCTATGAGGGATCACTTAGACCGGAGATATGGCTAAGCGATTTGGCGGCGGTAGGCTGGTGTTGCCGAAGCGATGAGCATGGCGAGATTGGTGGGTGATGAGTTAGTAGTACGACAGGGTGCATAAGCTCTTGGTTTGGCATTGCCATACTGGCAGGCCCTCCTCCCTGCTGCCGAGGCCGCTATTGTCAGCTGGTTTGTCGCCGTCGATGGCCGCCCGTTTAGCGCCGATGGCACGTTCCTGGCAGTGTTGCACCGCGACGGAGTGGTGGCGGTAGACCCACATGGCATCACGGAGAGCATTTGAAATATGATAGGTCTAATGCTACACATACGGGCAGTTTATACAAAAAGAATCTTACAGACTCGGAAGCCAGAGATATCAATTAGTGGCCCGGTTTTTTAGGGAGCATCCAGAATTCAACCAATCCAATCGGTACATGACAGCCCGTAACTCATCCGTAACAAACCCAGTTCGTAAGTCCAGTATTACCGACTTCAAATTAATACCCTTTCTACCGTGATAACTCACTGCTTATTTTTTTTAAAAAAAGCTTAATAGTATAGATGGTGTATACATAATGTACATATGGCAACATATTTGGTTGTACAATCTTTGTATATTTAGTAACGAGAATTAAGAACAAAAACTAACGTATTGTATTGGTGTGCACTACACGACTCTCACATCACATACACATGAACTCATACATAAAAAAAACCAATTCAAATGTATTCATGAAGTTCAGAAACCACATTAATGAACTCTTTAATACTAATATCTAAAATAAAAATACTCCATTATATATAAAAATGTAAGATCTATGCCTTTGACATTCACATTGGCTTACTAAGACATTCATGACTCAGATTCATTAATTTGTTTTTGTAGTGGTGTGCAAATTTCATGAAAATTTAAGGCCGCTATAACCCTTGTCATGGATCTTACCATGGAGTATTTTGGCTCCATAGTGTGCCAACGATGTGTTCACCTGTGGGCACCGAAAGCTGAGATGAAGATATCACACATCAGAGTGTTGGCCTCTCGAAATTACACATGTCCTTTAGTGGCAATATTGTATGGAGATAAATATTTTAGAAATTCAATTTTTATTTTTATCTAGATCAACAACATATTCTGCAAAAAATGCATACGTTATACCTATCTTAACTGAAGAGTGAGACGTTTATAAGCTATACCTAGAGAATGATAAAAAGTATTTTAAAAATTAGAGACTGTAGGTGTTCTTAAGCGGTGGCATGGAGTAATTTCAGATTTTAATCATTTTCTATATCTAGATCAGATATCTTAACAGACCAATCAGATTCAATCATTCTTAAGAAACAAATGATATGTTTGCTGATTCGATCGGAGATGTTTATAATGTCGCAATGCATTACACATGTCATTTCTCCATATAGAACTATTATTAGTATCCAGAAAAATTTGTAAAAAGAAATGACGATATTAGATCAGTTACATATAAAGAATGATTAGTTGCTTTATCGGTCATCCCTACCGCACACCATAGTAATCATGTCAGCAAGAGAGCCAAATGTTGAAAGGAAATTAAACGCAATACCATGAGAAATTTGTGTGACATTTTTATTAAAGAACCAAAGGTAGCAATGTATGAAATTCGAAGCCTACATTTTAAAAAATAAAACTTAATCTCAAATATGTATGTGAGATCACAGGGGGTGTGAAAAGTCACAACACGAGTTTGTGACGTGCCTTGGAGAAATCACTGATCACATGCACAGTGACTTCCTCCTTTAGTGACCGCTTGAATAAATCGTGGTACGCTGCGGCGAAGAGCTACATGGGCATGCGCGGCCATGCAATCTTGACGAGCGCGTAGCCACCGGGTGCCATTGGCCGCCTCTGTTTAGGGTACAACCATCACATGAACCCGATCAGACACAGATGGAAGACCGAAAACACATATCAGGATGTATGTATACACGGCATTCGCTGGATCGACACATACCTTTTTTTTTGGATTGTGTTCCTCAAAATTGTCGCCGATCTCATCGTCCATAGCGTTGAGAAGCTACTCGACGTAGGCCTCGGCATAAGCGATGCAGATGACTCGCCGCTGCGCGCCACATCTCGGTGGGCAAAGATGGAGATGATCAGTCTCCTTCGTGCCCCTGTTGTGAACAATAATAATGATAATTACTTAGCCGATCATGTCAACCGCGACGAGACAGAGCGGGACAGGAGGGCATATAACGCACCTTTGAAGGCATTGTGGAGGTCCTCGCGGTCCTCCATGACGGGTGGCACTCCGGCGGAACACTGAACGTCACCATTTGTTGATGCAGCAGAGGCGGCGTCTAGCTCACGATGCTCCCGCATCTGGCAGAGCGGTAACGGCGAGGACATAACAGGCCACCTCACGTCAGGCAGGGCGCGAGCATTCTCATGCAGCTAAGGCGACGTGATAAGGACGTGGCGATCAAAAAACGTACTCCATCTGTTTGTGTGAACAAGCCTTATTTTTTCCATCTTTTACAAAAAAAAGAGGATGCAGGGTTCATTGTACATAACTTTCCTAGATTATCCCCCTAAAAAAATGGCTGGAGTAGTTACGCATGGCCCTAGTAAATGGAAGAAATAACTGATATTAATTGAGCGCAAGTATGGAAAGTAATCTTCTCTTTTTTCTCACGTAGCACTCCTTAAATTCAGCGCTGGAATTTTCACTCCCTTTTACGGGAATTAAGGAAATATGGGAAAGGGATGATGTTTTATGTTTTCTGTTTAATTGTGGCAATCCCATGATTGTTGGCACACAATATATTTCCTTAAATATTGCACATTTAACACGTTGAAATTTTGGTCATTGATTTTTAATTGGATGGTTAAGATGTCTCCAATCTTTGACATCAAACATTTTTTACGACGTACGAACTCACATATATATAATAGTAAAAGACTTGCTTTGTCTGATTTCAAACTCACCGATATGCGCTTATGCAATGTTTATCTGAACATTCCCGTATAGGACCTGGGACAATCACGTGAGTATAATAAACATGGCCAAAGAGATAGACCATCACCACCTCCACATCGCTAGCCAGAGAGTTGCCCCCGTAGTCCACCTTCTAGGGCTGCCACCCCGACATTCATGATCTCGCACCCGCGTAGCAACACCCATAACAAACAGGTCCAACAGTAGAGATTAGGGAGGCCAGCATGAGCTAACACTCGACAACATAATGGCGACAAGCACGACAGCCACGATGCCTCTAGGCTGCTGGCCAGTCGCACCTGCAAACCCTAACAGGATTTTCTAAGCAGTCACCAGATTCGTACCCTCCCAGCCAGGATCTGACCCTAGCCACACACACGACCGAGGGATATGTGTGCAACATCCTGGCTAGATCAGGTCCGTTGCCACCCAATGCCGCGCTGCCCGCCTTTGCCCTTCGCCGTGTCGCACCAAGCCTAACCTTCATCACCACCGCCTAGCCGCCGCTACCGCAGCAGCCACCGCCTCCAAGCCGAGATCCTCAGGTCCTTAGCGCACTGTCGTAGGTCGGGAGACCCCCGCCTCCCCCCAAACCGCAGGTAGGGGCAGTCCCGCCATTGTCGGCACAACGCAGGCCTTGCCCGACAGCGCTCGCAAGCGGCGGCGACAATGGAGGAGGGGAAGAGTGGTTCTAGGGGAAGGTAGGGTAGGGCATCTTCGCTCCCGGACACGAGCGGAGCTTTTATTTTTTACTCTCCAATTCCTACCTTACTCGGCGTGCAACTTGTTTTCCTATCTTTATCTATCTTATTTTTTTGTGAATTTCTATATTTATCTATCTAATAGCGTGTGCATGACCTTCTCGATAAAAATCTACTACACCGGATAAGCGCCCCTATGGCCCTGTTTCACCTATAGTGTGTCTCGGGGTATGTGATATGTTCCCGGTTCCGAGTTGGTGGGGGGATTTCGTGTTCAGGGCATAAAGCAATGCTGAAATTATGTTCACCGATTGCAGGGTTTGCAAGTGTTGCGCAAAGGTTTCAAATCTTTTGATATATGTTCTTTATCAGTTTTTTATTAAATAATATAATAATAATAATAACGGTATGCATTTTTCAATGCAGAAACATGGGTCCATCCTTCATTTCGAAAAAAGAAAATCTATCTACCCACACACACAACATGCCTGATAATGCTAGCTTAGCCAGGTCGTTCAAATATTGAGAAAACGTAGCCACGTCCGCGTGCATCACTCCCTAACTATTTTTTTATTTTTTCACTTTTAACTATACAACTCATTAATTTGCGGTAAGATTTTAGCTTGTTTTCAGCTAATTAACCGAACAACTCTATCTTCTGATGTAACAAGAAGGCTATCAGAAACTAAATTAGGGACTTAAGGGCATGGGTCGGTAGCCTCTACAGGAGAAGCGGCCGTTCATTCACTCCACCGGTTGCAGGACCTGCACATTGTAAAAGATAGCAAGAGGTCATCAGACATCAGACAATGGGGCAATACTAGCTCGGAACATAGAACTACAGATGCAAGCCTTGATATAATAACAAAACATGCAAAATTTCAATGAAACTGGAACATCAGGCAACAAACCTGTCTGTTCTTTTCCTTCGTTTCTTTCAGAGAATACACTTTCCAATGAAAAATACTCCTAGATGAAATCACACTGAACAGATAGGAATTCAATAATATGGTACAGCTAGTTCATGGCCTCAGATCTCATAATTCATTTTCCAGAGACATGAAATAAATAGAGGAATTCAAAGTGGATAGCTAGAACTGATATATCAAATCTGGTCAAGATTCCACACGCTCACACACATGTTTCTGAGCAAGTACTGAAACTACAAGATATGTTAAACAAGTTAAGTTCTTGTGATCTAACAAGAAGGCTATCAGATTAGCGCCTTAAGGGCATGGGTGTCATCTCTACAGGAGAAGCGGGCCATTCATTCACTCCACCGGTTGCAGGACCTGCACATTGTAAAAGATAGCAAGATATTATCAGCTGTTGTCAGACAATGGGGGCAATACACCATAGAATTACAGATGGAAGTCTTGATATAAGAACGAAACATGCAAATTATACGGGTTGAATAATAAGGTCTGGGGTTTTGCAATGTGCACTGCCATGTCAACATTTCAAGTCAAACAAGGGAAATAAGTAAAATGTTTGCATAAAGGTATGAAGCATACCACATGCTCCTCCTCCACCATCTTCACTTGAGTAAATTACGTCAAAGTCCAATTTCTCAGTATCAGCCCCAAGGTGGACTAGTAGAGGAAATGGAAGTGAGGAGTTTCCCATGTAATACTTGCGCGACTGTGGATGGATGATGACACTCGAATCATTCTCGCAAACAACACAACGACCTGTTTTGAAAAATAAAAAAATAGACACGATAAAGATCAGGCTGTAATTCACTACATTTTTGTTGATATGATAATTGTCAAGTTCTAAATTACTTCATGTTGTCCACATCATAGTCGATATATACAAGTTGAATAACTCAGTGCTGATAAAGAGCTTACCGGGATATTTCTGGTCATCTGGTATAGGGCAGCAGAAAGACTTTTCTGATTCTTCAATTCTATTATCTGGTTGGTTCCAGAATTCAGCGAAAAACAGCTTCCACGATGATCCACCATCCGAGCTAGCCAAAAAATTGGCATGGAAAACATCCGTGTATCTGTAGTTTCTTTGTCTTGTCACTCCACAGATGACACCCAGCTTGTATAGTGGTGCCTAAAAAAAGCATAAAGACAATGAACAACAAAAATGCATCTTCTGATTTCATATTTTGCTTAGCAAAAAGCTGTTTGCAAAGAGAAATGACTTTTTTGCACAGACTAGGTGCAAGCCTTCTATGTGCTAGGGCAATAATCAAGATGTTCTAGTGATGTTACCAACATCCATACTTTATATCAGATGCATAGAACCAAGTTAATCAGAACATTGGTTGTCATGCATTCTTGCTTGTTAAATGAGAACCAGCAAGACCAACATTTTCTTGGCAGAAGATTGAAAAGAGATGGCAATGTATGGTTTTCAGCTGTGCACTTCTTGGATTGAGTTACCATGATTACAATACTTATATAAGTAAATTCAGTTTAGTTCTAAAAATTATCTGAAGCTTGGTGAAAATATTATGGATGAAGCCTCACCAATTGAAGTTCGTCACCACCTTCTATATTTTATCTTGCAGATTTTCAAACAAATATACCTTGTATACAATTATGATGTGCTTTTTTACATCATTTACAGATTCATTGCTCAAATATACGTTTCCTCCAATCATGTCTTTGTGGTCTTGTTTTCACTTTCTCAGGTCCTACTAATTTTCCCATGATGCTAACTGGAACCCCTGGAGATACAGATTAGGGTCTGAAAGCAAAGGAATGATTTAAACTATCAGGTTTATCATGGTTCTGACATTCTTAACTAAATGGCTCAGATTGTTGTGATTAGTGGTCCTTCTACAAGACCATGTTGCCACTTCAGCGAGTTCACCAAATGAGCATGTGAATTTCCTAAATGTTTGATATAAACACTACTCCCTCCCTTCCTAAATATAGGGTGTATAGTTTTTGGCACGGAAATTAAGAAACGTACATTGAGGGCAAGTTACACGAGTTTTGGGCAAGATTATCCCTGAATTATTGCTTTTTGAGAAAAAAGAGGAGTTTGCATGAGCTAAGAAAATGCAATCGAATCCGTAAAAAAAATGTCCAAAAGAGTGGTTCTACGCAACACATCTTCTATTTTGGAGCTTTTTTCGAAAAAATATACACCTTATATCAAGGAATGGAGGGATTATATGGTAAAAAATATCAATAAAAATCTTTAGGCAGTACTCCCTCCGTTCTTTTTTAATTGACTCAGATTTAGTACAACTTTGTACTAAATTTGAGTCAATTAAAAGAGACCGGAGGGAGTAGTAACTAGCACGCCAAAACAGAATTGTAAAAAAACGGATCTTAAACATCAGTCATGCTTGTGTAGTTGTCGTAACCGTAACCTGATGGTTTCCTGGGTCCTTGTTCTACTACCTAGACCAGATGATATACTAGTTCCACCAAACGTGCTTCTCTGAAATTAATGGACAAGTTAGATAAGAGTTCAACAGTTCCTTTTGTTTTCCTTAAAATAATGGTCACGTTATTTTTAAAGGGTAATATAACCCCGGGCTCTACCTACATAATAATGGTCAAGTGTAAGCTAATTTGCAGTACTAAAGGACATGTTCTTTTCCTGGAAACAACAGTCATGCGGTCTAATTTCAGGTCCTAATAAGCAGCCATCTATCTTAGAAAGGTTCATACATATGCCTCCTTGAATATAACAATGCAATGGCTCCGTTTTATCCCCTATTCAGAAAAGTTTGAGTATATTCCGGTCTCTTACCTAATTCATGTTCGGTTCTTACATAAAACAGCTATACCATAATTCATTTGTTCTCCGTCCATTGGCCAACTTAGACTTCTACTAACTAATATTCGTTGTATGTTGTACAGGTACAACTACATGGTGCCTACTGTAGCTGTTGATAATCAGTGCACTACAAAGATGGTGTGATGTTGCTAAACAGATTGTTTAAAAAATGGACAAGACAGATAAATTCATAAACTATTTGTTCTTAAGTGATGATGATGCATAAAGGCATGCAACAACCCAGGATCAGTGGCATGCTACCAGGCACATTATATTCATAAAATTATTTATAAGCGTAAAGAAAGGTAAAATATCCGAAAAGTGCTCGTGGCTTCTATGTGTTCGTAAGTTAGACTGAAAAAGGAAGTGTTTACCCTGGACAAACAAATTGGGGTTTTAAACAGGAATATATTAAGCACTTTATCAGGTTCACATTAATAAATGGTAAATGCGCTTAGTAATGAACTGGTGCTCTAAAAGGGAATATGAATACAACATGCGAACATGCAAGTTAGTTTAGTAGTGAACAAATTCAGTTTGTCAAAATGAGCACATTTATGTTTGCCGTTGCCAGAAACTTGGAAGCTGGAACCTTCTTTTGTGATCAGATTGCAGATTCAGTATAGAAGTCTAGAAAAAGAGAAAACTACATAGCAACAGACTTTCCTAAATAAACAAAGAAAAATGCAAGTCCTACTCGATTCACATTTGAAACTATAACTGGCGGTAATTAAATGGGCAGGACAAGTGTATGTACTTACCAGAGGATCATTGTAGCCATAGCAAATCAGCAAATGTTCCAACACTCCACGTCTATGAGCTTGTTTAGACATGAAGGACGACCTCCTTGCGGACAGCATCTCCAAGGCTGGCGTGTCGTTTATGCTTAGCCGCTCCAAAGCAGCTGATGTGTCTATGTCCTGAGCACTTCCTTGTACTGGTGCAACACGTGTTGACTGGACTAGCGCCATCTTTATCCGCTCAAAAGCGCTATCTGGATCTTCATGGACCCTAGCATGGCAGTACAGTTGGTATAACCCTGGAATGGACTGACGTTCGAGAAATTCCCCAAATGCAGCAGGCTGGGGATGTTTCGCGGCCTGTGCCACATCACACATATTGGTTAGGTCTAAGATTGGGATGTCCGAGCGAGCTCTGCAGAGGAGCGTCACAGCAGCTTGCTCACCTCCTATTGAGGGGGATCTGCAGAGGTAGGCAACCAGACCGTCGATTGAACGTGATTCAATACGGTGCAAGGATCTGGCGTCGAGAATATCTGCTGCTGCAAGCTTGGAAGCAACATCCTTGGAGAGCGGGAACAGAGCATCGTACCAAATAGTGTTGATGACAACATTGGCCACAGGGTCCAACGGTCCGTAGCATTGACCGGCTGTTACTAGCGAGTGGAGGAGGTGGCCCTCGCGTAGAGCTCGAACCGGTAGCATGGCGATGGCTTTCAGATATACCAAATGGACCATGTCAAGCAGCTGCAATCTGAGAAAAGGCAGGAAATCTGGGCTCTCTAAGGTCACCGAGCAAAAGTCTCTGTGGCTGACTAGTAGTCTCCCAGGGTGGATTGGAAACATGCTTAGCAAATTGGTTGCGTGTTTTGAGACATCAGGGGCATAAGTAGGAGGAGATGCAGTGAAGGTGGCTGTGGCGACACCGTCCTTTGAGATGTGAGTCGTGGAGAAAGAACCATCTCCGAAGCAGACGATATGGGTGAGGCCACCGCTGGCGTCCCGAAAAGTGCCAGGAGTAGGAGGTGGGGGACCTGACTGCGGCGGCGGCGACCATGGATTGCGCAGCAGCTCACAGAGCTTGTAGATGCATGCGGCTGTGAGCTTTTCCCCTCGGCGCAAATCTTCTAGGACAGGCTCGACCATGCAACATGGGTAACTCGATGTCATTAGACGCAAGAGGTGGGGCGCAGAACACCGTGGGTAAGCGGCATGCTCAAATGCTGCCTTGGTTCTGGCCGAGTCTGGGACAAGCGCCTCAGAATGATCATAGCCACCATCAAGATGGAGCTGAACGGCTTCAATGGCAACGCGAAGGTCAAAGCCGGCATTGTGGAGTAGAATGTCGGCTTCAGGAGCGTCGAGGTATCGAAAATAGCCGAGCATGAATCTTTGTAGAGCTACCCAGGAGCTGCGAGCGGCGGCAGCGAAGCTAATCTTGTTCCTGGTTTGCTCAATGTCCGCCGGATACATCATCCTGTAGGGCTGGGTGTGGGCGAAGGCGTCGATGGCGGTGAGGATGATGTTGGTGACGGGGTCGGCGAGGCCTATGGCGAGAGACCTGTGTGTGACGCAGTAGGCCAGGTAGGGGAGTTCAGCGAGGGGGAGGCGGCGGGCCGCCTCGACAAAGTAGCCGGCCAGCTTGTCGAAATACTCCGGTTTGAAATGGTCCACTGGAAAGGAGGAGTCTTCCCCCGGCCGAGCGTCGCTGTCGGAGGCAAAGAAGGGCCACCCATGACGGGGAGGGTGGCCGGCGGCGTCTCTCCCCGGCGCGAGGGAATCCGCGGGCACGGGAGACCGAGGCCCCTGTTCCCAGGCGGAGGAGGAGTCTCCCCCGGGCGGAGCGTTGCTGTCGGAGGCAGCGGTCCACTCACCGGCGGCAGGATACGTCATGATCGGGGACAATCACCGGCGGCGGCGGGGGGTTGGCGATTTGGGGATTTTCTGCCGCTCGATTCGACGAAACTAGGGATTCGGCGCCTTTTTTTTTGTACTCCGTACGTATTTCTTCTTGAGCAGAGGCACTCCCTTTCTCTCTCGCGCGGCTGGCCCAGGAAGAGCAGGGAAATAGGCCCATATATGTGCCGGTGTCGGTAGTATTATATGGTTACATGTGCTGATTCCAGTTAACTTGAGAAAAAATAATACTCTAGCAACAAATTAACTCCAGATTTCAGGCTGCCAACAAGCATTCCATGATACGTACTGTAACTCCAGGAGTTAGTTGAAAATTAGCAATTTGAAACCGTACTAGACATGATGCATGTGAAACCGTACTGATAGTTGCAGTCCACGGTTTTACACTGCTAACACTGATGATACGGTATCGGTGGAGCTACAGTGCCATGCAATAAGATCTTGTCATCATGCTGACAAGGAACGTCTGAAATGGGTGGTCGTCGGCGTTGCATGTCGACATGCAGAATGGAGGAATGGAGGAAAGAAGGGATGGTTCCTAGCTTCCCCTAGGGATGGTCAGGCTGCCTGCTTGGGATGGCTAGTAAATTGCACTGTAAAACCTCTGCTTGTCGGAGGACAAACAACAAAAAACTTGCATCACCAAGGTACTCCACATCGCGTCCCATGACACAACACGTTTGGTTCTGCACTCTAATGGTGTGTTTTGTTATCTACTATCTACGAGTTAGGGATTACAAGACCTCTCAAAATTTTAGCCAATTTTAACTATAAAATTAACTAACGAAATGTTTTATTTGTCACAAAAATTATATGTTGCTTTTTTATAAATATAAATTCAATGATATAATTTATGTAAATATAATTTGTATTTCATATATTAAATTTGTAGTAGGCATAAATTTCGAAGAGACCTTATAATTCTAACGGAGATAATACTCATGTGTGCATCGGGAGTATTTAGTGTGGCTAGCTAGTCTACACTCAATGAAGGGGGATGGCACCAGCAGCTAGCATGCATTTAGTAAGCGAGGTGTGGCTTGGTGGAGGATCAAATGCACTACCCCAACGTACTTTGTTGTTATGCTCCCTCTCTTCCTCTTTACCTAACACAACTTTATCTAATTTACTATAGAACACTGTTTTGTTTGGTTTTGGACTCACTGACATGTACATGTGAAATGTCTATGTGTACATTCCTTTTTACAGCCAAGAACAATCACCTTGGTATACTAAATGTGCTAGTTCTACTTGTACTAGCAGGTGTGCTCATACATTTAATAGCAAGTACTCACGTCATCTAAGCATGCGCCGTTGTGGCTCTTCTCACCACAGTATTTAAATGTACTACTCTTCCTCATCAAGGCCAATCCAAATAATTTTGGACCCATAGAGAGTCAAATAAATAAACTTTACACTAAACTTTTATACTTCTACATAATTTAATAATCGTATCTTCCCGCATAGCTAATCAAAAATGAAATGCTACCAATATTAAGGGTATCATTCTTTTTTATTGTAATGTACATTAATTATTACACTTACCTCGTGCTAAACAAATATATTTTTTATAATAAATTATATTATTTTATGAGGTATAGACATTGAAAAAATAGTATGCATCCTTATTTCTTTGCATCTACATTAATATATTAAATACATATAATAGTTTGATATATATATATATATATATATATATGTCAATTGGGTATGTCCTAAAAAATATCTTAATTAGGATATTTCTAGTATAATCATAATGTAAGAAAATTTATAGAAACTTTTATTGAAAAAATTAGAACGTTAGCTTGACTATCTGCCCGATTTTTTCGTGGTTAGATGTCTCTTAGAAGTTTTCAGTAATAATCTAACAATGCATGCATTATATATACTCGATCTTGAAAATTATTAATCACCAACTTTCATAAAAATATTATGAATTCTCTAATTTTTCTCCGCGCCACTCACGTCTCACAAAGTCAACAAACGATCGAGCAGCGGCGGTTGTGTTGGAGATATGCCCAAGAGGCAATAATAAATTAGTTATTGTTATATCTTTGTGTTCATGATAAATGTTTACATATCATGCTATAATTGTATTAACCGAAACAGTGATACATGTGTGTTATGTAAACAACAAGGAGTCTCTAGTAAGCCTTTTGTATAACTAGCTTGTTGATTAGTAGATGATCATGGTTTCGTGATCATGAACATTGGATGTTGTTAATAACAAGAGTATGTTATTGGGTGAATGATATAATGGACATACACCCAAATAAGAGCGTAGCATGAGATCAAGTCATTAAGTTCAACTTGCTATAAGCTTTCGATACATAGTTACCTAGTCCTTCGACCATGAGATCATGTAAATCACTTACACCGGAAGGGTACTTTGATTACATCAAACGTCATTGTGTAAATGGGTGGTTATAAAGATGGGATTAAGTATTCGAAAAGTGTGAGTTGAGGCATATGGATCAACAGTGGGATTTTTCCATCCCGATGACGGATAGATATACTCTGGGCCCTCTCGGTGGAATGTCATCTGATTAGCTTGCAAGCATGTGATTGGATCACAAGAGATGACATACCACGGTAACGAGTAAAGAGTACTTGCCGGTAACGAGGTTGAACAAGGTATGGAGATACCGATGATCGAACCTCGGACAAGTAAAGTATCGTGTGACAAAGGGAATCGGTATCGTATGTAAATGGTTCAATCGATCACTAAGTTATCGCTGAATGTGTGGGAGCCATTATGGATCTCCAGATCCCGCTATTGGTTATTGGTCGGAGAGGAGTCTCGACCATGTCCGCATAGTTCACGAACCGTAGGGTGACGCGCTTAAGGTTCGATGTCGCATAAGTAGATTCGGAATATGAGATGGAGACCGAAGTTTGTTCGAAGTCTCGGATGGGATCCAGGACATCACGAGGATGTCCGAAATGGTCCGGAGAATAAGATTCATATAAGGGAAGTTGATTTCTAGATTTCGGAAAAGTTCGGAATTTTTTCGGTGGAAGACCGGGAAGGTTGTAGAAGGTTGTGGGGGTCCCACCAGTGGACCCACGACCCTAGGAGGCCTAGCATGGGCCGAGGGGATGCACCCTAGCCTAATGGGCCAGGGGCACATGCCCCTCAAGGACCAAGTCGGCCACCCTTAGGGTTTTCCCCAAAACCCTAGGGGGGATCAACTTGGGGGGGGGGAGAATTCCCCCTCCCCCCTTTGGCCGCCGGCCCTAGATGGGTGATACGTCTCAAACGTATCTATAATTTCTTATGTTCCAAGCTACTTTTATGATGATACGCACATGTTGTATACACACTTTATGTCATTATTATGCATTTTCCGGCACTAACCTATTGACGAGATGCCGAAGAGCCAGTTGCTGTTTTCTGATGTTTTTGGTTTCAGAAATCCTACAAAGGAAATATTCTCGGAATTGGACGAAATCAACGTCCAGGGTCTTATTTTTCCACGAAGCTTCCAGAAGACCGAAAGGGATACGAAGTGGGGCGACGAGGCGCCGCCAACATAGGGACGCGCGGCCAGGGAGGGGCCCGCGCCGCCCTATGGTGTGGGCCCCTCGTCAGCCCTCCGACTCTGCCCTTCCGCCTACTTATAGCCATCGTCGCAAAAACCCCAGTACCGAGAGCCACAATACGGAAAACCTTCCAGAGACGCCGCCGCCGCCAATCCCATCTCGGGGGATTCAGGAGATCGCCTCCGGCACCCTGCCGGAGAGGGGAATCATCTCCCGGAGGACTCTTCATCACCATGATCGCCTCCGGATTGATGTGTGAGTAGTTCACCCCTGGACTTTGGGTCCATAGCAGTAGCTAGATGGTTGTCTTCTCCTCATTGTGCTATCATGTTAGATCTTGTGAGCTGCATATCATGATCAAGATCATCTATTTGTAATGCTACATGTTGTGTTTGTTGGGATCCGATGAATATGGAATACTATGTCAAGTTGATTATCAATCTATCATATATATGTTGTTTATGTTCTTGCATGCTCTCCGTTGCTAGTAGAGGCTCGGCCAAGTTGATACTTGTAACTCCAAGAGGGAGTATTTATGCTCGATAGTGGGTTCATGCCTCCATTGAATCTGGGACAAGTGATGAGAAAGTTCTAAGGTTGTGGATGTGCTTGTTGTCACTAGGGATAAAACATCAATGCTTTGTCTAAGAATATTTGTGTTGATTACATTACGCACCATACTTAATGCAATTGTCTCGTTGTTTGCAACTTAATACCTGGAAGGGGTGCGGATGCTAACCTGAAGGTGGACTTTTTAGGCATAGATGCATGCTCGGATAGCGGTCTATGTACTTTGTCGTAATGCCCTGATTAAATCTCATAGTAGTCATCGTGATATGTATGTGCATTGTTATGCCCTCTCTATTTGTCAATTTCCCAACTGTAATTTGTTCACCCAACATGTTATTTATCTTATCGGAGAGACACCACTAGTGAACTGTGGACCCCGGTCCATTTTTTTACATCTGAAATACAATCTACTGCAAACTCTGTTCTTTATTGTTCTTCGCAAACAAACATCATTTTCCACACCATACGTTTAATCCTTTGTTTACAGAAAGCCGGTGAGATTGACAACCTCACTGTTAAGTTGGGGCAAAGTATTGTGATTGTGTTGTGCAGGTTCCACGTTGGCGCCGGAATCCCTGGTGTTGCGCCGCACTACACTCCGTCACCAACAACCTTCATGTGTTCCTTGACTCCTACTGGTTCGATAACCTTGGTTTCATACTGATACGTCCCAAACGTATCTATAATTTCTTATGTTCCATGCTACTTTATTGATGATACTCACATGTTTTATACACATTATATGTTATTATTATGCATTTTCCGGCACTAACCTATTGACGAGATGCCGAAGAGCCGATTCGTTGTTTTCTCGTTGTTTTTGGTTTCAGAAATCCTAGTAAGGAAATATTCTCGGAATTGGACGAAATCAACGCCCAAGGGCCTATTTTTACACGAAGCTTCCAGAAGACCGAAGGAGTCACGAAGTGGGGCCACGGGGTGACGACACGCTACGGCGTCGCGGCCTGGGCCCTGGCCGCGCGGCCCTGATGTGTGGGTCCCCCGTGACGCCTCCTGACCTGCCCTTTCGCCTACTTAAAGCCTTCATCGCGAATACCCCAGTACCGAGAGCCACGATACGGAAAACCTTCCAGAGACGCCGCCGCCAATCCCATCTCGGGGGGGATTCAGGAGATCGCCTCCGGCACCCTGCCGGAGAGGGGAATCATCTCCCGGAGGTCTCTTCATCGCCATGATCGCCTCCGGATCGATGTGTGAGTAGTCCACCCCTGGACTATGGGTCCATAGCAGTAGCTAGATGGTTGTATTCTCCTCATTGTGCTATCATGTTAGATCTTGTGAGCTGCCTATCATGATCAAGATCATCTATTTGTAATCCTACATGTTGTGTTTGTTGGGATCCGATGAATATTGAATACTATGTCATGTTGATTATCAATCTATCAAATATGTTGTTTATGTTCTTGCATGCTCTCCGTTGCTAGTAGAGGCTCTGGCCAAGTTGATACATGTAACTCCAAGAGGGAGTATTTAAGCTCGATAGTGGGTTCATGCCTCCATTGAATCTGGGGGAGTGACAACAACCTCTAAGGTTGTGGATGTGCTGTTGCCACTAGAGATAAAACATCGATGCTTTGTCTAAGGATATTTGTGTTGATTACATTACGCACCATACTTCATGCAATTGTCTGTTGTTTGCAACTTAATACTGGAAGGGGTTCGGATGATAACCTGAAGGTGGACTTTTTAGGCATAGATGCATGCTGGATAGCGGTCTATGTACTTTGTCGTAATGCCTGGATTAAATCTCATAGTACTCATCATGATATATGTATGTGCATTGTTATGCCTTCTTTATTTGTCAATTGCCCAACCGTAATTTGTTCACCCAACATCTGTTTATCTTATGGGAGAGACACCACTAGTGAACTGTGGAGCCCGGTCCAATTCTTTACATCCGAAATACAATCTACGCAATTGTTCTTTACTTGTTCTTCGCAAACAACCATCATCATCCACACTATACATCTAATCCTTTGTTTATAGCAAGCCGGTGAGATTGACAACCTCACTGTTACGTTGGGGCAAAGTACTTTGATTGTGTTGTGCAGGTTCCACGTTGGCGCCGGAATCCCTGGTGTTGCGCCGCACTATACTCCGCCACAATCAACCTTCAACGTGCTTCTTGACTCCTACTGGTTCGATAAACCTTGGTTTCTTACTGAGGGAAAACTTGCTACTGTATGCATCACACCTTCCTCTTGGGGTTCCCAACGGACGTGTGTAAACTGCACGCATCAAGCTCTTTTTCTGCCGCCGTTGCCGGGGATCTGAAGAAAAGTTACACCATAAAGATTTCTAACTCCCACGTCAACTACACGCCACATACTGAGGGAAAACTCGATGTTGTATGCATCACACCTTCCTCTTGGGGTTCCCAACAGACGTGTGTCAACTACCACGCCAACATCAAGGATTTTTCTGGCGCCGTTGCCGGGGAGATCAAGACACGCTGCAAGGGGAGTCTCCCACATCCAATCTCTTTACTTTGTTTTTGTCTTTCTTTACTTTATTTTATTTACTGCTTTGTTTGCTTTCTATATTAAAAATACAAAAAAATTAGTTACTTGCATTTACTTTATTTATTGTCTTGTTTGCATTCTCTATATTAAAAACACAAAAAAAATTAGTTACTTGCATTTGCTTTATTTAGTTTGCTTTATTTACTACTGCTAAAATGAATACCCCTGAGAACACTAAGTTGTGTGACTTCACAAGCACCAATAATAATGATTTTATATGCACACCTATTGCTCCACCTGCTACTACAGCAGAATTTTTTGAAATTAAACCTGCTTTACTAAATCTTGTTATGAGAGAGCAATTTTCACGGTGTTAGTTACGATGATGCTTGCTTCCCATCTTAATAATTTTGTTGAACTTTGTGAAATGCAAAAGTATAAGGATGTAGATGGTGACATTATAAAACTGAAATTGTTTCCTTTCTCCTTAAGAGGAAGAGCTAAAGATTGGTTGCTATCTTTGCCTAAGAATAGTATTGATTCATGGACTAATTGTAAGGATGCTTTCATTGGTAGATATTATCCTCCCGCTAAAATTATATCTTTGAGAAGTGGCATAATGAATTTTAAGCAATTGGATAATGAACATGTTGCTCAAGCATGGGAGAGAATGAAATCTTTGGTGAAAAATTGCCCTACCCATGGACTAGCCACTTGGATGATCATCCAAACCTTCTATGCAGGATTGAATTTTTCTTCGCGGAACCTATTGATTCAGCTGCTGGAGGTACCTTTATGTCCATTACTTTGGGGGCGGCAACAAAGCTTCTTGATAATATGATGATTAATTACTCTGAATGGCACACTAAAAGGGCTCCACAAGGTAAGAAGGTAAATTCTGTTGAAGAAACCTCCTCCTTGAGTGATAAGATTGATTCTATTATGTCTATGCTTGTGAATGGTAGATCTAATGTTGATCCTAATAATGTTCCTTTAGCTTCATTGGTTGCTCAAGAAGAGCATGTTGATGTGAACTTCATTAAAATTAATAATTTCAACAACAATGCTTATAGGAAAAATTCTGGTAACAACTATAGGCCATATCCTTCTAATAATGGTAATGGTTATGGGAATTCTTACAACAATAATAGGAGTGTACCCCCTGGTATTGAATCCATGCTTAAAGAATTTATTAGTACACAAACTGCTTTTAACAAATCTGTTGAAGAAAATCTTGATAAAATTGATGTTCTTGCTTCTAAGGTTGATAGTCTAGCCTCTGATGTTGATCTTTTAAAATTGGAAGTTATGCCTAAAGAAGATAAAGATATTAAGTCATTTGCTACAGCAAACTCCATCCAAGTTCGAATTAATGAAAATATTAGATTGATGGCTGAATTGCATGCTAGGTGGGAAAAAGAGGAAAAACTAGCTAAAGAGAATAATGTAGCTAAAGTTTGGACTATTACCACCACTAGTAATGATGATGTTTCACATGTTGCTAAACCTCCTACTATCAATGGTAAAATAATTGGTGCTGGCAATATTTCTACTCCTAGTGCAAAGCGTGCAAAATTGCCTGAAACTGCTGAAATTGCTAAAACTGCTGAAATTGTTTGTGATAAAACTGCTGAAATTTTTCAAAATATTGGGGACAATGATCCCATTGCTGTAGATCATAATGTTTTAGATTTTGATGATTGTCATATCTCTGAAGTTATAAAGTTCTTACAAAAACTTGCTAGAAGTCCCAATGCTAGTGCTATAAATTTGGCCTTTACAAAACATATTACAAATGCTCTCATAAAAACTAGAGAGGAGAAACTAAAACTTGAAACTTCTATTCCTAGGAAGCTAGAAGATGGTTGGGAGCCCATCATTAAGATGAAGATCAATGATTTTGATTGTAATGCTTTATGTGATCTTGGTGCAAGTATTTCTATTATGCCTAAGAAAATCTATGATATGCTTGACTTGCCACCATTGAAAAATTGTTATTTGGATGTTAATCTTGCTGATAATGCTATAAAGAAACCTTTGGGGAGGATTGATAATGTTCGCATTATGGTTAACAATAACCTTGTCCCCGTTGATTTTGTTGTCTTGGATATTGAATGCAATGCATCTTGTCCCATTATATTGGGAAGACCTTTTCTTCGAACTGTTGGTGCTATCATTGATATGAAGGAAGGAAATATTAAGTATCAATTTCCTCTCAAGAACGGTATGGAACACTTCCCTAGAAAGAGAATGAAGTTACCTTATGATTCTATTATTAGAACAAATTATGATGTTGATGCTTCATCTCTTGATAATACTTGATTCACACTTTCTGCTCCTAGCTGAAAGGCGTTAAAGAAAAGCGCTTATAGGAGACAACCCATTATTTTACTTCTGCACTTTTGTTTTATATTTGAGTCTTGAAAGTTGTTACTACTGTAGAAACCTCTCCTTATCTTTATTTTATTGCATTGTTATGCCAAGTAAAGTCTTGGATAGTAAAGATGATACTAGATTTGGATTACTGCGCAGAAACAGATTTCTTACTGTCACGAAATTGAGCAGCCCCGTCTGTAGGTAACCCATAAAAATCTACCAATTTACGTGCGCGATCCTCAGATATGTATGCAACTTTCATTCAATTTGAGCATTTTCATCTGAGCAAGTTAAGTGCCCCAGAAAAATTCGTATTTACGGACTGATCTGTTTTGACAGATTCTGCCTTTTATTTCGCATTGCCTGTTTTGCTATGTTTGATGGATTTCTTTGTTCCGTTAACTTTCAGTAGCTTTGTGCAATGTCCAGAAGTGTTAAGAATGATTATGTCACCTCTGAATATGTAAATTTTCGATTATGCACTAACCCTCTAATGAGTTTGTTTTGAGTTTGGTGTGGAGGAAGTTTTCAAGGGTCAAGAGAGGAGGATGATACAATATGATCAAGAAGAGTGAAAAGTCTAAGCTTCGGGATGCCCCCGTGGTTCATCCCTGCATATTTTAAGAAGACTCAAGCATCTAAGCTTGGGGATGCCCAAGGCATCCCTTCTTCGTCGACAACTTATCAGGTCACCTCTAGTGAAACTATATTTTTATTCCGTCACATCTTATGCGCTTTACTTGGAGCGTCTGTTTGTTTTTATTTTTGTTTTTGTTTGAATAAAATCGGATCCTATCATTCCTTGTGTGGGAGAGAGACACGCTCCGCTGTTGCATATGAACACATGTGTTCTTAGCTTTACTTTTAATGTTCATGGCTAAGGTTGAAACCGCTTCGTTCATTGTTATATGGTTGGAAACAAAAAATGCTTCATGTGGTAATTGGTATAATGTCTTGAATAATTTGATACTTGGCAATTGTTGTGCTCAAATAGATCATGTTTAAGCTCTTGCATCATGTACTTTGCACCTATTAATGAATAACTACATAGAGCTTGTTAAAATTTGGTTTGCATGATTGGTCTCTCTAGAGTCTAGATATTTTCTGGTGAGGTGTTTGAACAAAAAGGAAGACAGTGTAGAGTCTTATAATGCTTGCAATATGTTCTTATGTAAGTTTTGTTGTACCGGTTTATACTTGAGTTTGCTTCAAACAACCTTGCTAGCCTAAGCCTTGTATTGAGAGGGATTACTTCTCATGCATCCAAATCCTTGAGCCAAAAACTATGCCATTTGTGTCCACCATACCTACCTACTACATGGTATTTCTCCGCCATTCCAAAGTAAATTACTTGAGCGCTACCTTTAAAATTCTATTCTTTGTCTTTGCAATATATGGCTCATGGGAAAACAGCCTTAAAAACTATTGTGGTGAAGAATATGTAGCTTATGTATCTTATTTCTTATAAGTTGCTTGTTGAGCGGTAACCATGTTTACGGGGACGCCACCAACTATTACACCTTTGTTGAATATCATGTGAGTTGCTATGCATGTTCGTCTTGTCCGAAGTAAGGGTGATTTATCATGATCAAACGGTTTGAGTATGCATATTGTTAGAGAAGAACATTGGGCCGCTAACTAAAGCCATGAATCATGGTGGAAGTTTCGGTTTGGACATCAATCCTCAATCTCTTATGAGAATATTATACGTTGTTGAATGCTTATGCATTAAAAAGGAGTCCATTACCTGTTGTCTATGTTGTCCCGGTATGGATGTCTAAGTTGAGAATAATCAAAAACGAGAAATCAAATGCGATCTTTCTCCTTAGACCTTTGTACAGGCGGCATAGAGGTAACCTTTGTGACACTTGGTTGAAACATATCTTATGCAATGATAATCCATGTAAATCCAAGCTAATTAGGACAAGGTGCGAGCACTATTGGTAATCTATGCATGAGACTTGCAACTTATAGGATGTCTTATACATAACACATATGATTTATTACTACCGTTGACAAAATTGTTTCTATGTTTTCAAAATGAAAAGCTCTAGCACAAAAATAGTAATCCATGCTTCCCTCTGCGAAGGGCCTTTCTTCTACTTTATTGTTGAGTCAGTTTACCTACTTCTTTCTATCTTAGAAGCAAACATTTGTGTGAACTGTGTGCATTGATTCTTACATGTTTACCTATTGCACTTGTTATTTACTTTGTGTTGACAATTATCCATGAGATATACATGTTGAAATTGAAAGCAACCTCTGAAACTTATATCTTCCTTTGTGTTGATTCAAAGCTTTCAACCAAGAATTTATTGCTTTATGAGTTAACTCTTATGCAAGTCTTATTGATGCTTGTCTTGAAAGTACTATTCATGAAAAGTCTTTGCTATATGATTCAGTTGTTTATTCATTGTCTTTACCATTGCTTCGAATCACGGCATTCATCTCATATGCTTTACAATAGTATTGATCAAGATTATGATAGCATGTCACTTCAGAAATTATCCTTGTTATCGTTTACCTACTCGAGGGCGAGTAGGAACTAAGCTTGGGGATGCTTGATACGTCTCAAACGTATCTATAATTTCTTATTTTCCATGCTACTTTTATGATGATATTCACATGTTTTATACACACTTTATGTCATTATTATGCATTTTCCGGCACAAACCTATTGATGAGATGCCGAAGAGCCAGTTGTTGTTTTCTGCTGTTTTTGGTTTCAGAAATCCTAGAAAGGAAATATTCTCGGAATTGGACGAAATCAACGCCCATGGTCTTATTTTTCCACGAAGCTTCCAGAAGACCGAAAGGGATACGAAGTGGGGCGACGAGGCGCCGCCACCATAGGGCCACGCAGCCAGGGAGGGGCCCGCGCCGCCCTATGGTGTGGGCCCCTCGTCAGCCCTCCGACTCTGCCCTTCCGCCTACTTATAGCCTTCGTCGCGAAAACCCCGATGCGAGAGCCACGATACGGAAAACCTTCCGGAGACGCCGCCGCCACCAATCCCATCTCGGGGGATTCGGGAGATCGCCTCCGGCACCCTGGCTGGAGAGGGGAATCATCTCCCGGAGGACTCTTCATCACCATGATCGCCTCCGGATTGATGTGTGAGTAGTTCACCCCTGGACTATGGGTCCATAGCAGTAGCTAGATGGTTGTCTTCTCCTCATTGTGCTATCATGTTAGATCTTGTGAGCTGCCTATCATGATCAAGATCATCTATTTGTAATGCCACATGTTGTGTTTGTTCGGATCCGATGAATATGGAATACTATGTCAAGTTGATTATCAATCTATCATATATATGTTGTTTATGTTCTTGCATGCTCTCCGTTGCTAGTAGAGGCTACGGCCAAGTTGATACTTGTAACTCCAAGAGGGAGTATTTATGCTCGATAGTGGGTTCATGCCTCCATTGAATGCGGGACGATGTGACGAAAGTTCTAAGGTTGTGGATGTGCTTGTTGTCACTAGGGATAAAACATCAATGCTTTGTCTAAGGATATTTGTGTTGATTACATTACGCACCATACTTAATGCAATTGTCTCGTTGTTTGCAACTTAATACTAGAAGGGGTGCGGATGCTAACTCGAAGGTGGACTTTTTAGGCATAGATGCATGCTTGGATAGCGGTCTATGTACTTTGTCGTAATGCCCCGATTAAATCTCATAGTAGTCATCGTGATATGTATGTGCATTGTTATGCCCTCTCTATTTGTCAATTGCCCAACTGTAATTTGTTCACCCAACATGCTATTTATCTTATCGGAGAGACACCACTAGTGAGCTGTGGACCCCGGTCCATTCTTTTACATCTGAAATACAATCTATCGCAAACTCTGTTCTTTCTTGTTCTTCGCAAACAAACATCATTTTCCACACCATACGTTTAATCCTTTGTTTACGGCAAGCCGGTGAGATTGACAACCTCACTTGTTAAGTTGGGGCAAAGTATTGTGATTGTGTTGTGCAGGTTCCACGTTGGCGCCGGAATCCCTGGTGTTGCGCCGCACTACACTCCGTCACCAACAACCTTCACGTGTTCCTTGACTCCTAATGGTTCGATAACCTTTGTTTCATACTGAGGGAAAACTCGCTGTTGTACGTATCACACCTTCCTCTTGGGGTTCCCAACAGACGTGTGTCAACTACCACGCCAACAGCAATGGGTTTGGGGCATTGGGGGCCACCCAAACCGACCTCCCCCCTATATAAATAGGGGAGGGGCAGGGGGCGCTCACCCCTTCCAGACATAGCTCTGGCCGCCCCCTCTCTCCTCCATAGAGCTGCTCCGGCTTGGCGAAGCCCTGCAGCTTTTCTCCTCCACCACCACCACCACGCCGTCGTGCTGCTTGGATTCCGAGGGGATCTACCACACCTCCGCTGCCCGCTGGAACGGGGAGAGGACGGGCTTCATCGACACCGTACGCACCACCGAGTACGGAAGTGCTGCCGGATTGCAGCACAGGATGATCGACTACATCAACAACGAGATCTAATCTCGTAGGCTTTGGAAATCTTCTAGGGTTAGTCTCACATACATCTCGTTGCTTCGATCTTCATAGATTAGATCTTGGCTTTTCCTAGATTGGATCTTGGTTTTGTTCTTGTTCACGGTAGAAAATTTTTGTTTTCTATGCAACGAACCCATCAGTGGTATCAGAGCCGTGTCTATGCATAGATCTGTTGCACGAGTAGAACACAATGCTTTTGTGGGCGTCGATGCTCTTGTTGTTTTTGGTTAGTGTACTTTGCATCTTGCGGGATGGTGGGATGAAGCGGCCCGGGCTAACTTTACATGACCGTGTCTCATGAGACTTGCTCCACGCTTGACATGCAACTTGTATTGCATAAGCGGCTTTGCGGGTGTCTGTCTCTCCCACCATGGTGAAGATCCAATTTACTCTTTCTATTGACAACACTAGTGTCACCGTTGTGGTTCATGTTCGTAGGTAGATTGGATCTTTCTCGAAAACCCTAAACCACGTAAAATATGCAAACCAAATTAGAGGCGTCTAACTTGTTTTTGCAGGGTTTGGTGATGTGATATGGCCATGATGTGATGATGATTATATTTGATGTATGAGATGTTCATTATTGTATTATGGCAACCGGCAGGAGCCTAATGGTTGTCTTTAAATTTGTTAAGACCTGCGTGTCTATTCATCATGTAATAGCTTTATTTTCAAGAAGTTGTTATAGTAGCTATAAGTGATGGACAACCATGAAGCGGCGCCATAGACCTTGGTGCAATGATGGTGATGATGGAGATCATGCTCATGTGCTTTGGAGATGGAGATCAAAAGCACAAGAAGAAAGGCCATATCATATCACATATTATGAATTGCATGTGATGTTAATCCTTTATGCATCTTATCTTGCTTACATCGCGACGGTAGCATTATAAGATGATCCCTCACATTAATATCAAGATAATAAAGTGTTCTCCCCTCGTATGCACCGTTGCTATAGTTCGTCGTTTTGAAGCATCTCTTGATGATCGGATGTGATAGATTCTACGTTCACATACAACGAGTGTAAGCCATGTTGCACGCGCGGAAATACTTGGCTTTGCTTGGCGAGCCTAGGATGTACAGACATGGCCTCGGAACACAGGAAACCGAAAGGTTGAACACGAGTCATATGGATGATATGATCAACATGTTGATGTTCATCATTGAAACTACATCATCTCACATGATGATCGGTTTTGGTGTAGTGGATATGGATCGTGTGCCACTAAACAACTATGAGGGATGTTGTATTAAGTGGGAATTCATTAGTAATTAGATTAAAACATGAACGAATTATCATGAACATAGTCTGAATAGTATTTTGAATTAAATTTGTAGAATTGGCATCCGTTATCTACCATGCGCTAGTCTTGTAATTGAGATAGAAATACTGTTAAGTCTGACAAGTAACTTTACGGACTGGTACCGTATTGTTAAAGAATCAAGATATGATTAAGTCCTATTGCAAACTTTTAGTAAACCTCACATTGCTGATTCAAAGGGCAATGGTTTCAATTAGTACCTAAAATCATCTTGTCTCCGTGAAACTTGAAGTTCAAATCCGTTTGAAAAGTAAGGAGCTGGAAATTTTGTTTTTAGAAATAAGCGAGGTATGAGATATATGTGATATCTAAGACCTTATTGCAAGATGATAGAATATAATCTAGTGAGACTACATAAACTCATAAGTTTTATGGGAATGTACGAAGGTTGAAGACGCTAGGCGTCCCGATCCTCCAACTAGTTGGGCACTAACGATATTCGCATATCCATGAAGTGATCATCCTTAGTATGCACCGTTGCTAACACTCGTCGTTTCGAAGCATCACGTGATGATCGGGTGTTACAGATTCTACGTGTGCATACAACGGGTGCAAGCCAGATTTGCACATGCGAATACTAAGGTTAAACTTTACGAGCCTATCATGTACAGACATGGTCTCGGAAAGTTGTCATGATTTGATGGATAAAAATTATGAGTGAAATTGTTCATCACATTAAAATGTTACTAATAGTGAAATCCGGAACACTTGTCATGTGATGATCAACTTCAAGGTAAGAACCTCAAGGTTATTGGTGTTTGACCAACAAAACCTATAAGTTATTGAAGGTGAGGTGTTTTTTGAGAATGAGGAAAGCTAAAAGAGAAATTACAAAAGATTTTTTGGCAAAAAGAAAGAAAATACTAGAAAGTCTAGCTCAGGTGTATATAGATGATATACATGTTATGAATGTATTCCTTGTTTGGTCACACAATGAAATTATTGGGTAGTTGTACCATATTGGTTGGTATGAAGTGTCATACAAAACAACGCAATACAAGAATACAATGGCCTAGGTGATTGACAAGGAATATGGTAGGAATGCACATCTGGAACAAAATAAAGTGTTGTTGTGTTCGTCGTTGGCATTCTACCTAGCCCTTCAGATTTATAATAAAGAACTTCATAATTGTTATTTTGTTCTGGTCAAATGAAAACAATGAGTTGTTCAAATTATGACAGTATTCCATGTACGATGGATAAGTTATTATAAATCTTTATGGTGAAACACACGTGCATAACACTGACGCTAAAATGCCATAAGGCAAATGATGTGAATTCCACTTATTAGTGGAACCGCCATTTAGGTCATGTTAGAAAGGAACGCATGAAGAAACTCCATGCTAATGGATTTTTGGAGTCATTTGATTTTTGAATCGTTTGGCGCTTGCAAATCTCTTCTAAAGAGAATGACTGAAATACCGTTCATAGGCCAAGAGTTGAACGGGCAACTAACTTAGTGGAAACACACATGATGATGTATGTGGGTTCACTCGGCATAGTTGTGTGCGGGAGATTCTTCTACTTCATAAAAACTTCCAACAATGAATTGAGTATATATATGTGGATATATTCGATAAGGAAGAAGTTTGAAACATTTGAATGGATTCAAATAAATTTCAGCATGAAGTGGAAATCATCGTAATAGAAAAGTCAAATATCTATGATTGGATCATGGTGGAAATATTTGAATTACGAGTTTTAGCGAACATCTAAGAGAGTTATGAAATTGTTACGCAACTCACGTTTCTTGGAGTATCATAGTGATGATGGAGTTTCCAAGAGACGTATCCAAACCTTGTTGGGTTAATGATGAGATAATATAAAATGATGCCATTATATTTTTGTGGATTAAGCTTTAGAGACTACCGCTTTTTCATTGAATAGAGCATCATCATAATCCGTTGAAATGACACCATACGAGTTATGGCATGGGGATAAACCCTAATAGTCCTTTCTTAAATTTTGGTATGCATAGCATAAGTAAATAAATTTACAACCAAAATTGGATGAATGTCTTTGTTGGTTATCCTAGAGAATTGATTGGGAATTCCTTCCACTATGGAGACAAAGACAAAAGTGTTTGTCGATGTTTCTTACTTATTTCCAAGAAATTGTTTCTAGCAAAGTATTTGAGTGGGAGGACAATGGAATTTGATAAGGTTTATGAACCTGAGCATGATGATCATAGTAGCACAGCATCGGAAATGGTTCCGGAAGCGGCCACGGCGATCATAGCTCCCATGTCTACAAAAGAGTTATAGTCATGGAGATCGAAGTACCCATTGAACCTTGTAGGTATGGTTTACTTTGTGATCAAATAAATGATTTGTGGACAAATGATTGATTTTGAACAATAATGAACCAACTACATACAAAAGAAGTTATGATGGGCTCTGACTCCGCTAAAATGGCTATGCGCCATGAAATCCAAGATAGGTGAATACTTTTTGAAAGTAAAAAGATGTATAAAATTAATAGACTTGGATGGAATATCCTTGAAGAAGCTCGACTTGTCGAAAAGTTGTTCTACGACAAAGTTCAAAGAGTTGACTACGATAAGATTAGATCTTCCATAGCAATGCTTATAGTTTATATGGATTATTCTAGTAGCCACTACATATTTCTTTTATGAGATATTTTAGTAGGATGGCAGAAATACATACCTTCCAGAAGTGTGTATTAAGGATGTATACTAGATACAACCAAGACTTTTGCTGGTCCGTGGAATACTAGATAGGTATACAAACTTCAATTGGATGAAGTGAGTATCGCGGAGTTGGAATCTTCACCGGATGAAATAGTCAAAGAGTTTTTGATTTCATCAGAAACGATGAAGATGCTTGCATTTGCAAGAAATTAAGTGGGAGCGATGAGACATAGTTATAATATTATATGTGGCTGACATATCATTGATTATAAATGATGTAATTATATACTTGATGTGTTTAAAAGGTTTCGTTGAGAATTAACTTCAATGAAAGGATATGAACTGAAACATATTTAGTGTCAAGATCTATGAAGATAGATTGAAACACACAATAAGTTTAAGTCAAAGTACATAGAATGATTATTGAAGTAGTTTAATATAAAAATATTAAGCAGGTGTTCTTTTCATGTGAAGGTTTATCAAGACTTGAGTGTATTTGACACTCGACGAGTAAAAACACATGAGTGATTTTAGATCACGAATAATATGTACGAAGTCAGATGTCCTGTGCTCTAAAGTGTTACAAGCATATACCAGAATGATTCATGCAATGATCATTGGACGACAGTAAGAATATCCCTGGGTGCTTTAGAAGAACCAAGGATATATATATAGTTTGGGATTTCTAGTTTCGTGCCCCTGGTTCGTTAGTTGTACTCAGTTTTCCCCAGCCCTTAACTTTTCCTCAGTTTTCCCCTCCCTCTAGTTTGAAACCCCTTTCAGAGGCTCGGACGGGAGGGTTGCCGTCTGTTCAGAGGCCTTCACGTTACCGGTGACGGCTAGGGAGCCGCGGTGGTTTTGACTTGACCGTTGCTTTCAAAATGTGTTGACTATTGACTCGGAAGAGCTGACCCAAAGCTTTCCCCTCCGTCCAGAGGCCGGAGGAGCTCACACACCGCCCTCCGCCGCCACGCCATCCCGCCCACCTACCTTATGGCGTCGTCCGCCGCCGAGCCGGCCCCGCCCCCACCACCACCCCCGGGAGCTCCGCCTCCACCGGATCTGGATCTACCCCTCGTCCTCGTTTGTAATTCCGTCCGGTGTGCGGACTATTCCCGCCAGCCGTGGAGAAGATTGGGAATCGGAGGGATCTAACGCATGGATTCCATCCGGGTAAGCATCGTCCGCCTATCCCATGTGAATTAACAGGTAGGCAGTTTTTGAGCGCCAATCGTTGTTGCTCAACTAAGCTGCGTTGCTTTTCGAATAGGATGGATCCAGCGTCGGCTTTTCGGCTGGTGGTTAGGCTGGATTCTAGCTTTACGCGTGATTCTAAACGCCATAATGAATGGGTTTAACTTCCCTGCGGTGGTTGCAACCACCATCTCGTTGACGGATTTCAAAGCTAACATCTACGATAACTACACCTGGAGCTCTCTCGATGCAGTTCATTTCGAATATTTCAACAGCTCGGAGGGAAGATTTGTTCCACTAATTTCCGAAGACGATCCGGGATTTCTTTTTGCTTTGAATGCTTCTTGCCGGTTCGGTAAAATTCGTATCCATGTGGACGGGGGCCGGGCATCATCTCGGTGCTGGGGCATCATCGGGTGGTCGAGCATCATGTCTCTCTACTGCTGCTGCCTCTGCTAATAGTGTGCGCCGTGGCGCTCCTTGTAGGTCCACAGCAGCACCATCTGTCCCCGGTGCTAGTGGTAGCCAGATCGTTCGTACGGTCGATGTGGAGGACGATGCGGACATTGAGGATCAGCCTCCTCAAGATGATGAGGATGAGTTGATGTTTCCTGAATTGGTAGATCGATGCGATAGCGGGCAATGGAGGATCAATACATGGAAGATATGGCTTTTGGTGCCGGATTTGATGACACCGATGATGAAGAGAAGAATGAGAATGATGACAGACCTCGTTTTAGCCGATTACGAAGGTGAAGACTTGCCAACAATTGAGTGGAACAGGGAGAAACCCCAGCTTGTAGAAGGCACCGTGTTTCAAACGATGATGGACTGCCGTAATGCAATTACTACATATCACATTCTCACTAAGAATAATTTTGAGGTTATTAAAAGTGAGCCAGGTAGGTTCACAATTAAATGCCCATACCCAAGGTGTAGGTTTAGGATGCATGCATCCACAATGTGCAGAAGCAGCTTGGTTCAGGTACTACGCCAACCAGTTGTGTATTTAGATCACGGTGTAAAATTTGTTATCTATTACTGACATCCCTTATCATTATGTTTCAGATAAAGAAGAATAATGAGATCCATAGGTGTCCACCTCTAGGGGGGAGCCAGAGCTGAAAACAAAGCTAGCGAAGACTAGGTGGTTGGCAGATGTAATCCTAGATTGGCTGAGAGAAGATCCTTCACTTGGTCCAACAGCACTCGTAAAAAAGGTGGTTGAGAAGTATAAAATGAAAGTACCTTACATGAGGATGTTCTATGCAAAGGAAATGGCTCTTGACAAGATCAATGGTCCATGGAATGAAAGCTTTCGGTTGCTTTACACTTTCAAAGCTGAAGTGGAGATGGCTAGTCCGAGCAGTGTTGTAGCGATAGACAAGCATACGAGTTCCCTACAAATTGAAAAGCGGGAAGGTAATGCACAAGGAATGTTTCGGAAGGGCTTTTGTTTGTTTCAAAGCTTGCTTGGAAAGGCTTTTTGGACGGTTGCGAGGCCTTATTTGGCCGTGGATGCATCAGCTCTTCATGGCAGGTTTAAAGGACAGCTAGTTGCTGCTACTGCAGTTGATGGACATAATTGGATGTTCCCTGTTGCTTATGGGGTTTTGGAGGTTGAGTCACAGGAAAGTTGGACTTGGTTTCTGCAGAATTTGCGCGACCATTGTAGGGGATGGCAGATCCGTGGGATACCCTGCATACACGCATTGTTTTTCATGAGTGTTATAGTGGGTGAAGATGGTGAAGTTGATCAGTATGTGTCAGAGTATTTCTCTGTTGCCAAATTTAGGGCTGCATATGCTATGAATGTTCCTACCTTGTTGGGAAAAGACCAATGGATGAAAGTCGATCCAAGGCTTCAAAGCTGTACTCTCCGTATTGACTAGACCGGCAGGTAGGCCGAGGAAGAATAGGATCGAGCTAGTGCGAAGGTGGTGCACCGTTTCGAAAACGTAAGTGCAAGCGTTGTAGAATCCAGGACACATTGCTAGGCTTTGTAAAAATGGAGTTGACCCAACTTTTGGAATGGAAGATCGGGCGGGAGCAGAAAATGCGAGAGGAGAATGAAGCAGCAATTCAACTTGAGATTGAAGCGAGCAGTTCAACATGAGGTGATTGAAGCAAGCAAATGCGAGAGGAGATTGAAGCAGCAGTTCAACATGAGGAGATTGAAGCATCAAATGCGAGAGGAGATTGAAGCAGCAGTTCAACATGAGGAGATTGAACCGATGGATCGAGAGCGGAGGGAACGAGATGGATGTAGAGCTGCTTGAACCGATTGGATGGAGAGCAGAGGGAACAAATGGATATAGAATGGCTTCAACCGATGAGTCTAGAGGAGAGGGAACAGTATAGTCGAGAATGCCACGAAAGTAGTAAGGCCATGATACAAGCTAACTTCGAAGAGTACATGGCAGAAGAAAAAGCACAAGCTTTGCAGAAGAAGAAGAACAAGAAAGAGGGCAAAAGGAAGGTAGACACCGGTAATATCCCTGGTAGGGTTACCCGGAGTAAGGTGGTGGCCCGGCGAGTCACACCGAGGAGCAAGAGAAAGATTTTATTCTGAACAACTAATTTGAATTTGTATGAACAATTTGTATTGGGGTTCCCTTTGTATTGGGGATGCCTTTGTGGTGAACAATTTGAATTTGTATGAACAATTTGTATTGTGGTTCCCTTTGTATTGGGGATCCCTTTGTGTTGAACAATTTGAATTTGTATGAACAATTTGTATGCCACATTTAAGCCACATTTATCATTTTAGGGTTTTAGGGTTTTAGGGTTTTAGGGTTCAATTCAAAATAATTCAAAACATGGTGGAACCTTCCCATGGAGCCTTGTTATGTTACCTACAACCTAGAGAAATAATAATGGAAAAGGAAATATAGAGATATGAAGTTTTTATGCCAAAAGCTTCAAAACCACTTCCTAGTCCATGAGCTACTAGATATGAAGATGCAGGGCTTTCTCGCTCAATACACCTCCCAAATACCCACTATGCTTACAAACTTTGTCCAAATGAGTCCAAATTCGTCACACTTGTGTATCTTTGAGTTGCAAACAATATCTAGTCGGCCAAAATGTAATATATTGTTCAAATAACACAATTTTACAATTTTTATGCCAAAAGCTTCAATTTCCCTTAGTCCGTTTATTACTTGGGTGCCCCTGTTTTACTTAGTGTTACTCAGCTTTCCCCTCCGGGCCCACTTGTTTTACTCGGTCATACTCAGTTTTGCCCTTCCGATAAACATTTCCTCACTTTTCCCCCTCTTAGTTCTACTCGGTTTTCCTAACTTGTACTCACCGGCTGATCTCTCGATTGGTCGAGATGTATGTCACACGGATCTTGGTTGGTTGAAAGCTCAACGAACGCTTGCACCGTTCGATCATTTATGATCGGACGGCTCGTATCTCTCTCTCTACCACGATGGACGCATACGGAGACAAGAGCAGAGCACATACCTACCAACCCCGGCAGTCGCATATTCCAGTCGCATCCTCCTCTCTCGTATTTCCTCTCTTACTACGGCGGTCGCGGCGGCGCGGATCTAACCGTGCGTGCGGCGGCGTGCGGCGGCGCAGATCTAACCGTGCGTGCGGCGGCGTGCGGCGGCGTGCGGCGGCGCGGATCTAACCGTGCGTGCGGCGGCGTGCGGCGGCGCGGATCTAACCGTGCGTGCGGCGGCGCGGATCTAACCGTGCGTGCGGCGGCGTGCATCTAACCGTGCGTGCGCCGTGGATCTAAGAGTGCCGGTGAGGATCTAACCGTCAGAAATAGTTGAAATGTCTCTCTCTGTCTCACTTTCGATTCTATTCTCGGATCTGTTGAATGATGAAGAACACCAAGACGGCGGCCGTGCCGACGGTGGTCATCGATGCCACGAACATTGAAGCCATCGCCTACAACATCGCTTCGACGGCGCAGACCCAGCCTTCAATGTCGGAGCCTCGTTGATGTCTCACTTCCGGTGCCGAGAGTGCGAATCGATGCCAAGACGATTGAAGCCATCGTCTACAACCGCGCTGCAAAGCCGCCGATCCAGCCCTCCGCAGATCCGTCGCCGATGAAGTACACCAAGACAGCGGCGGTTCCGACACTGGTCATCGATGCCACGAACATTGAAGCCATCGCCGATAACATCGCTTCAACGTTTGATGGCGCCGATGACCACCCCTCAGCCGCCCGTCGTCCCGGCCTTTCTTGCCCATCGCTGCGCGACCGTGTTCGACGCCGCAAATTGGGATAAATTATTATAAATTTGTATTTTTCAATTTCCAAATGGGATAAAATTGTTCGAACTACTACCTCCGTCTCAAAAAAAGCTTCTTCACGTTCTTGATGTGTCCATGTACATCCGTATGTATGATTTGAATTCTATCCCAACTTGATTGGGAAGATATTGATATGTATTTGATCCGGAGGCTGGTACATGCTTTCACTTTTGGGACCCCTTCACTTTATAAAATGTTCATGCATGCTAAAATTATCGTGCACATTACTTAGCACAAGTAGGAAATTGTACACCGAAATACAGTGCTTAGAGCCACAACAAAATACAAGTGGTTAGAGCCATCTACTGAATAACAATTCTATACTAAATCGTCTACCGGAACCACATAACTGCTAGGACAGGGATGACACCTAATAAACTGCGATGAATCTACTTTTCTCCTCTCCCATCACTTTAAGTTCATGTTCTAGATTTTTTACCACTTGATCAAATACGCAAGATCTGTCTCAACTCTCAACTTCTCCTTGCAAATAAGCTCGAATTCTTCTTTCTTCCTCCACAATACGCTTCAGCTCGAATATCATCAGGTTTTTACGGGCCAATTCATCACCTAAATTGGCCACCTTCTCCTCCAAATCCATCCTCCGGCTACACCACTCGGTTGATTCATCTTGGTATGCAATGTACCATGGATCATCGGCTTGCCCGGCTAACCGTAACAATAATGGAAAAAAGAACAACTGAAATCACCCCAACAGGCCGTGGCGGAACTTCAAAATTCAACGGTAGTACGAGAGCTGAAGCTATATACCCGCACTTCCGACGAGGTAGGAGAAGTAGAACGTGGCCACGACATGATCGAATCCCCACCCTCGCCGGTGTACCCGCTACGACGAGACATTGAGGACTATTTCGTACCTGCAAACTCCAATAAATTACGGGAACCGAATCGATTAGGGGGCGGGGGAGGCAGAAGCGGAGGTCTGCCAATTGGTGCGCGGAACAAATCCCGGTCGTCGTGGGCGGCGGATCTGCTTGCGGCGGACTTTCCTGCGGTGGGTACAATGCGTGCGGACGAAACAAGTGCTGGAGCCGTGGTTGACGTGCAGCGCCGCAGTTCGTCCGACGCCGCCGGGGGACGAGCCGGCGGCGCGACGAGGCGCCGGCGCGCCGCCGGCGATGGCTGCTCCGTCCGACGGTGGGGAACGAGCTGCCAGCGGTTCTCCGGTCTAGCTTAAGAATAATTAATTAGCGAACTTGTTGCTTCTCTCTATGATATTCTCTAAAGACATATATCAGAGCGGCAAGATATGATTTTTTCTCTCTAAATAAATAGACGACCCCACTGGTCATTGGCTGCGGCAGCCCCACAGAGCGGCAATATATGTCTTTTCCTGAAAAATAGACGACCCCACTGGTCATTGGCTGCGGAGGCCCCACAGAGCGGCAATATATGAGTTTCTCTAAATAAATAGACGACCCCACTGGTCATTGGCTGCGGCAGCCCCACGGAGCGGCAATATATGTCTTTTCCCTGAAAAATAGACGACCCCACCGGTCATTGGCCGCGGAGGCCCCACATAGCGGCAATATATGAGTTTCTCTAAATAAATAGACGACCCCACCGGTCATTGGCTGCGGCAGCCCCACGGAGCGGCAATATATGTCTTTTCCTGAAAAATAGACGACCCCACTGGTCATTGGCTGCGGAGGCCCCATAGAGCGGCAATATATGAGTTTCCCTAAATAAATAGACGACCCCACTGGTCATTGGCTACGGCAGCCCCACAGAGCGGCAATATATGTCTTTTATTGAAAAATATATGACCCCACTGGTCATTGGCTGCGGCAGCCCTATAGAGCGGCCCCATTTGTCATTGGCAGCACCGCGTATAAAATCATGAAATAAAACGGCCCACACGTCAGCGATAGATGGATGGCTGCTCCGACGTGTCTCCCGACCCTACCCGTCGGCACGAGACGGTCGGGGAGGAGCTGCCCCTGTGCGGCCCCACCCGGTCGGACTAACGGTCAAGGCCTCGACCTGACGGCTACCGGCCGTTCCAGCACTTGTGCGTGTTTCAAACTAGAGGAGGGGAAAACTGAGGAAAAACTAAGGGACTGGGGAAAACCGAGTACAACTAACGAACTAGGGGCACGAAACTAGAAATCCCTTCATTTTATGTACCACGGAACAAAGGTGTTTGTTCACCATGTAGAAACCAGTACCTGTGATATTTCTTTAGTCCATTTATCTCCATCCCAATGTTCCATGCATTGAAGAACAAATAAGCCACATGAATTGCTGCAACATTAATTCAGTTCATTGAGTTAGTACATGCAATAGTAGTGTAATATGTAGTGTAATAGTAGTGCAATAGTTAGCATGTACTGACCCATCTTTTTGCTGCGGCATATCGTATGATTTTATATTCCAAGATATCACATCAGGGAAAAATCCAGATGTAGATTTGTTGTACTCTTGGATGTCAGCAGATATTTGTTGTCTCTATAGAAATAAAGATAATTAGATGTTTCTGTACGCATGCAATTTGAAGACAATATGTAGTAGAAGAAACAGTACCAGAGCCCTGACAGTGTCTATTGTCACACTTAATGGAAATAATGAAACTTGGAATTCTTCCTTCGGTGTGTGCATGATCACGGTAGTCCAGTGATTATTCGATATGTTAACTGGAAAATATGCCTGTGTCACAGGAAAAATTTTCATTGCAATTTAAATTAGTATTCGTGCTAATTTTTGTCATATTGATGGAATACTTTACCTTGTCCCGCCTAAAATATTCGTCGATAACTCGTTGAATGGTTCCAGTTCTTACAGCTAAGTGATCATCGTTCTTCTTATTATTTTTTGTTTTGTGGCCTTTGCGATGTTTTTCTAGCAGGAATGATGACCTCCACGCTGCACATAAGTACCGATCATCCCCAACACGACGAGACAAATCTCCAATGTAAGCATCGATAACCTGAAAAACAAATGTTTGGTGTAGTTAACACATCAACATACATGTGCATTATTGAAACATCAAATAGTATGTGCACAGTTGAATCATGAGCTATGTACTTACATCATCTGTACACCATTTATGGTCTAGAACCACTTTAAGCCGTTGTGATGTCAATGTGACGCCAATATCATTTTTGTAGATAATTTTTTTCCCATTTTCCTCAGTCTTGCAGCAGAGTTGAACAAAAATCTCTGCTGCTGCAATGTGTTCCGCTGTTAACGCAGTAGAGTCTTGCGGAATTTCAACATCATTGCTCGAAGGAGTAGCTGTACACACAAATTTCATTGTGGTTAGTATCAGATTACTAATCAAAAAGTTAACTAAAAAAATTCCATTGCGTACCTATTGCGGGAGTTGGTTTTTTTCGAGGTTGACGTTTCGTTCGATTCTCAATGATATAAGGATACTGCAGTTTAAGAGGGAGCTTCCGCTTCCTCTTTCCATTTACATCTTCATTCTTCCCGGTTGCACTATTGACGCTTTTTGATCCTTCTGAGGCACCCTCTTTGTGTTCGTCTTGTTTGTTCATCTTTTGGAGCGCAGGTTCAAATATATTTGATGGCACCTCCGATGAAGAGGCCTCCTTAAAACCTTCAGGAAGTTGCCAAGGATTGTCTGGCGTGCCATCCCCTACGAAGTCACACTTGGTCCTTGCAGGAGTGATGTAATCCTCTTCTTTATGGCCCTCTTTGGACACCTACGGAAAGGAAACATACAAGCACATGACGCAGGTAAAATATCCAAAGTATTACAGAGATTGTATATTGTAAGCAGTAGATTGTATATTCAAAATAGTGGAAGCATGTTAATCTGAATTATTTGTTGTAAAACTAACCTTGTCAACATCTTCTTTAGGTAATGACACACTCCGGGTGTCACTTTTCTTGTCGTAAACAAATTCTTTCCGTTCAGGTACACCGTTGAGGTAAGATCCGTAGCCTTGGTCATAGCAGTACTGTTCTGAAAGTGTATCCGCAAATGGCTTGTACGTAACACCTGATTTGTTTAATAATTTGACAACATCCTGCAACAAGAAAACAAATTTAAGCATGTCAATAATAATTAAATACATGGTGAACTTTGTGGTTCAGAATTTTTCGGCCAAATCACCTTCGCGCATCTCTCTGGTAGTTCTTCCATTATCTCCCTCTTCAAATCCTGCATCATCCTCTTCATGGTGGTTTCCATCTTTATTTCCCACGACGGACCGGTGGGTTTTCTCGAGGTACTAGCCTTCCCAGTGCTCCTTCCATTGCCCTTTCCATTGCTCCTTCCATTAACCGGTTTTTTAATTTCTGCACCCATGTTTTCGTTTCCATGAGTTTGCTTCCCATACTTTTGCCTATATTCCTCTGTGATGGTATCTTGAATCTAAAATTCGCAAATTTAATATGTCAGTACGATATTTGACAGTACATAGTTATATACAAAACAACTATAATAAATGAAATGGCCGGTTAGCTATGATTATGTTGACTGCCAAAACCCACCGGCGGGCAGCGGCCTTGTCAACACTGTAGAGCCGGGGGGAGCCTAGAGCTGCGGCTGGCTGAGACCCCTCCGAGCGACGGCCCGCAATGCTCTTCTGGTCACACGCGGCGTTGCGAAGTGCAAGGGCGTGCCACCCGACCTATACCTCGGTCGTGAAGGTGATGAGGTTGCCTCGCTTAGTTTCCCGCAGGGCATACATGTAAACGTTAAATACGAGCCTCGATCGGCTCTCAGGTTATCCCGTGAATCGGCTCAAAGAGCCGATCCACCCATGATCCGTACGGGGTGCACGAATACTTGGTGGTCCTGCTTGATCAAGATGAAGCTAATGAGATCTACGACGATTTAGGGTTTTCACCGCATAACCGGATCATCCTACTCCAGGTTGGGCCTTGCGGCCACGCACGGTGCTCGTAAGCCGATCCTAAACAAGGCCGGAAAACCAACATGAAGTTGATCCTAGGAACATCCCGTTTAGGACTTGCGAACGCCACCCTACGTGCCACTGGATCCTCCCCCCCATTGTAAGGCCAAACTAGTGCAGATATTAAACTAATCCTTGTAGAACAAGGAGCAATCGTAACGGATCAGATCTACTAAATAATGATCAAGCGGGGTGCCGCCCCCACACCTGAGATAGGCGTGAGGACGGCTAGATATGCAAGGGTTGCACTACGTAAGCATGCTTAAACGAAGAACAATGCTAACCCTAACACACCTAATGATAACTACGTTGCTCGCCATCAAAAGCGCTTCGAGACGAGCAACGCATGAACAACGTGGCTTGTGCTGCCTAGATCGCAAGATGCGATCTAGGCAGCATGTCGCTTACCCGATAGAAACCCTCGAGACGAAGGAGTTGGCGATGCGCCGAGATTGGTTTGTTTTTGGGGTTGAACGTGAGTTGTTGTTTATTCCATAAACCCTAGGTACATATTTATAGTCCAGGGACTTTCTAATGTGGGCGTGCACTAAACCGTGCACGAGATAAGATTCTATCTTCTAAACTGATACATAGATCTATTATATCAAGATACACGGGCTAATTAAGCCCAAATTCTCCGTGCGAGGCCGCTTCATAGTTCTTTAATATGTAATCTCCCAAGCCCATCTTGATCGCGGCCCACCTCCTGATTTAGTCTAAAATCTGGTGATAACACATGCCCCCCTGGTTTTGGAAATAACATTTCCAAAATCATTATGCTTTCCCTTCGGAGGGTCATGTCGTGGCAGAGCAGAGCCGTTACAGCATCCGTCATCATTATGCCCTGTCTTCTCAGCTTCTCTAAAAATTCGACAGCCTTTAGCATCGATCCCTTGGAAGTTGTAATGGCATTAATCCTTCACCAGATTTCTCATTATTTAACCGCGCCGACCGGTTAGCTCTCTCTCCATCCTCTTATTCCATCCCAGCTATCGGCACCAAAAAACCCTCTCCTCCTGTAGCAATGTCTTCCTCTTCCTCTTCCTTCTCAAAACTCTTCCCCCAATCTTCGCCGAAGAAGAAGACCGAGGACAGCCTCCACCCCGCAGTGAATCCCTTCTCCTCTGACAAGGAGGAAAAAGAAGGAGAAGCAGCGAAGGCCAAAGCTTCTCCTTCCGCCCAGCTTCCGCCGAAGAAGCGCCCCCGCATGTGGGCGGACAGCGAGGACGAAGATGATGACGAAGAGGAAGAGGGGGAGGATGACTCCTCCTCCTCCATCGGGTACCCGCCGACCAAGCGCTTCCGCTCCTGGGCGGACAGCGAGGATGATGATGATGACGAGGAGGAAGAGGCTCCGGCCAAGGGCTGGGGCAGCAGCGACGAGGAGCTCCCCGGGAGCAGCGCCGACGACACCGACGGCGGCGATGACGAGGACAGCGACGACTAGTAGTATAGGACTAGTGGTAGCAGTGCACTAGGCACCAGATCCCTCTTTTGAGAGCCATCGGCTCTTTCTTGTAAAGCCGCTCCTTGGAATTAATGAAATCGTTCTTTCTATTCATCCTTTAATCGCTCCAATTCCATTCCTTCCGTTTGTCATGCTAAGACCGATAGCAATGCGTCGGACTTCTCTCCTTTTCTTGCAGCAACAGCACAGTCCAAGCCCTGTACTAGACGACGGCTTTTCCTTCCCAGTTCCTCCCTGAGACGACCATGATTGCAGCCGCCACCGAGGTGACTCTGATCGGCTCTTAAAAACAGGGCATCTTCCAGGCTTGTTGCCCCCCAAGTCTTAGCCGAGGCAGAACAGAGCTGTATGGACCTGGGCTCGATCATGTCTGAGGGAGCTCTTTACGCCAAGCTAGCCGATTTGAACATAAATCGGCTTCTCAAAGCAGTAAAGCCTTCAAGGCGATCCGCCCCCGAGCTTTTCGGCTCCTCGCCGGCCGGAAAGGTTCCTTTCCTTTGATGGATCTAATGTCATCCATCCTTGACCTGATCCGTCCGCCCATGCTGCTTCTGATATTGTTCTTGAAGGAATCTCTCTTGAGTCGATGGCCATGCATCGGCTGTGCTCGAAAATTTTCGAATTTTCACTTTATTACGGCCGACCTGTGCATCGGCCCCCATATTCCAATACCCATCAACAAAAGATGAGATGCTTCTGTTGCATATCCTCGTATTTTCATATACCGGGTGCCCCCCGAGCCGATTCTCGTCAAGAAAATTGATGGTATCGGCTCTGTTGGATAACATGTTGAACCCAGGCAGAAAGGTAGGTGAGGATAATTTTGGCCGATTGCTGGAATCGGCCTCCACGTTGCTTGCTCGTTGAAGGTCTTGTAAGTTCCCTTCGTAAAATTTTTTTTTTTTTTGGGGCCGATCACAAGGATCAGCCTCTCCCGGTTTGCCCATTGGTTTGATCTTGCTACTTGGTCAGGCTGGATGAAACCAACCCAACCTCTGACTTGATGCGCCTGCTGTCGTCCACCTTGAGTGCTCCGTAGAGTCGTGGAGCGCTACGCTCTGTCGGCAAGACGAGTACCATGTTTGTGCCAGCCGATGTCTCATCATCGGCTTTCCTCTGTTTGGGGCGCCACTCCATTTTCCGTGGACGACCCTCTTCATCCAGGGTTCGCTGAACCTTTGCAGCCAGATCAGGCCGTGCCTTTCTTAGCGTATGCAGGTACAACCTTTCGGCTTCCTCCAGGCCGCGCAATCGCTGAACCCGGCGCTTTCGGGAACGGCCGAGTCCGTCGTGGCACCACCTTGGCCGGTGGTACCTGTCTTCTTCCACTTCTCCCTCGTCTTCCGAATCTTCAAGATCTGCCCAACGAGGTGACTCGGCGCGTTTGCTTTGTGGCGGGAGAGGCCCTAGGCGCTCGAACACGGACACGTTGGCTGCCTCCTTCTTTTCCGATTGCATTCGGGCAATTGCCGATTGTGGGCAATCGGCTCATTCCTGAATCCCAGCAGTGTCTGAAGAAGGGGCAGTCCCAGTGTCTGGTGTTGTCATCTTGCTCCCTGGATGCTTCCGTGGCACAGCGCTCGTGCTCCTCCTCATCGCGATCCTGCCGACGATATCTTCTGGCTTCTCTAGCCAAACGATCTTCTCTATCACCGTAATTGGGTCGCCGGCGTTGGTCATACTCGACTAACATATTTGTTGAGGAGGTGATCGAGAGGGGTCGCCGATATCTTATATTCTTCACCTCTCCCTCCGTGACATAGCGCTTGCCATCATGATGGAGCCGATCGCGTGGAGCGGCCTCCTTCGTGTCCTTGCTATGAGAGCAGCTGCCCTCATCTCCATCTTTGCCGCAGTGGTTTCCAGTGTCCTACCATGTTGATGCCGAACGAGGGACCTGGCTGGCAACCTTCGTGGTAGGTGATTTCTACCATGTTAACGGCGGGGAAGGGTTGGGTGTCGACCTTCATGGCGTACTCGGTTGAAAATTAGCCGCCCCTTCTCTATCGCCGCTTGGATGTGCCGACGCCACACCCGGCAGTCGTTGGTGGCATGGGAAAGCGAGTTGTGGAATTTGCAATACGGCTTTCCGTTTAGCTCTTTCGCCGTGGGGAACTTGAGACCTTCGAGAATCGTCAACTGTTTCTCCTTGAGCAGGAGGTCGAAGATTTGTTCAGTCTTGGTTATGTCAAAATCAAATCCCCTGGGCGGCCCTGGTGGCTTTACCCATTTGCAGGCCACAGGGGTTCCCCCCTGAGTCCACTCAGCCACTGCTATCTCTTGGCCTCCCGCAGGCACTTCATCCTCTTCCGTATCGACCATAACTACTGCACGTTTGAACTTGTCTTGGTACAGGTCGGGGTGGCGCTGTTCATATGCTGATAGTTTCGAACCATGTGCGCCGCCGAGGGATAATCTGCTTGGGAGGCCATGTCCTTGAGCTGTGTTGCAAGGCCTCGCTATTGCCAACTCGATCGCTTCCTTTTCAGTTATACGAACCGAATAACATCGGTTCCTAAGATTCCTGAAGCGCTGGATGTATTCCGTCACCGTTTCCCCGCGCTTCTGACGTAGTTGTGCTAGATCGGCAATGCCAGACTCGGAAGCTTCTAATGGTATTGCATATGGAACTGTTCTTCCAATTGCTTCCAAGACTCGGATGGAATTCGCCGCGCGAGAGGTGTACCACCCAAAAGCCGATCCCGTGAGGGACCGTGAAAAGAGCCTCACGCGTAGCTGATCCGACACCGAAGCCGGTCCTAGTTGAGCCAAATATCGGCCGACGTGCTCGATGGAGCTGGAGCCATCCGATCCACCGAATTTGGAGAAGTCGGGGAGCCGATATTTAGGTGGCAGCGGGATCATCTCGTAATCGTCAGGGTACGGCTTGGAATAGCCGACTGCCCTTCTTTTCGGCATCATGCCGAACTGGTCTCTCAGTATGGTACTGATCTGATCCGCTGTGCTGGCCGTAGGAGTTGTACTCTGAAGATTTGCCGGGGTGGCGTACTTGGCCTGCCATGTTTGCTTTTCCAGCTCTGAGCCAGCTGCAGGAGCTGGGCTCGGGAGTTTCGTCGGTGTGGCGTATTTAGTTAGCCACGTCTGCTCTGTCGCCGACGTTCCTCCCGTCTTCGCCGGAGTCCCCGATGTTGTGGCCTGGTTTGTGAGTGCCCGGTCACCACAATCCGGCACATACATGCACGCGTATCCATGAGGGATCTCCTTAGGCGCCTCCATTAAGAACCGGTAGTCACCGGGGTCGCCACCAATCCTCGTAGACGAGGAATGCCGGTGTAGTCGGCACTTCAGCTGGTGCTGCCAACGCAAATGGCAGCGGTGGACGGGACCGGAATGGCAACTCTCCTTGATGAGTCCCGAGAGCTGGTCCCGACGGCGAGTACCGGTGGCTCATGATCTCTCGGATCACGCGCGGAGCGACACGCTCCAGCGCGTTGACCAAGTTCTCGCAGTGGCGGTGTAGCGAGTGAGCCACCGGGTAGTTGATCTCCTCGCCGCGACCCCCGGTGCGTTCCTCCGACGAGGTAGAGAGGTCTATCCCATCGAGTGCACCTTCCGGTGAGAACCCCTTCCATCCGATGCCACCGAACGGGTTCTCCGAAAAGAGCCGATGAGGTCGGCTTCGAGGGTAGCCTTGATCTCGTTGTATTGCTTCTTGAGGTCGTCGAGCGGATCCTCGTAGGTGACCGGCGTGCCGTCCGCCATCTCAGATGTAGATGGCGATGTGGTTGATGTAGACGATTGTCCCACCGGGCGTGCCGGAATGTGTTGACTGCCAAAACCCACCGGCGGGCAGCGGCCTTGTCAACACCGTAGAGCCGGGGGAGCCTAGAGCTGCGGCTGGCCGAGACCCCTCCGAGCGACGGCCCGCAATGCTCTTCTGGTCACACGCGGCGTTGCGAAGTGCAAGGGCGTGCCACCTGACCTATACCCGGTCAGGAAGGTGATGAGGTTGCCTCGCTTAGTTTCCTGCAGGGCATACATGTAAACGTTAAATACGAGCCTCGATCGGCTCTCGAGTTATCTCGTGAATCGGCTCAAAGAGCCGATCCACCCATGATCCGTACGGGGTGCACGAATACTTGGTGGTCCTGCTTGATCAAGATGAAGCTAATGAGATCTACGACGATTTAGGGTTTTCACCGCATAACCGGATCATCCTACTCCGGGTTGGGCCTTGCGGCCACGCACGGTGCTCGTAAGCCGATCCTAAACAAGGCCAGAAAACCAACATGAAGTTGATCCTAGGAACATCCCGTTTAGGACTTGCGAACGCCACCCTACGTGCCACTGGATCCTCCCCCCCATTGTAAGGCCAAACTAGTGCAGATATTAAACTAATCCTTGTAGAACAAGGAGCAATCGTAACGGATCAGATCTACTAAATAATGATCAAGCGGGTGCCGCCCCCACACCTGAGATAGGCGTGAGGACGGCTAGATATGCAAGGGTTGCACTACGTAAGCATGCTTAAACGAAGAACAATGCTAACCCTAACACACCTAAAGATAACTACGTTGCTCGCCATCAAAAGCGCTTCAGTACGAGCAACGCATGAACAACGTGGGGCTTGTGCTGCCTAGATCGCAAGATGCGATCTAGGCAGCATGTCGCTTACCTGATAGAAACCCTCGAGACGAAGGAGTTGGCGATGCGCCGAGATTGGTTTGTTTTTGGGGTTGAACGTGAGTTGTTGTTTATTCCATAAACCCTAGGTACATATTTATAGTCCAGCGGACTTTCTAATGTGGGCGTGCACTAAACCGTGCACGAGATAAACTCTAACTTCTAAACTGATACACAATCTATTATATCAAGATACACGGGCTAACTAGCCCAAATTCTCCGTGCGAGGCCGCTTCATAGTTCTTTAATATGTAATCTCCCAAGCCCATCTTGATCGCGGCCCACCTCCTGATTTAGTCTAAAATCTGGTGATAACAGATTACCTTAAGGATACCTTTGCCCCGGCCATTATCTTGATCATAGCTATCTCTCAATGCTACATCAGCTTCTGTCCAGTTGATCATAAGTGGGCGTGAAGAGATGCGAGCAAATAGTGCTATCTCATCAAGAGGTTGCACTTTCTCCCAATACAAGTACTACATGAAAAAATATAAAGGACAGTTAGTATATGTTCCAATAAATACAAACGAAAACATTAAAGGACATGTACCTCTAAAATTGAGACATTGCCTTTTGGCTACTGCCTAACATATATTCCTCTCCGGCAATTGCTGATCTGCTCGATGACATATGAAAGCGTGAATTGGTTCCAATTCAAGTTGTGTAACTTGTACATTGTTTCCACAAATGCATAGAACGGCTTGTAAACCGTATACGTCGAAGTAGGAGCTAGGACAGTCCCTATAAGAATTAAGACAGCTCTTCGAAGGAAGTCGTCATTTGTGGCTTTAGAAGTAATGATTTCATCAATCATATCTTTCATGACTAAATTGCCAGTTTTTTTACTAAGAAATCTAGTAGGTATGTTTTTTTTTTCATTCTTCTCCTTCCTCTTCCAAAATATCAGCAGACGACAAGCCTTCATCCTCTAATCCTAGCAAGCATTCCACATCCTCATTTGTTGCCGATATTTCACCCACCCTAGGTTCAATGATGAACCTACCCTTTTCCGCGTCATAAACCTGCATCATGTATTTGACCAACAGTGGTCGTATCTTTCTAGATGGAATTTGGATCATGCATCGGCCAACAGCACAAGTGCGTAATTTGTCTCGTTGCTCGTCGGTCATTGCTGCTACGACTTTCTGCCACCTAATTATGTCACAGAAAATCTCCCCATCCGGGTCTTGCATCATGCAGACCAATTGTGAACAACATGAAATTAATACGAGGTAGGAAATAAAATTTTACAACTGCATCACATGAAAGTAATACACTATACCCTGGGGTTTAATTACGTCATAACAGATTTCAACATCATGTGACAACAGATTCGAACTTCATGTGATAACAGATTTGAACTTCATGTCATATCAGATATGAACTTCATGTCAAAACACATATGTACTTCGTCTGCTAATATGTATGAACTTCATGTGATAACACATCTAGTCGTCATGCACGTTGGTTCGCCTTTGATGCGCCGTGATCTTAAGCCCTAAAAGTCTACAACCCACGATAATGGTATACCGCATGTGGTAAGGAAATTAGGGTTGAGGGAGGAGGAGGCTACCGTGACAGAGAGTATGGTCGCGTCAGATATGATGGTGGCCACGGCATACCTGCGTTTGTCGAGGCAGAGACGACGGTGGCCGCCCTAGAGACGAGGATGGCCACGGCAGAGACGATGACGGCCGCAGCAGAGACCCACGGTGGCCGCGGGTGAGATCTTGTTTTGGATGCACAGACGACGGTGGCCGCGGCAGAGATGTGCGTCCGACGGTCGGTGATGTGCAGGGTGCCGAACGGTGGTTCAGGTCGGGGGCGACGGACGGTGGAAAAGGTGGGGGGCGGCGGAGGTGCGAAGATGGAGGTTGAGAACTAGGTCAACGTGTCCACGACCTGCACTATTTCTAACCGATGACGCCGTCCTACTCGCACGTAATGTAGCAGTCAACGCATTGGTTAATCATTAAATGGGCCGACAGCCCATTAAGTTGCCCCAACACATAATAATGCAATTTACGTCCCATATTTGTAACTATTATTTTCAATGCAAAGTTTCAAATTGCATTGTGGTTTTTACAAATAATAATTTCCAAATTTTACTTCGTGCACATTACATCTATGTCTGTAAACTAAGATCTATCATTTATCATGAAAGTTACAATTTTATTGATTCATACAAAATATGAAAAATAATATTAAACAAATTTTGCTGCATCCCTTAAATTTTGTGCAAACAATAGTTAACATCACAAGTTTTACATCACAATGTGGTCAAGTGTGCCAAATCTTGCCCCAATCCATGGTGGTTTGGTCAGTTTTTGGCCATTTCCCCCTCTTTTCGTCCGAAAACCCCTCTTTCGACACATCTCCACCATGGGGCCACCATGGTGCCACCTCCTAAATTTCTAAAACCTTGGCAACCAAGGTGTGACATCACAATGTGCACAAGGGTGCCAAATCTTGCCCCAATCCATGGTGGTTAGGTCATTTTTCTGCCATTCCCCCCCCTCTTTTCGTCCGAAAACCCCTCTTTCGACACATCTCCACCATGGGGCCAACATGGTGCCAACTCCAAAAAATTAAAACCCATAGCAACCAAGGTGTCACATCACAATGTGCACAAGTGTGCCAAATATTGCCCCAATCCATGGTGGTTAGGTCATTTTTTGGCCATTTCCCCCTCTTTTCGTCCGAAAACCCCTATTTCGACACATCTCCACCATGGGGCCACCATGGTGCCAACTCCAAAAAATGAAAAACCATAGCAACCAAGGTGTGACATCACAATGTGCACAAGTGTGCCAAATCTTGCCCCAATCCATGGTGGTTTGGTCAGTTTTTGGCCATTTCCCCCTCTTTTCGTCCGAAAACCCCTCTTTCGACACATCTCCACCATGGGGCCACCATGGTGCCACCTCCTAAATTGCTAAAACCTTGGAAACCAAGGTGTCACATCACAATGTGCACAAGTGTGCCAAATCTTGCCCCAATCCATGGTGGTTTGGTCATTTTTGGCCATTTCCCCCTCTTTTCGTCCGAAAACCCCTCTTTCGACACATCTCCACCATGGGGCCACCATGGTGCCAACTCCTAAAAATGAAAACCCATAGCAACCAAGGTGTGACATCACAATGTGCACAAGTGTGCCAAATCTTGCCCCAATCCATGGTGGTTTGGTCAGTTTTTGGCCATTTCCCCCTCTTTTCGTCCGAAAACCCCTCTTTCGACACATCTCCACCATGGGGCCACCATGGTGCCACGTCCTAAATTGCTAAAACCTTAGAAACCAAGGTGTCACATCACAATGTGCACAAGTGTGCCAAATCTTGCCCCAATCCATGGTGGTTAGGTCATTTTTTGGCCATTTCCCCCTCTTTTCGTCCGAAAACCCCTCTTTCGACACATCTCCACCATGGGGCCACCATGGTGCCAACTCCAAAAAATTAAAAACCATAGCAAACAAAGTGTGACATCACAATGTGCACAAGTGTGCCAAATCTTTCCCCAATCCATGGTGGCTTGGTCATTTTTCTGCCATTCCCCCCCTCTTTTCGTTCGAAAACCCCTCTTTCGACACATCTCCACCATGGGGCCACCATGGTGCCAACTCCAAAAAATGAAAACCCATAGCAACCAAAGTGTGACATCACAATGTGCACAAGTGTGCTAAATCTTGCCCCAATCCATGGTGGTTTGGTCATTTTTCTACCATTCCCCCCTCTTTTCGTCCGAAAACCCCTCTTTCGACACATCTCCACCATGGGGCCACGATGGTGCCAACTCAAAAAAATGAAAACCCATATCAACCAAGGTGTTAAATCACAATGTGCACAAGTGTGCCAAATCGTGCCCCAATCCATGGTGGTTTGGTCAGTTTTTGGCCATTTCCCCCTGTTTTCGTCCGAAAACCCCTCTTTCGACACATCTCCACCATGGGGCCACCATGGTGCCACCTCCTAAATTGCTAAAACCTTGGAAACCAAGGTGTGACATCACAATTTGCACAAGGGTGCCAAATATTGCCCCAATCCATGGTGGTTTGGTCAGTCTTTGGCCATTCCCCCCTCTTATCGTCCGAAAACCCCTCTCTCGACACACCCCTACCATGGGGCCACCATGGTGCCAGCTCCTAAATTTGAAAAACCTTGGCAACCAAGGTGTCACATCACAAGGAGCACAAGTGTGCCAAATCATGCCCCATTCCATGGTGGTTTGGTCACTTTTTAGCCATTCCGCCCTCTTTTCGTCCGAAAACCCCTGTCTCGACACACCCCTACCATGGGGCCACCATGGCACCAGCTACTAAATTTGAAAAACCTTGGCAACCAAGGTGTCACATCAGAAGGTGCACAATTGAGCCAAATCATGGCCCATTCCATGCTGGTTTGGTCAGTTTTTGGCCATTCCCCCCTCCAGTCGTCCGAAAACCCCTCTGTCGACACACCCCTACCATGGAGCCACCATGGCACCAACGCGAAAATTTGAAAAACCTTGGCAACCAAGGTGTCACATCACAAGGTGCACAAGTGTGCCAAATCATGCCCCATTCCATGGTGGTTTGGTCATTTTTTGGACCACCGTCTTTTCGTCCGAAAACCCCTCTGTCGAAACACTTCCCTTTGCTCTACTATATATATTTACAGGCAATGACTGTTGCTGATCTGCTCTAATATTTGGATGATTTGTTGCTGATGTGCTCTAATATTTCGATGATTTGTTGTAATATTTAACTTGGTTTATATTTAAATTTGCATTAGTCCTAATGTGCTAGCATATAATTAAATTCACAGCCATGTTACCTAACCATCTATATGCAAATTTGTCACTACTATTACACTAGGATTCAGCAAACGCCCTCATCATGTTAATGAAAGACATGCATATTTTTGTTTGCAATGATGGATTACAATTTTTTGTTTATGTTTGAAACTTCTGCTAAACTTGAGCTGTGCTTCCATTGACAAATTAATGAAACATGCAACCACCATCATTCCAAATGAAACACGAGCTAAGCATCATCACCTACATAATAATTCAACACACAACATAGATCCACACAGATTCAGTAATTAAGACTATCACTATAATAGATGGTCTGACAACTCAGTTCAAAAGCAAACCAAACATTGTTCAACACAGCACACAGCAGTAGTTCCAACATCATAAACCAAAAGCAAATCTACCACATCATCCAGAGCAACCACCATCCACAGGAACTAGGCATCATGCATCCTCCATAGCAAGCACAATGAGAAGCCCTTGATGCTCTGCCCTTATCTGCTTGGAGGTGCCAGTATGGGCTAGCTCCTCGCAGTGCTGCCTCAGGCTATGAAGCTTGCCATCCCTGGGCTTCACCTTGTGCCATGGACAGAAGTACCTCCCCCTCTTCTTGAAAGGGAGGTCCCCAGCCTCCAGCTTCTGCAGCAGCTTGGTCTTGAAGGATCCAATGTTCCTGCTGTCCACGGACTCGGATGAATCCTGGGAGTCATACTGCACAACAACAAAGTGTATAAGTTATGATTACAGATACAAAGAAAACTGAATGAAATACATGCAATGGTACAGAACAACTTGTATAGCTCACCTCCAGGGAGCCATCTGAATCCTCCAACTCCTCATATGGAGCAGGGACAGGTGGAGCAGGCACTGGTGGAGCAGGCACTGGTGGAGCAGGCAATGCTGGAGCAGGCACAGCTGGAGCAGGCACAGGTTCTTCCTCCTCCTGGATTGGAGGAGGGATAGGTACTTCCTCCTCCTGGATTGGAGGAGGGACAGGTACTTCCTCCTGCTGGATTGGAGGAGGGACAGGTTCTAGCTCCTGGATTGGAGGAGGCACAGGCTCCTCCTCCTCGCGCTTCCGCTTCCTGGAACCTTCACCAGCCTGCATACAAATAAGATAAGTCACCACAGTAATTACCAATAGGAAAATAACATCCAAATACTATGCATACCAAATAGATCATCTTAATTATTCTTTTATTATATCTTATGTATACTCCTAACTTCCAAGTCTAAGGGAATTATATTTATAGTTACATTATGCTACCACCTACCCTGATCATGCTTTCATTATACTATACATTACAGGACCCTTTCAATCATAGCACAGTAATCCCATGATAAATCCCCACATTAATCTCAAAAGGTTAATATTCTCACATTATTCTAGGTCATCAAATTAGCTGGATGCTTACATTATAATTTTGCAATATAATCAGCACATACTAAATAACATACTAAATAATTTACAGTACAGCCGTGTACATAATTTAAATAAAGGAAATTTCCAAGTAGCAGGACACAAGAGGCTAATTCTTGTCAGTCTAACTGAGATAGATGTATACTGTTTGCTCTGTTAAGCAATGCATCAGAACTGCAATAAGTCAACAAACAAGTAACTATATCACCTGTAGTCATTATTTTCATGAGATTTATTGATAATTAATTAGAATCTTAAAGAATAACTGATAACTCTTTCGAGGCTTTCCAACTTAGCAAAGATGTGATGTGCAACATCATTAATTCGACCAACTTGAGCTAAACGAAACAGCAAGCATGGTAAGCTAGTAACTACGAAATGACAACCAGCAGCAATGCAACCATTGCACCTAGCAGGTTATCTTGACATGACTTGCATGACATAATTGATGAATCAGAACAACAATGAAGCATCCTCCTAAACTACAGTATCTTTTCTTGTGTTCTCTGCTCTAGCTAGGCCGCTCCAATACTATAGTATTTTGAAATCAGTAAGGTTTAACTAAAATATAATGTTTCATGTCATCTACGTCCTGGAGTTTAATCATTATCAACGTTTCAAACCACTTGATGCATGTCTGTGTATAAATACTACTATTAAGCCATTGTCTATATCATTGATGCGCTTTGCATTATTTAATGCTGGTAGGTTACATATAATTCTACCAAAACTAGCTTCGGTTCATGCATGTTATTTCAATAGGATTGAATGTTATATTTATATAGAAAATCCTACTCGGATCATGGGTGTATATGAACATATTGTGTGAAAACAATTGAAACTATCAATATGCGATAATCTGCATTTCCGCCTTAACCATCTGTGCACCCATGCTTGCCTCTCAGACCAGTTAATCGAAATCAAAAAAAAAAAACCGACAACGCACTAACCTCCATCTGCATGTCGTCCTTGACCTCGCAGACAACGCCGGACGCCTCCGCACCGATCAGATCCGCCACTACCTTCAAGGCCGCGGACGGTTCAGCCTGATCCACCAGATCCGCCACCACCGTGACGGCCGCGGCACCATCAGCGGCAGCATCACCCGCATCGCCCTTCCCTGTAGCAGATTCGTCGCCGTCCACATCCGCTGTTGCCGCCACCACCGGGCCGACGGCGGGAGAGCCGATGACGGAGGTCTCCACGGCGGTCTTCCTCGCACCGTCCGCCGTCTTCTTCTCCTCTCCAGCTCCGCCATCACCTCCAACCGCCTCCGGCCGCACATCCCCTTCCACGCCCGCCAGCGTCTTCACTTCTTCCGCGGCAGCTCTACCAGGTTCCATCGCCGCCAGATCTACTCAATCTCCCACGATCCACTGCCTAACCTACGGGCGGAGTGGCAGGGAGAGAGACGAGGGTTTTTTGGCGGAGAGATGGAGTTCGCAGAAGTGGGGAACGGGGGGAAATGGAAGAGGACGAGCGGTTCCACGACTTTTATATGCCCCGACGCCTCCGCTCCCTCGCCACGTCTGCCTACACGTCACCGACGCCTTCCCTTCCTTGCCACATTACACGCCACGTCATCCCCGTATACGTACAAAATACAGTATAACTGACTCCCGCTCTGTCCGCTATACCCTACGCCGAAGCGGTATCGGCTAATCTTGACCGTCCTTGTGTTTTTCAGCTGAACGTCGTTCGCCGGGGGGGGGGGGGGGGACACCGGAGCACAGGCGATATACGTAATGCAATCATAAGCTATACATAATGCATCATGCATTTACTCATATGATATCGGTGTTCTCCTTTTCGCTGCCACCAAACGATGTCATCGGGCAATGCCTCGCTGGTCGATCTATTGGAAGGGATCCATCCTTGGCACAAGACGGCACCAGCGAGTTGAAAAGCGGCTGGGGTGTACTCGATATCTTGACTTGCTCTTGATATTAAGTTGTTGCAGAGGTTCGATCTATTTAATATCGACTTGATATTAATATATTTGTTTATCGAAAACATGTATGCGAGGATAAGCTGCTAATTAGGATCGATATTCATGTTTCTGGCACATAAATTCAAACCGTACTATTATTGATGTACGCGAATTAAAAGAGATTAGGAAAATTGCCCGTGCGTTGCAACGGAAACTCACCACGAAGTCTGAGTCGAACTCTGGCTCCTCATGCGTTGGTGACGAGAACCAGAAGCAATGAATTTATGAACTTAACATTTTTTATTTACGCAAGCTGCCATACCTTCCGCGCAACCATGGAAGCAGTGGCCACCGAGAGGGCAGTATCGAGGGACACATCCAAGTCCGAGGTGCGAAATATGTTGGCTAATTAAGACTTGATGACTCTTTATTTCATTTTCTCTTTTATATATCTAAGTTCAGAGTAGCATGTGTTTATAACATACACATGTTTGTACCAAACAAAAATATTCTGCTGAGTATGGAGCTTGCACTATCAACAAGCACACACAAAACTGTATGAGCTCATCCCTTGCAGAAAGACCAGTTCGATGGAAGTTCCCTAAAGAGGCTGATTCCTTTGCATCCAATTCCTTGTTTTTTGTTGTGCTGTCTGAATAGCATGGTCTTTGTCTAATACATAGTTTATCCTTCAATTGTACGTGTCGATCTTGGCATGCTCGCTAGTTTCATGAGCTTCCGATAGGTGTGCCTCAAGATGATTCCTTTTCTTCGAGAGCTCAATATTTTCCGCTTCTTTTTTAGTCACTACGGCCACACCCTTTATCAGATATTTTTTATCCTCCATCTATGATTTATCTTGTATACAATTCATCTTCTTGCACAAAACATGTCCTGAGCTCCTCTTTCCCCTCTCAAAATTTCTTCCACTTTTTCCTTTAAAAAAGGCAGCAAAACCCAGCAAATGTTCAAACTCGTGGCCCAGATCTACCAATGCATTCATTTCCTAAGCCTTCTTTGCTTATGTATTTGTATCACTTCGAGTTTTGAGACCCGTGAAGGCAAGAGGAAGCATCAAGATGGCTTGTACCATGAGCAGATAATACTCTCGTTTGACAATAATTAACTGAACATAAAACTGGAGGGAATGATACAACTGGGCAGCAGATCCAGAATATATAGCTGAGAGCCAAATCTCTTAATCATCTGCAAATGCAATGATGCATACAAAATATAAAATTCTACCGCTAACACAAATATGAACACTGAATAGAGAGCTGAACCAGATAAAGATAGAGTAAATTTACTCTTACATGGCAGAAGCAAGGAGAAGCAAATTATTCAGGTCACAAGCGACCTGAACCTTTAGGGAAGGAACCTCTTGTCCACTGATGAGTTCTTCAAGGATTAAAGCATTGGAGCATTGGTCCAGTGAACTCGTGCTTCTCAGGATAATAGCAGGTCATCTCGAGGTTAAGGGACGAAGGATAGGCTGGCAAAATGAATCACAATTGTGAAGAAGAAAGCACAGGATACTTCACTCACATTAATGCATCCTCGTCCATGGCTTAAAAGGTAGGAGCAAATAGAACAATAAACTGTTATAAGCTGTCCTTGCAGGCAGATATAGTCACCAGCGTTTCTCCACCATCGTCATCGGCGTCCTCGGTTATAGGAGGGTGCGGTTCTCGCGGTGGCCTCCACCGTCGCTTCCTCCAGGCAAGGCCGAACCAGTCCACGGCGCGTCGAACTCGTCGCAGAGGAAAATCTCGAGAATCCTGACCCCGACTTGAGCTTCCCCATGGCCACGACGGCGGCGGACGCCTGCTGTGGCGCGGTGGTGGAAACCGGGGATGGGACTTGATGGCGGATGTAGAGCACCTGATGGAAGGAAGACCCGGCGGCTGCTCCCGCGTAGCGGCAGGGTGGAGGCGGCGACTGTGCTCTCGTTGGATAAGAAATTTTTTTTTGTTGAGCCTTCTCAATCGAGCACGCGGCGGCCAATTGGGCGAGAGGTGGAGTGGTCGATCGCCAGGGTGTCGAAAGTCATCTTTCTGTCGGCGAGCAACACTTCGTCGGCGCACCACGGAAGATCACATGAACGCGTCCGTCGGCTTGGCAGCGCCTCTCCTGGACCGGGCGAGTCCCGATATATATTGCCGTGTTAGAGATCACGAGTCCCAGCAGGCTTTGCCTCGAGCGGGTCAAGTTGGATTCACGAAACGGGTCAGACTTGCGTTTGGTTATCTGTCGTGAACTCTCAGGAGTTCTTGACGCTGCAACAAAACAGAGAGGAGTCGGAAGCGACGGGTCAGATTATCTATCTATCGGACGACGGACGAAAACGCATAGGTGGATGGACCAAAGCGCATTACGACGGACCAAACCAAGGAAACGTTAGGTTCTTTATTATTAGGTATAGATAGACGATCTTTCTGTTGTATAGCATCAGCTTATTTATACATATAAACCTTTCGCTGCAATATTTCTTGATCCATCATTGTTGTAGATACCAGACAGTTTTCCTGTCAACCACGACCATTAGAAACGACCTTTTCCAACCATTATGAGCAACCGGGGAACATGCTTCTTGGGCAGACATGGTCACCATAACCAGACGATGGCCTCCCATCAATCACTTCCATTTTCGTTTGTGTTTCGCCTGTCTGCTGTCCATCATCTCTGGCCAACTTTCTCGCCGGAGCAGCAGCAGATAACGTGATCACCAACAGGATGCAGACAAGAACTGGAACGGCCTTCATGCTTTCACAAGTTGTGGTATAAATCTGAAAAGAAACAAAATGTTTGAGGAAATGATATGTAAATGCTGCATGTGACAAAAATGGAATTTTGCAAAATGGTTACTGTACCGTATGGATCGATTCTGAGGAGTCTTTGCTTAGTTTTCCTTTGATCTACCCCAAGTTGGACATTTTTTTATCTGATGGAGTTGTGATATTTATAGGCGTTGGACATACACATACAGTAGTATCCTGTTTCAGTGTGTCAATTGTCGTCGCCACTATGAAGATATGCATTCTCAATCGACAATATGAAGTGGTTCCAAGAATTATCTGGCTCGATCGATTGAGAAATGACAGCTGATGGACTGATGGAATATCAGTGTATCAAACATTTGGCGATCTATATAGCCAATTGCAGTTAGGGAAACTGTTCCATTGCATTGTGACGGCAAGGAGCATTAACAGAGAATTATTACAAATTCGAGTTGCGCGTCTCTTAAAATCAACATGACCATATCATTAATTAGTGAAATTTGGAAGTTATCAACTTGTATAAATCGTCTGTTACCTACAATCTCGATATGCTCCTGGATTTCGAACCAGGGGGAAAGAGTTGGTGTGATGTTGTCGATGCCAAGTTGGTCATTGTTCATGTATCATTTGAAGATACGAACTTCGTCATCAGGCCCTCATCATTATTCTTTAGTTTCCAAATGCACCATATAACACATTGGCCCATTCACTGGTGGAAAAAGGGCCTTTGGTCGCGGTTCGCAACTGCCATTAGTCGCGGTTGCGCAACCGCGACTAAAGTAGCGCGACTAAAGCCCCCCCCTTTAGTCGCGGTCGCTTACGAACCGCGACTAAAGGCCCGTCCACGTGGGCGCCGGGCGACCGTCGGGGCGGAGGCCCTTTAGTGGCGGTTCTTCGGCCGACCGCGACTAAAGGCCGCCGCAGGTTTAGGGTTTTAGGCCCCCCCCTAAACCTGCCCCCCCCCCTAAACTTGTTTTCTGTTTAATTTGTATTGTTTTATTTCTTTTGTGCTTTATTGTAATTTTGAAGGAGTTTCACATATTCTACGGTACTACATACATGCATGCATATGAATGTACAATTTCAAACAAATTTGAAATTAGAACCAAAAAGAATTCAAGAGGAATATACAATATATATTCAATATCATCGGATGACCATATACAAGTTTGAACAAGTTTCCATACATAATTTAATGCATGTATAGTTCTACGTCCTCTACGTAGTGTTTTCCTGTAGGATCGATGACTTCCCTCGCGAACCATCCAGCTAGTTCCTCCTGAAGTGGTCGGAAGCGAGCTTCGGACTAAGCGTCATCCGGAGGTTATTCCTCTTGATGTTGAGATCATCCGACTGGTCCCGCTCATTGGTGTATCTCCGGATCCTCTCACAAACATAGTATCCACATAGATTGGTCCCCGGTGGCTGAATATCCCCAGTCGTCCGCACTTCCCTTTTAAAATGTAGCTCCTTTTTGAATTCACCGACCTTTTCATCTACGAACCGTCTCCAAACCCTACGAGGCAAAGAAAATTAAATGAACAAGAGAGTTATTAATTAGTTACTTGATATTAGGAAATGATGAACGAAATAGGCCGATCGATATAAAGCGCAAATGAATGAAAACAATTACTTTTGCATCATTTTTCTCATGTCGGCCCAAAGCGCCGCATCCATATTCGTAGAGTCGTGGACGAGAACCGTGGAGGTGTGAATTTGAATTACCATCGGAATCCAGTGGAACCTGCGGACACGATACATGCACAGTCATGCATATATAACTCATCGATTAGCCACATACCATGCATGGAGAGTAAACAAAAGAGAATGTGCTCAAGACAGAAACACTCACCCAAAATGGTAAGGAAATAGAATATCACTTTTGAGTTGCTGTTTTCTAATAAACCGAAACAGGTCTTCCTCCACGTCGGAGGGGTGGTGTTGTAAAACATATGAATTAACGATGTGTGGGTCAATGAACCCAACATCATTGATGTTCCTTATTTGCATTTCCAGCTTCTTCATTCTGCATAATAGCGTAGACAACAAGATAGTTAGGACAATATATAGTGCAGGCAATGAACGAGATGGGGTAGAAATTAATAAATCACTTACGTAACGTAGCAACCGATGATAGATTTGTCGAGGTCGCGCAGATTGAACAGCTGGAACAATTCACTCCGATGAACCGCGATATAGTAATGTTTGAAGTGATGCTCAGCTCTAACTTCCGCATAAATATAGTCTTTGGCGTTTTTAAGTTTTATGTAACTCTTGTACCAATTTAGCAGACCTTTCATTTGTCGAGGTAGATCCTCTTCCTGCGCGAGGCTCGACGAGAGGGCCATTCTTCACATATGTAAAAACTACGTCCTTCATTGGCGCCTCATCAAGGCCTAACAGTTCACGAAGAGTGATACCTAAGTCGGCCGCTTGTTCTCCGGCACTCGTTACGGTCAATCCATGATGCTGCCGCAGCTGCTATGATATCGGGGGCATCCGGACCGGCGGCTTGCACTATGAGCGGGGCGATTGATTGTTTACTTTGTTCCCCGAGCTGGGCAACTTCTTTCCCCCTTTCTAATTTTTTCTCGGCCTCCGCCAAATCTTGGTTCTTCTTGAATGCGAGTGCTTGCCTACGAAGTTCACGTGCATAGTCGTCAGGCATATTCTTTGCGGCTTGGGACGGTGTGTTCAAAAATGACTTAGCCCACTTCTTTTGCTCATCAGAATATACTGGCTTGGGCTCGCCCTCTATTTTCTTCTTGCAGCTCGCCTTCCATTTCTCTAAATCAGCAGCCGCGCCCGCCTCGACTTCCTCGGCACTACTTTCCCAAGGCCTCGTGGGGAGAGGCTTCGATGATACCTCCGGTACCTTTGTTTTCTTAGGTACGTAAGGGTCCGGGTTAATAATCCGGGACTGCTGCTTCGCTTCTTCGCCGGAGGTGGATTGGGGGCGGCGTCGCTTACCCGCCCGGGGCGGACTAGGGGCGGCGGCTGCTTACCCGCCGGAGGTGAATTGGGGGGCGGCGTCGGCCCTCGTGAAGGAGGTGTAGGTGAAGCACCACCACCACCACCGCCACCGCCGCCACCACCACCACCGTAGGGGGGTGGACTTGTTGGCGCCTCGCCTGGAAACTTGATAAACTTCTTCTGCCATAGAATGAACTGGCGCTTGACATCTCCAAGTCTTGTCGCCCCTTCAGGTGTAGCAATGTCAATGTCCAGGTCCTCAAACCCTTGGACTATGTCCTCCACCGTGACACGAGCATAGCCATCTTGAATGGGGTTGTTGTGGTGGAGTGCTCCAGTTGGTAAAGCACTGCCGATGGCTACCTTCATGGACATGTTCCCGATAGGATAATACAGATGACATGCTTTCATCTCCTTTATATCATCCACGGGGTAGCGAGGAGGCTCCGGTGCAGTAACTTCGACCACCAGAGGCTCCGGTGCAGTAACTTCGATCGTCGGTGCACCAGCCGATGGGGCGTCCGTGGAAGCCACACTGCTTCTCCGCGGCTGGCTTCCGAGATCCAATGGATGATCTTCATGCTGCGCCCGAGCTGCATCTCTTTCGGCTACTAGTACACTCACGGTTTTCTTCATCACATCCATTTCCGATACCAACTGCGCCACAACATCTTTTTCCCGATCCATCTTTCTCTTACGGCTTCTGTACCCGTACGGGTCATCGTTCGGGGAACCCTATTTTCCACGGAATGTGCCCCATGCCTCGTACACGTCCTCCGTGTTCAGGATTCCCGAGGGCTTTTGTCGTGGCGTCGTTCTCTCCGTTGAACTTGATCCTCCCCTCTTGAGCATCCCTCATTGCCTCAATAAGCTTTTGGGTGGGTGTAATTATTTTGCCCTGGTAAACACACTCCCCTGTCTCCGGGTTCAGCGATCCCCCATGCCCGTACCACCAGCTTTTGGCCCTTGGGTCCCATCCCTCCGTACTCGGACGGATTCCTCGCGCCCTCGGCTCGTTCTCCATCTTCTCCCACCTAGGCTGCCAAAAGCGATACCCTCCTGGCCCCATTTTATGATTGTACTCCTTCTTGGCCGCATTTTCCTTATTTTTTTTCGATAGTTCAAGGAACTCGCTCCGATTTCTTTTGCTTCACAAATTCTGGCCAATCATGTTGCGGTTTCTCATATTGTCCTTTGAAATCCGGAGTCTTGCCCTGGTTGACAAAGTCATGGGCTAGATTTTGCTTGTATTTCCGGAATGCGTTGGCCATCCTAGAAAGAGCGAACTGTTTGACTAGCTTGCGCCTCTTCTTGTTTTCCGCAATCTTGTTACCCTCCTCATCGTATTTGCGGTATTCCGGAGGTAGAACGAAATGTTCCATAAGCTTGTTGAAGCAATCTTTTTTGTTCTCTTATCGACAAAAGTGAAACCAACACGTGCCTTCTTTGGCTCATTCCACTCCTGGAGGGTGATCGAGACGTTGTCTCTAACAACGGCTCCGCATTGGCCGACAAACTTGGTGGCGTTCTTGCTTGGGCTCCGGCGGCTCTGCCGGTTGCTTCGTCGACAACATCGATGGTGCATGTTTCTCCTGCTTTCATCGTCTTGGTTGCGCCACGCTTTGATGACGACGTACTCGATTGTTTCGACGATCCGACCGAGGGCTAAAATAAGAAAGAGAGGCGCGCGCGTTAGTACACACATATTTATTCAAATCAGTGAGTTTGTATCACCAGAGGCTCAATGTATATATATATACCTCGGCGCCGGAGGTGGTTGCTACTTTCAACCGAAGATTATCGTCGTTTATCGACGTTCCTTCGGCACCATCTTGCTGACCATGCCCTTCATCTTCACCCTCAAAGTTCAGATAAGAATCGATATCATCTTCTTCTTGTCCGGTCGGCACATATAGAACATCGCCTTTTATGATGCCGAAGATTTGTTCTTCGGCGTCCGGATCATAGTTGTCCATAATCGGGTCAGCTCTATCGTCCGCCATATGTCGATCCCGAAAACATGTAGTCAAAACAAATTAATTAAGTGCGAAGAGGGGGCGGTGGCGGTGGCGAAAGGGCGGTGCCAAAAGGAGGGGGCCGGCGAGCCGGAAGGGGTGGGAGAGGGTGTCGCGGAAGAGCGCGTGTGTGCGCCGGGAGAGATTGGAGGGCGGGGCGCCGGCGGGCGCCGCCCTAGCTATTGCATGTGTGCGTGTGTGGCGCGCGCCCCCGGCCGGCCGCCGGCCTCCCTCTCCCCCAGTCTGTGTGGCGCCGGTGGTCTCAAATTATTTTTGTTTGTACTTTTTTTGTTAATTAACAAGAAAAACAAAAAAAATTAAGTGTTGGGCCCCCGGTGGCCGGTCTCCTCTCTCCCTCCTCTCTCTTTAGCCCTTTAATTACGAGCGCTGCCGGCCCCCTCCGTATACGCGCGTTAAGTCAATATTTTAGTTAAGTTAATTTTATTAAGTCATAATAATATGTTAAGTTTTAATTTTATTAAGTCAAAATTTTAAGTCATATTAAGTCAAAATTTAAGTCATATTAAGTCAAAATTTAAGTCATATTAAGTCAAAATTTTATTAAGTCATAATAATATGTTAAGTTTTAATTTTATTAAGTCAAAATTTTAAGTAATTAAGTAATTTTCGTTTACAATTTAATTAAGTTACAAATTTAATTAAGTTTTTAGTTTTGTTTTTTGAATTTGTAACTAAGTTTGTTTAGTTTCTTCACATATATATATACACGTTTACAATTTATTTAAGTTATAATTTTAATTTAAAAAACTTAGTTCCGATTTAAAAAAACAAAAAAAAACCGGCCAGGGTGCCCCTGGCACTTCTCTCCTCTCCCTCTGCTCATTTCTCTCTCTCTGCGCCGATGGCGCCCACCACGGCGGCGCGCGCTGGCCGGGCGATCGAGGGGGGTGGGGGCTAGGGCGCTAAACGGCAGTCGAGGGCGGCGAGCGAGGAGAAGTGAACCGCCTCGCGCACGCACGCGTTTAAATAGGGAACGCCCTTTAGTCGCGGATGGGGTCGCCAGCCGCGACTAAAGGGGTACCTTTAGTCGCGGTTGGCGACCCCATCCGCGACCAAAGGTCATTTTTCGCCGGGTTTTCGTTTCCCGCGAAAAAATACCCTTTAGTCGCGGTTGGCGAGGCCAACCGCGACTAAAGGTTATTTTTCAAATTACTTTTCTTTTTCAAAATGTTAAAAGTACATATAATATATCAAAAAATTCAGAAAAATAAAACTAATTAATTTCAAAATCTCAAAAATAAAAATAATATATCAAAAAATTCAGAAAAATAAAACTAATTCATTTCAAAAATTAAAAAATACAAATAATATATCAAAAAATTCAGAAAAATAAAACTAATTAATTTAAAAATCTCAAAAATACAAATAATATATCAATAAATTCAGAAAAATAAAACTAATTCAATTCAAATTCTTAAAAATACAAATAATATATCCAAAAAATCAGAAAAATAAAACTAATTCAATTCAAATTCTTAAAAATACAAATAATATATCAAAAAAATCAGAAAAATTCTTCCCGCCACTTTCTTCCCGCCACTTTCTTCCCGCCTCTTTCTTCCCGCCTCTTTCTTCCCGCCACTTTCTTCCCGCCTCTTTCTTCCCGCTTCCCGCCTCCTGTCTTCCCGCTCCCATTTTTCCCGCCATTTGTCACTACATATAGGTAGCCCGGCTTGTCCAGCATTATCACATCTCTACAATCTCTCATCACTCTCTCATGGCTTCCACCGCACCCACTCTAACCTACCAGCAGGTGGAGGAGCTTTGCGCCTCGAACTACCCTTGCCCACCGGGCTACCGCGTCCCTGCCGGCTGGAGCCTAAGCGCCGGCGGCGTGCCGGTCCCTCCCGTTCCTCGAGGTACCGCGCGCCGGGCGGCCATCACGAACCACTACTACCTCGACCTCACGCCGGAGCAGCGGATGAATCCCGCCGGCATCCCGATAACCAGCATACTTGGGACGCCTTCTTCATCAATCGGCGTGAGAGGGCGCTCGCCGGGTATGAGGAGGACGGTCCGCCTCCCGGAAACTTCCACGAGGCCGGCCGTCGGCTATGGTGGTACGGCCGGACTGCGCGAGCGTCATGGACTACATCACGGCCGGCGATATCCCCCGCCTACGCTACCCTCAGTTCGAGCCACGAGCGCCGCCCGACGACAGCGACGACAGCAGCGACGACGACGCCGGCAACTTAGAAGCAGGCGGCGACTACCAGTACAACGGCGGTGGCTATGAAGACTACGAGTATGCATATTATACGCCTAGGAAGGAGTATGACTAAATCACTCCAAATTTCATGTATGCAGGAGTATGACTTAGTCACTCCAAATTTCCGTATGCGGGAGTATGACTTGGTCACTCCAAATTTCATGTATGCGGGAGTATGACTTAGTCACTCCAAATTTCCGTATGCGGGAGTATGACTTAGTCACTCCAAATTTCATGTATCATCAGTGTTATCTCGAGTCAATTGAATCATTCGAAAATGGACACCAACCACATCACGGGTAATATAATTCACATGATCCATTCAACAAAGTTTGGTACAATAAATTATTACACATCATTTCTTTCCTTGTGTCCCTGCTTGCTTACGATTGTGCCGTATCCATGGAGCATCCTCATCATTTAACTTAATGCGTGGGTCGGTGTTCACTTTGAAGGGCGAAATTTCAGCAAACATATTATAATCTTCTGACATGTCTGTCTTGTCCTCCACTCCCACGATGTTTCTTTTCCCTGAAAGAACAATGTGGCGCTTTGGATCATCGCATGATGTACTCGATCGTTTTCTTATCTTTCCGTTTCCTCGGTTTGCTACTCATGTCCTTCACATAGAAAACCTGAGCGACATCTTTCGCTAGGACGAATGGTTCGTCAAGGTAACCAAGATTGTTGAAATCCACCATTGTCATTCCGTATTGCTGGTCCACCTTTACCCCACCTCATGTTAGCTTGAACCATTTGCACCGGAACAAAGGGACCATAAAGGAGGGTCCATAGTCAAGTTCCCATATCTCCTCTATGTAACCATAATATGTGACCTTTTGCCCATTCTCGGTTGCTGCATCAAAGCGGACACCACTGTTTTGGTTGGTGCTCTTTTTATCTTGGGCGATCGTGTAAAATGTATTCCCATTTATCTCGTACCCTTGGAAAGTCGTTATAGTCGAAGATGGTGTCTTGGCCAACATGTACAGCTGATCTACAACATGTTCGTCACTCATTAAATGTTTTCTCAACCAATCGCCGAAAGTCTCCATGTGGGCCTTCCTAATCCAGGATTCAGGCTTCCCAGGGTTGTCCGAGCGTAAAATATTCTTGTGTTTCTCAAAGTACGGAGCCACCATGCTGGAATTGGTCAGAACTCTGTGGTGTGCTTTAGTCAGAGAATGGCCGTCCATACATATCGTTGATTTCCTTCCGATCGTGCCTTTTCCACTTAGTCTCCCCTCGTGCCGCGATCGAGGAAGACCAATCGGCTTAAGGTCAGGAACAAAGTCAACACAAAACTCAATTACCTCCTCATTTCCATAGCCCTTGGCGATGCTTCCTTCGGCCTAGCACGGTTACGAACATATTTCTTTAATATTCCCATGAACCTCTCGAAGGGAACATATTGTGTAGAAATACGGGACCGAGAATGGAAATCTCATCGACTAGGTGAACCAGGAGGTGCGTCATAATATTGAAGAAGGATGGCGGGAACACCAACTCGAGACCGACAAGACATTGGATCACATCGTTACGTAACCGTGGTAGAACTTCGGATTGATTACCTTCGAGAGATTGCATTGAGGAATGCACATAGCTTCACAATGGCTACTCGAACATTTTCCGGCAGGAGCCCCTCAAAGCAATCGGAAGCAATTGCGTCATAATCACGTGGCGGTCGTGAGACTTCAAGTTTTGGAACTTTTTCTCCGCCATGTTTATTATTCCCTTTATATTGGACGAGAATCCCGACGGGACCTTCATACTGCTCGAGGCATTCAAAAAAGATGACCTTCTCTTCTTTGGTCGGAGCGTAGGCGGCACGACCTTGAAACCGTTCCGGATGCCGGTCATTAGGGTCTTTCAAACTTTCGTTGGTCCTGCCGTGCTTCCTTTGTATCATTTGACTTCCCATACACGCCCAAGAAGCTTAGGATGTTCACGCAAATATTCTTCGTAACGTGCATCACGTCGATTGCAGAGCGGACTTCTAGGACTTTCCAATATTCTAGCTCCCAGAATATAGATTTCTTCTTCCACATGGCTACGTGCCCGTCGGCTCCCTTCGGAGCCGATTGTCCGCCAGGACCCTTTCCAAAGATGACTTTCAAATCCTTGACCATATCAAATACCTCAGCACCGGTGTGTTCCGCGAGGCTTCGGCCGGTGATCTGCCTTGCCGTTGTAATGCTTGCCTTTCTTTCTTACTTGGATGACCTTTCGGAAGAAATCGACGATGCCCAAGGTACACGTTCTTCTTACAATTTGGCAAATGTACACTTTCAGTCTCATGTAAGCGAGTGCGTGCATGCATTGTATCCCTTATTTGACGAGTCCCGAAAGGTTACTAAGAGCAGGCCAATCGTTGATGGTTACGAAAAGCAACGCTCGTAGGTCAAATTCCTCTTCTTTGTGCTCATCCCACACACGGACACCGGGTCTGCCCCACAGCTGTAAAAGCTCATCAACTAATGGCCTTAGGTACACATCGATGTCGTTGCCGGGTTGCTTCGGACCTTGGATGAGCACCGGCATCATAATGAACTTCCGCTTCATGCACAACCAAGGAGGAAGGTTGTAGATGCATAGAGTCACGGGCCGGGTGCTATGGCTGGAGCTACGCTCGCCAAAAGGATTCATGCCATCCGTACTTAGACCAAATCTTATGTTCCTTGCGTCGAGCTGCAAAATCTTTGAACTCTCTGTCGATCTTTCTCCATTGCGTTCCATCTGCGGGGTGTCTCAACTCCCCGTCCGACTTACGGTCCTCTTTGTGCCATCGCAACAACTTGGCATGCTCTTTGTTCCCGAACGGACGTTTCAACCGTGGTATTATAGGAGCATACCACATCACCTTGGCGGGAACCCTCTTCACGGGTTTCCGGCCCTCAACATCGTCACCGGGGTCATCGCCTCCGATCTTATAACGCAATGCGGTGCATACCGGGCATTCATTCAAATTCTCGTATTCACCGCGGTAGAGGATGCGGTCGTTGATGCATGCATGTATCTTGCGAACCTCTAAACCTAGAGGGCGAGACAACCTTCTTTGCTTCGTACATACCGGCGGGCAACTCGTTATTCTTTGGAAACATATTCTTCAACATTTTCAGCAAGTTTTCAAATGCCGAGTCAGCTACACCTGCTCGTGCCTTCCATTTCAGCAAATCTAGTGTGCAGCCCAGCTTTTTCAGACCATCATCGCATCCGGGGTACAGCGCCTTCCTGTGATCCTCTAACATGCGATCCAAATTCTCCCTCTCCTTTTCAGTTTCGCAGCGTCTCCGTGCATCAGCAATGGTCCGACCAAGATCATCAACCGGATCCTCTTCTTCACCTTCCCCTTCACCTTCCCCTTCACCTTCAGCATCCTCCATGAAAGTATCACCGAAATGAGAAAGATAGCTTTCATCGATGAAATCATCCCCTTCTTCATCTTCTTCCATTATAACCCCTCTTTCTCCATGCTTGGTCCAACAATTATAGCTTGGCATGAAACCGTGCCGAAGCAGGTGCATGTGAACATCTCTTGAGGAAGAGTAACCCTTCTGATTCTTACACTTAACACATGGACAGATAACAAAACCCCACCGCTTGTTCGCATTAGCCACTACGAGGAAATCTTTCAAACCCGTACTGAACTCGCCGGAGAGTCGGTTACCGTACATCCATTGCCGATTCATCCGCATTATTATAATATAAAATATATAATTAACCATCATGCATTTGTTAAACTAACTAGCTACAAACAATATAAATTAAACAATGAACTACACACACATGCATATTGTATCAATGACGACACATCAAAGGTTCAAGTTGCTAACCGCGATCGAGGAGGAAAAAATAAATGAGAAAGCTCAAGTGTGGCTCCAACACTTCATATCATGTTTGTTTCATGCTCTTGGGGCATTTCATCAAACACCTTATGTGCATAAGAGGAACCAAAAGCAAACCTAACACTCACTTGTGAAGTTTGTGAAGAGAATGGCTCCAAATGGCTAAGTGTTGGCTCCAAAATGGCTGGATGGGTATATATAGGGGAGGGGCTTTAGTCCCGGTTGGCCTGGCCAACCGCGACTAAAGGCCTTCGGGCCAACCGCGACTAAAGCCCCCCACGTGCACCAGCTGGCCACCGTGCGCCCTGGGCCCAGGCCTTTGGTCGCGGTTCGCCACACGAACCGCGACTAAAGACCCCATTAGTCGCGGTTCCTTTACCTTCGCGACTTATGGGGCTTCCCGGAAGCCTGTTTTTCTACCAGTGATTTTGTGGAACGGCCCAGGTTAAAATATGTGGTTACTGAGATCAGATTCTCGGGCAAAGGGCTGGACAATTTAGGCTTACTTGCATTAAAACAGAATTCTCTATGGCTCATCCAATCACTAGAATGCATCTAAAAATCACTCCATTCGACACCCGACTATTGTGAAGCGTAAGTGGATTGTACTAGCTTTTTTTCCCATTAGTTCAGACTTTTTGTTGGGTTGGGTAGTGTATGAAGTTTGACATGGCATCAGAGTTCAGGGTCTCGAATTCAACTCTTATCTTTCTCCATTTATTCTTAAATTGTTCTTGCCCCAATCTTTTTTCCCGTCTTTGAATTTTTGGTTGGTTGGCTAGTATATGAAGCTTGACAAGGACTACCTCACTCTCTCACACATCCATGCACGCACAAAATACTCCCTCCGTTCTTGTATAAAAGGCCGCAAACTCATATTCAAGGTATCAAGAAAATAAAGGTAACTAATAAAATAGCATGATTAATTATGCAAAAATGTTCTTGTGTTCTGGGTTAATTAAATGTGTTGCATTTGTTGAGTCCTTATCCATAGTTGCATGCAACATTCAATTAATGAGCATCAACCTAAGAGGTAAAAATCTAATCAAATTTTCTCAATTAGTCTTAGTGGCCTTGTATAAATGAAAAATGTATTTATAATAGTAGCCTTGTATTGAAGAACGGAGTGAGTAGTCTAATATATGCATCAATTCTTTCCGGTGTTGAATTCTGAACTTCAAATATCTCTCTAAAGAATACACCGAACCAGCGACCATCTGTAACCATTGTATTTATTGCGAGGAGATCTTCGAAATTCAATCTCATATTTTGACAAAAGACATAAATATTTGGTAGATTATTGGCTTTTATTTGCCAGCTTGTTTACTATTGAGTTATCAGATAACAATAACTTTGTTGGCATGTTCCTAAACTTCATTATGCATCAATGCAAGACATGCATGATTCTACTTTTATTTAATGATATAATCTCGTAGTTATTGGCAACACATACTTGAAAACATTCTCTCTAGCTCTGCGTAACATTCCAGTGAAAAACTATTTAAATACTTTTCATGTTTTATTACGAAAAGGGCAAGCTCAGACTCTACATTACTTTATATTATTATTTTGGTAACCTTCGCTATTAATATGAGAATCACGGAATTACACTCTAACATAGTATTATACTCTGGAAATTTCACCATCCCCTTAATTAGTTACATTCGTAGCTATAAGAGAACACATATTAGATTGTAGGTGCATCCTCAAACTGACATTTTCTGTTGGTGAGATCCAAGGTGCCATACACTAATTATCTTCAACTCCACAAGTGTGAATTAGTATGTGTGTTTGTTGAAATAACAGTTATACTATGCCCAATCCTACCTTAAGTATGTTGCATATTTAGTTTTGGTCAAAGTAAAATAAAAAATTTGTTTAAATAAATCAATGTTGAGGAAATCGCTTATAGGTGTCACCTCGGTCGGCTGACGAGTAAAGATTAATAGGTAGATCGGGCGATTAATGAGTTAATCGACTGATAAATGAGTTTATCGGCTAATCGGTGACCACCGAGTAGTGATTAATCAGCCGATTAATCGTTGAATCAGACGATTTTTTGATAGTGAAATAAATAGAGAAAATACCAATATCTACAATATTTAATACGTATTGCCAGAACCATCATGAATTATATTTTATATTTTATGCTTTTCGTTTGTAGATGTGGATATATTTTTCTATATATTTGATCAAACTATACAATGTTGAATTTGACCAAATCATATGTGCAATGAATTTTGAGAATGAGCGAGTATTTTAGAAATATGCACTTAATACACTATTATGTTTACGTGTTTGTCTTGAATTCCAGGTCGCATGTGTTGGGTAGTACTGTGCTGCGGTGGAGGCGAGGCGGATTTGTACCCTATACATGATATAGGTGCGTATGTAGGTTCAAATCAACAGTGTTAAGAAATGGTATTTAAGTAATGAGCAGCCTTAGAACTGTACCAACTCCTTTCCTGGACAGACGTCAAGCTAGCAGCAGATGGAGCATCGATTTATAAGAACTATGACACCTACACATTCTAGAGAGTTCCCTGAGTGTAGCATGCATCTATAAAAGGACATGTACTCCCTCCACTCTCTTATTCTTATCATGGTTTTAGTTTAAATTTAAACAAAAACCACGAGAAGTGTTATGTAATGGATGACATCTCATGCCAATTATTCTCTCTCAGTGGTGATAAAAGCTATATGTTGGTGAGGGTACTAGCTAGGGGTAGTCATTTTATTTTCATGCCCCCTCATGAAATATAAATATTGCCCTCAGTTTCCTCCCACTTCGTGTGCTGCTCCTTGAGTGTCCTGGGCCATCCTTTGGCAATTAGGGTATGTCCCAAGTGGGCACTGGTGGTCGTTGCTAGGAGGCCCTGTCCTTCCATCGGTGCCGGACATCAGATTGCGCATTTCCTTCTGCGGTACAATTGAACCGTGATAAGATCCGTGCTTCGCAATATCCCTTGGCATGCAGGTGCATAAGTTGATGAAAATCAGTCCAATGGCCATGATCACGCCGAGCTTCATTGCAACTAGCTAGTGTATTTATGGACAACAAGAAAATCAGTTAGGATAACATCAGGCCTATATATATAGCTCTTCGAAATGCAAGAAGGAGTACTTACATATTTCGTTGCTAGTTAGAAGAACTCAGTTGTTTTTGCAAACTTTGTCTAGTAGAGAGGACACGATAAGTGTGATGTGATAAGCTACTTATAGGAGGTAAGAGTGGATGTTTACCTCTTTGTTTATTCAAATATGAAAATCCACCTTGGAAAATATGGATTCTCCACTAATTGAAGATTGTGTGGGCAAACCGTGGTGGGATCTGGGGGTGAAAACTACTTCCCCCCACGCATGACTTCAGTGGTAAGGTAAACGGATCCCCTTCTTTTACGTACTGCTTAGGGCACAGTCAAATTTACTTTGGGAGATCTATATTGCCATTTTGAGCTGTCATCGCCAGTGATAAAATGCAACTTGTGAATTGAACAATGATATATTGGGTGTGACTTTCAGCTGTCTTGTCAAAAATAGATGCTGGCCGGATTAGGTTTCTGCATTTCCATTTAACCTAAGGTCATTCTTAAAGTAAATCACTTAACGGTTATTTACATGTTGGGCTAAAAATATGGGTACGTAAATGCAGAAATAATTAGCAGGCTTGATGATAGTTAAATTAAATAGCTGTAAAGGAGTGCTACAGTTCGTTTCTTACCTTATTAACTGAAGACAGATACACTGAACACTGTTCCAGCTAGCTAGCTAGTGATGCATACAAAGTACTACATCATTTGTATTTCTTGTTTCTTGTTTATTTTTTATGAATCAGGAGAGATAGGTTTCGGTAAGGAGGATGACTACTGTAATTTCAAAGGAAATCAAATATGCTCCATGGATGAGCAAGACTACAATATGTTCCATAACTCTACCAAAACGGCCACTCATGGCCAACTTAGTTTCATCAATCCTCCATGGTCGCAAATTTCGTTTGAAGATTTTTCTTGGAATAGAACGATTAACGATGGTGCCATCAAGATGCAACGCCTTGATGTTTGACTCGACGTCCATAGGATACGGTCCCTGAATAGATGATGACTAGAATCAAGTTTGGGTGGTTCTCAATGAGAGACATTGTTTTGTTCATTCTCCATGAACTATATATCTAGCCGAGATCATCACCCCTTAAGATACTTGACGTAGTATTAATTAAAGTGGATGCACAACTTAAAAAAATACAAGAAGTCGAATAGGTGGTGATGTGTATGAGATCCGGATTAGCAAAGGGAATTTAACCTTTGATTGGTTTTTTTTGCGAATAACATTTGATTGGTTAGTAGTGATTGGTTGAATATACTATTTTTTCATATTTATCAGACATTACCGTATGCGGTTCTAAAGGAGTATGGATAGGAAGTAAATTCTAGCCTCTTTCCCTTGTATCCATTTAAAAACCGATTAGTAGGAGGACCTTGACATTAGCATGACCGGGGTGTTGGACTCAATTCCTTTGCAGAAAAAAAAAGCTCGATGGTTCATAAGAGCCATTGATGTTTTGCACTGCAAACGGTACATCTAAGACTGCGTAGCCCAAGAATTGTAGATGACCCTGATTCAAAGGAACGAAACATGGGGGATTTTCCATTTTATCTATTAAGTTAAAGAGAATAACTTCAGCTAGCATTTTTTTTCCGAAATGGAGCAGCCCCAGCCTTTGCATCAAGCCTCAATTGATGCATGATATGGAAGCTTGCCAAAAAAAAAAGGTTTCGCACGGCCTCTCGCTTCGCTCTGCTTTGGGGCGACTCGGTAGGCGACGAACCCTAGCCACCACTAGCCCCTCCCCTTCCCTTCCTATCCCTTGCTGCCACTAGAAAACCCATGCGGAGCCATCGAGGATTGTGCGCTTCGCAAGGTGATGGCATCCTTCTCGGCCGCTGGTGTGGCGAGAGAGGGTTGTTGGGGTAGCGGTGCGGGTGGGTCGGGTCGCCCCTACCATATCTGAACACGGTGGACCGAGCAAAAGGTGGTTCCAATTCCGCTGCCTTTGGATCTAGCTTCGTCGAATCTAAAAAGCAGTTGCGTTGGCTGGGACTTTGGGCCAAGGGAACCCTTTGGCCGGCGGTTGCGCAAATGGTGTTGAGGGCATTGCAGGAGATTTCCCCTCCTTGGAGGTGAGAACAAGGTCCAAACCCATTCCCTGCCTCCCCCTCCTGGATGAAAACCCTAAATCTTTGTGATTGGGTGACGGCGGCATTATGGCGTCGTTCTCTCCCTGGAGGCGTCGCCTTGGGATGGTAGGGAGGTGAACGAGGTGCTCCACGAGCATGTAGTGGTGACATTTATTTGGTGGCGGCATTCTACCTTGCTCGGCTCTAGCCTTCCACCACTGGTTCTGCTACCGCATCTCCTTGTAGTGTCTTTGATGGGGCCACAACTTGCGTTCTGATGGTGTTCAGCATGCGGTTGGCGATGTTTGTGGGTAGTGCATGTGAAGGGTTGGTCCGGTTCGATGCTCATATCCATGGCATCACGTCTTCTTTGTTCATCCGTTCTCTAGGGTGAGCAGCTCCACCTTCGATGGTACGCCGCCCTTCGAACCAGGCGAGAAGGTAGGGGCCTTCTTCGGAGGCACAGACAGATGCACAACAACGACGACATGTTGGGACCTAGCAAAGAATGTGTCCTCCTCTGGTGACTGCCTACTCCCACAGCGTGTGCTCCAAGGTTCCGCCGCACGGATGGATGAAGGCTTCATTCTTTAGCGTTGTTAGTTGTTTTTTCTTGCTCTGTGTGCGTTGCCTGTAAGCTGAACTATCAGCATCGTGTATCTGCAGTTCATGGCTTTATTAATTTAAATATGTGCTAAAGCCTTATGTTTAAAAATCAATCTATGCATACAACTTTTACTATATTTTATTGAAAACGTACCACAAACAATGGACAAAGTACATACATTACAAAACCCGAAGCCACCATACAACACGTACAAACTCAACATGACCGGGAACAATCGCATACCCATGACACAACACACTGTAGACAAAACAAGAGTGTACAGCCAGGTAAGCAAACTCTTAGGGAGCACGTCTTGTGCACGCCACAAAAGCCACCACCGCTATCGAACGCCCGAGCAATATTCAAGGTTAAGATTCTCATAAACTTTTCCGATCTTGCCGACGACCACCACGACACCATATAGGGGCCCCTCCCCATGCGAACCCATCAACACACGGCGGTCGTCGAGACCCTTCGCTCCATGCTGCCAAGACTCGTCGACATCGATGCAAAAGATGCAATCCAGCTTAGCCACCACCAAAAACATCCATTGGTCTCTCTGGCCATGCTCAACTCCAAGAATGATGCCCTCATGAGGGAAACGACGCGCCACCATCATCTGATCCACGAATATGGGATTTCCCCTGGAGTGGAATGAGTGGGTAAACACGGGCTGCAGTGGCGATGCCTTCAACAAGTTAACGGCCATCGCTCGCCGTGATCGGATTCAGGGGCTCGGTTTTCACCAGCATCCCGCTTCCCCAACTCTCGTTCGAGATGAACCGCCCGACCACCTCCGACGGAGGTGGAGGCCACCACCACCATGCCCAGGGCAGCCGCCCTTGGCGTCCTTATGCGGAACTATCCCATGATCCTCCGTGAAGTCATCGTCAACGATGACGCGATGCAGCAAAAAGAAGCCATGGCCGCAGCCCAACCAAGCCCATCATGGCCTAGATCGGGCTGGGACCACTGCCGCTGTCCGCTGTCGATGAAGGGTCATCAAGGATTGCTGGTCGCCGCCATTCCACGACACCGCCGTCGACCAGGCCGATGCGAATGCCGTCGCCGGCGCGAGATCCGCACCCTCGTTCCATGTCGTGATCCAGGATGTCTGCCACCGCCAGGCCACCAAGGCTTTGTCTGGCGGCAGCAGGAGGAGAGGAGGGGAGACATCAGGGACTTCCCGGGCGCTGCGCCGCCGCGCGGGACGATGGTTAGGAGAGGGGCCGTCATTGATGTGGCAAGGCGATGCCAATGGTCAAGCTAATTGACAAAGCTAGCATGAAGCTGCTGATGGAGTTACCTGGAACAAAGTCTGATACAGTGCAGAAATTACCACTAATCAAAAGTTTATCTCGAACTACAGTTCCAATTTTTCTTTTGCTAAATAGGAAATACTTTATCATGTAAAACATTACTTTGTCAAGACAACGCAGAGAACTACAGTTCCAATCTTCCACTTCATGTTGGCTTGTCTCCTTTATTGGTGGAGAATCATGTTTTCACCCCGAAAGATTTACCTTGAATAATTCAAATGCAACATCACCGCTTTTATCTCCTATAAGTAGGGCATCATCTTAATGTCTTTTCAGCTACCAAGAGAAGGCGAACGAGCTGCTTTTAGTTGTAACTTCAGCATTTTTCCTTGTTTGGTGATTACTTACAATCTTATGTGCATGCATTACCTTTCTTATTTGAGAAAAAAATACGCTTGACATATTGATTTGTTTCTGTTTTAGGGCCTGCCAGAAGAAATGAAAATGGAACTCATTCTAACTGTGATCGTGGCAATGATTCTTGTCAATTCATGCACATGCATTCGTCCAATGAACCTTGAAGGAAATGCAATGCAAGTTAAGGACATGCGTAAACTGACTTCTAGTTCCACTGATGGAAGGACTGCCCCTGCTGGTGAGGAAATACATCATGTGTGTTCACTAGGGAACTATCCATGCCAAGGGATGTTCAAGAGTTCCAAGCAAAGTACGGAAGGTGGAGGGAGTTAACTCGCCATCATGAAAAAATCTGAAGACGAGTGCTGGTGTAAGATCATGCATGTTATAGGGGCTTTCTATGCGTAATGTATCCTGTTTCTACTCTGTGTGCACGTTTATATCTTGCACTGCTTTCTCTTTTACTTGTATCTTGCTCTGTATGTATAAAGTTAACATATTTATCAATAAATAAAAGTTCTTATTAGCTCTAATTTTATGTGAATATATTGATCGTCTTGTATTTGAAGTAAATTATACTGAATACTAGATCAATAAGTTGAGACGGAGCATTCATTACAGGTCTCGGATGTGAATAATTAAACACGTACTTGATCGAGCATGTACCATAAATCCAAACGGAACCTCTAGGCATATGACAAACCATATATGTCCGATGATTAATACTAGTATTGTAGCTTTCTTCACTTCTGCCATGCATGTGGATGGTTTAATGGTGCATGTCGTAGGCACATCAGACGCGAAGTGTCGTACATATATACTAGCACATTACTCAAATCCAAATTAATAATAACAAGAACAAATGTGTTCGTAGGCACATCAGACGCGAAGTGTCGTACATATATAGCACATTACTCAAATCCAAATTAATAATAACAAGAACAAATGTGTTCTCCGTTCGCAAAAAAAAAGAAAAGAACAATGTGTTCTCCATATTTGCAAGTGCGATATAATGTGTGAATATAGTGCCCCATCTCCAATCTAATCTTCTATTAATTGAGCCATACAAACATATTTTATTTTTACAACTACCATCTAACACATCAATTCGAAAATGGGCACTTTATTACTTGTGCAATAGATCCGGCCTCTGCATAACTGAGATGCACACAACCGCACACGAATTCGTTACAAAACCACACAAAAGGGTTCAAAGATAAAAAAAAACATAGTCCAAAGCACAGTAAAAAAGGACTAGCTAGGAGGGTCTAGCCGAATGTCACGCTGCCACCCATGTTGGGAGAAAATATCCCTCGCCGTATCCTCCAACCGTGAAAACACCTCCGTAAATAGGTCTCGGTGCTCCACACGCTGCAACGGTATCCATGAACGAAGCAAAGATGTGCAACGGTAGATGACCTGCAAAAAAGAAGAAGACATATTATTGAAAATCTTGTCATTTCTACATAGCCACAGCGACCAAATAATTACAATCGCTCCCATCCTAATAAGATGTTTAAACCTAACATCCACACCATTGAGCCAGTTGCCAAATAAATTGACAACACTACGTGGTGGGTATAAGGTAGACCCAATTTGGACGGCTGACCATATAGACCTAGCCAACTTACATTGAAAAAATAAGTGTTTAATAGTCTCATCCTGATGACAAAAGATACACGTACTTTTTACTTCCATGCCAGTTGCGTTTGGCAAGATTATCTTTCATAAGAATAACCCCCCGACGAAGATACCAGGCAAAGATTTTTGTTCTCAATGGTATCTTCATCTTCCAAATCTTTGAATTATTATCGACCGGGATGTCAGACTGAATTAAAGCATTGTACATGGAAGCCACTGAGAACGAACCATTCCGGGTAAGATTCCATCGAAATACATCCCGTCCCTGCGTCAATTGAACTAACTCAAGATGTTGTAACAAATCCTGCCAAGAGGCTTGTCTGGGACCGATGAGACTTCTTCTAAACTCCACATTTGGTGGAAAATTTTCCAACACCTTAGCGATAGTATCGCCTTTGTGGCGCACAATATTGTACAATGTCGGATATTGTTCTCGGAGAGTGGTATCACCCCACCATTTATCCTCCCAGAAACGAATTTCCGATCCATCCTTTATAGAGAAAGAACCATATGGAAAGAAAAACTTCTTTGTTTCCATAAGATCAGCCCAAAAATGCGAATCTCCTGGTCTCCAAATAACATGAGATAAAGCCTTTGAGCCAATATACTTCCTCTTGAGAAGTGTTTACCATATGCCCTCTTCGGTAAGTAGCTTATACAACCATTTACATTATACTCCTAACTACTACCTCCATCCTAAAATATAAGATAATTTGAGAGTAAAATTTAGCCTACCAAAACATGTTATGCTTTGGGACAGAGAAATATTTGACATTGCGACTGATACACCTAGTTTGTTAAATATCATGAGTGATCTCGTAGTAATTCCAGGAAACCTGGCTTACTAAATGAACCATATATCAATGGCGCATTAGTTATTGCAAGATGGAATACCAGTGGCGCACCAGATCTAGATTTCAAGATGGAATACTAGTGGCGCACCATGAAGGTTATCAGTGACGCACCAGTTGGTGCACCACTAGTACATGGATTCGGTGCGCCACTACTAACACTTGGCAGATGTGTGCTCGCAGTGGCGCGCTACTAATACGCATTTTCCTTGTAGTGTTAAGGTGAACACTGATGGAGGTTTTCGCAGAGGAGTACCATTTTCACCCATGTTGCAGATGGCAAAGCCGCTGAGCTCCTAGCGTGTCGCCAGGGAAATCCAGTTGTTGAAGGTGTTGTTGGAGATGGATGGTAACAGGGTAATGGCTAAGCTGAAGAAGGACGAGATTGGTCGTTCTTCTCATGATACTCTAGTGGAGAGGGTAAAAGAGCTTCCGAGAACCTTTCGTGATGCGTCAGTGCATGTTGTTCGCAGGTCTGCGAATCAGTCTGCGCATGTTCTAGCAGAAGAAGGTTGTAAAATAAAAGTGTGTATGTCTCGGCTTGGTGATCCACCGGCTAGCCTTGTGAAGACTGTTGTATCGAACGTTTAGATGATTTAATATATCGCAGCGCCTAATCTCAAGAAAAATAGTAATCAACGAGAATTGGATGTACAGGAATGTATCTGGATGAAGTAAGTAGGATCCAAGCCCCCTTCCTCAAATTAGGCCGGTCTTAAGTGCGGGGCTCAGTTTAATTGCTTGGTCCTGGGTAGTAACAAACCAGATATTCTAAGGTTCGGGGGTACACTTAATATAAACGATGGGTCTCCAATCAGCGGACAAGCTAGAGCAGAGCCAATAAGAACCAATCTATAGTTGGATGGTTAGGAGGATAGTGGTACCCCAGCCCAACAGAGTTTAAATCTCAGATTTGATATTTAGGGTCTCATTACAAGATGGAATATTTTTCAGTGGGAGTCGACATTCCCGTCGACACAGAGACGCCCGTGGTAACTTCGTTAATTTCAAGAACCGCCTGATCAGTTTCTTAGACTCAGTCTCTCGAAGATGCTCATAGGGGTAGGGTCTGCGCGTACGTGCATTCATAGGGGTGAATGTATGTACGTATGTGTGATCGTCTGCGTTTGTACCATGTTTCACAAAAAAAAACAGAGCCAACCATGGTGCACATATTGTGCCATGTCAGATAAAATTATTTTTTTCAGGGTGCACACATGGTGAAAATCTGTAGTTAAACAAAATTAAAATTTTATATGGTCATGTGCACCCCGTTGGCCCTATCTATCCCATGTCTCCAATACATTATAGGAGGATATTTAGCTTGGGGATAATAAGCTTAGCCAATAATGTCTATACAATATCGCAAGGGTCAAAAAATATGGTGATTGCACGTGTGATGTTCAATGTGTCGAACATCCAATTTCTCAGGGTTCTGATCAGCCAAAATTTGATCAGAGAAAATATCTTTGCAATATCTAGATACAAGACAACCGGGGCACCTTTATATTTAATATGCACCGAAAAATTCAATATCTTGCAAGCTCTATGTATACAACATTGTTCTAATCCTATATTCTAATTCAAAATAGGCAGATTTTGAAAAAAAAAACTAGATTAAAGATATTATTGTCATATATTCACAAGGATGTAATATTAATATTCTAAAACCTTAGGAGCTATAAATGTTTTCTATTCTCCAAATGGTATATGGGTAGAGCAATGAGGTATATAATTCAAGTTACACATTCAACTTATCACAAGCTCCATGTGTAGCTAATATATTTGGTAACTGGTTGAGGACTAATCAAATTCTTACAAGGTTCAATCCTTGTTGCAGTAACAACTCTATGTTGGTCATTCAGGCTGAGTCCTAATCATATTATTATTTGAAAAATATGAATTTTCATGTACATATTATGTATTTATGTACTATAGACACCATTCTGTGTGTAATCTTCAGTGAAAAGAGGACCATATGAGTTGGGCATGTAGGCAGCTGATCGACCAGGTTTTCACAGACATGTTCGCCCAAAATGGGATGTGGTATAGTCTCTGGATTTCAAAATCATGAGACTAACAGTGATATTAGGAGTGATGTTTTCCTTGTTCTTCTATTAACTAATTGTTTAGCGGGTTTGTTCCTATATATACCGCGTGCGTGTTCATGTGGTCTATATGCAAGCCCAACTATTTTGTAGGTGTGCCATCTAGATATACGATGAAGAAACAATAGAAGCTCTTCACCGAGTATAACATGCAAAATCCATTTTAATAACACAGTGTTCAAAGCATAAGAATACGTCTGAATGGTCAAAGTTTTAAAACAATGACTAAAGAGAACATTTGTCAATTTACATTGCCGAATACATCCTTCCCCGAAGAACCTATGTAACCCGATAAATAAAGTGAATATTCACATTAAAGGGATTACAGTGAGCCTCTATGTCAAGATATAAAAAGCATGATATTAAAAGGATAGCTTTTTTGAAAAGGGGAAGTCCACCCTATACATCAAAAAGATGCATGTCTCTTTTATTTATTTGTTCAAATTAAAAGGATAACTTAAGTAAAACAAGAATTTTATTGGAAAGAAAGATTATTTATGTTAAGGATAGATTTTATTAGCTAAAATGCAACATCAAAGCGATACATGCGTACAATCTATAGTTGGCATCAGCATACTCCACCCATTCATGAAAAGAACACATATAATTTTTTTGAATTCAAATGAGATCAGATTTACAAAGCTTCAAATAATATGAACAACTACAATACCATATTGACATCATATACAAATAATTTTTTCAAGACATATCAAACGATATCCATTTTGTATTGCGTATGTTAATCTATTTTTCAAAAAGCTTGGTCAAACTATATATCTTCTTTTGAGAAACATTGGTAGTAACTAGGATCCATGGAGAGGGAGGCCATTCCCCTGGTGATAATTCGTACTTTTTGAAAATCTTCAATTAGGATCTAGATTTCCTCTGAAGTAAACTAACATGATATTACAAAACAATAGAAGTTTCCCCACTTAAGATGGTGTTGTAGTATCATTGTATACTCCGTAAATGTTAAAATCTAGCCTACACCGTCAATCACATTGGTTGTCGATCTTTTCTCGGATCGATATACAGAAGCTACACAAAAATAACCATATTTTAGGTGAATGTTCCAAAATTCTATATGATTTACTAAAAGCGTGAAAAAAAAATGTTTAAAGAGGCAACTTTGTTGGAGATCTAGGTGAAATCCACCGAAGTCAACATGAAGTCAAGTGCGGACGTTATCTGTTGCTGTTTGCTTTATTGTACTTTATTCAATGACAGGTGAAAAGTAGATCTTGTAATCTACTTTTAACTGATTACGGGCGAAAACCTGATTTAGCCAGCCATAGTGAACCAATAGGATAGCTGGTTTTCTGGCGTCTAGGTTTATATATCCTGTGGCCGGAAAGGTGCGCATGGATTCTACTATAATCTCCCCACTTTCATAATAGGATAAACATATATATAAATCCTTTAGGGTTCATATATAGTACTATTGCATGACCATGGTTTCCATATAAAGATGGGATGAATAGTTTACAGCTGACAGAGATGGGTCTTCGCAAACTAGTCATGCCATATTTAGTAATATGAACGGCTCTTGGTTCCCTCTACTCTGTACGCTCACTAAAGAAAGACTAAAGCATATACATTAGAAACGAAAAATACTATTCCCTTTGTACCTAAGTACAAGACGTTTTGGGAGTTTAGTTTAAATTCCCAGAAAATCATATTTAATAACATAGTAGATATGAATCGACGGATACATATTCGGAGGTCCTAATAATCGGTAAGCTGCCCAACCAAAACACCATGGGAAGAAGATGATAACGAACACCTTACTACCCGACTTACTAGACAGAGACTAGTTATGTAGATTTTTTAAGAGGCGATAAGCTTCTTCAGTAAGCTGCGTGTCATTGCTAATTAGAATTTGTTTGCACCTCATCTTCAACTAATTTAGTCGCATATATATCTCATTGTCCATTACCTAATTTTCCATGACATGAATCTTACTATGTTAAGCACTAATTAAGGCTAAGATTGGATTTCGCCTAGCTATAAATAATTCATATGCTTATAGCTAGATATCGAATATGACATTTGTAGTGGCATGTACGTGTGCCTATTGAGTAATAATTCTCCGCACCTGATCTGCAATAAAAAGCTTAACTCATTTCACGTAAAGTGGAAACCACTAGATCAGTGGGATGAACTATTTCAGGTGCTTGATGATTTTTCCTGAATTGACCATTAGCGTGCAACAAGTTGGCTCAGCTGATAGGCACTTGAAACTACCACATCTTCACACATATTTAATCTCGTAGACATAACGAAGTTACTGGGGGTGGTAAAAAGAAGTCTTGCCAATTGATTTGCTGTCATTCTTCCACCGAGAAATCAGGTTGGATTCCATTAACTTGACAAACTAGTATTTTATATGGCATATCAATTTCTACGACATTCTCCGGCCAACACCAGAAGACCATAGATTTCATCAGTAAAATATCAACGTGTAAGCTAAATTTCTTGGTCACTGCTCACTACATGCTTAGAATATTGTATCAAATTTTAGGAGATGGTTTCTGGTCAAATACTTTCATTTTTTATAACTTAGGTTATTTATCAAAGTATAACTTGGGTTATTTATATTTTTATTTATGGATTTATTTTCTGTTTCAGTGTTTATTGTTTTATCTTTTGTTTTAAAATCTCATTATTGTTTTACTATTCTTCATTTTAATTGTAATACACATTTTTATTCATATTCATGAAAAAGTTAGAAACATTTTCTTTTGTACAATCAGTTCCAGAAAATGAATTTAGTACAATTTTGAACCTAATATATATGACAGCTAGTTAAGATTTGTGTTGATTTTTGTAGAGCTCTTTTTGGGTAATTGGGATGTTACTCGGATACCATCTGGTACCATTGAGCCTGATTTTTGTAGATAGGTAATTGCCTAATATCTCCCATAAACATGATCGGAAATCTACCTGCAAACACAAATGATCTAAAATCTGTCTTAAATTAAGCAGCTAGATATTTTAGAAATGTGCATGATTGTAGGGGCCTTTTTTTAAAAGGGGGAGGACCGGCATCTGCATATATCAATTTTCTTTTATTAACTTACTAGAACAAGTCTTACATAGTATCGAATCACAAATAATTAAATCTCATGGATTGCAAAGAGTTATAACGTGAACAAGCCATCTAAAAAAACTAAGAAACAAGCAGCAACTTGGCGTCAACATGTTACTCTTCTATCAACCGCCAACTGTATTGGATGTACAAATCTCGTGATACCGCTGCTAAATGGGTGAGCCCAATATACATGGCTTGGCACTCCTCCGCCGGTGGGAGATAAGAGACCACATATGGATCCAATAGGTAGCCAAAGGAATAACCTACATGAATGAGGAGAAACTTACTTGGTTAAAGATAAAGTGGTTACAAACATGGCATATGGACCAAATTAAAGCGCAAACGCCCACTTTAATGCGAGCTTCATATTTCTTCTCTACTCCATTCAACCAATTTCCAAAATACTATTTTATCCATAAAAAATATTGAAAGCCATGTTAACTATTCGCCATAAAATTCTTGCACAAGAACATGTAATAAATAAATGTTGTTTGGTTTCATCTTGAAACCCGCATCGAGGGCAAAATCTTTTTGCTAAATTATCGTTAGTTAGTATCACTTTTTTATTCAAGTAACAACATCACAATTCTTATTTTAAGTGCAGCATTAATCTTCCAAAAGTATTTTCGGAGAAACCTTAATTCTTGCAGAATAAGAATAAGAGATAACAACATGTACTCTAACTCTCCTACTTAGCTCGTTAAATGTGATAGTGGATGGATCTAAATGGTTAGTCGGCTTACTGACTCAAACTTTTATTGTGCGGTTGCATCTATATTTTCTCGTAGCATGCTCGACTGCGATAATTCTTTTGTTCACTCCGGCACCGGTGCAAAGCCGTGCGCTCACCGTGTACGAGTAGGATACATGCACGTATCAGATTAGGTACGTGTTCCTCTATCTAGGTTGAGTAGGTTTAACTAGATCCTAGTATCTTCACACACAAAAATAACTAGATCCTAGTATATATATATGCATCGACCCTTGCTTATAAATCGTATCGTGAAAAGCAATACAAGAAACACCAAGAGGCTCGATACGGGGCGCCCCTAGCTGGCGGTCAACTGCTCAGGTGGTCAGATTCGGACCAGAAATTTCCATTTTTAGTAACATTCGAAATTACTATTTATGGCAAAATTTCCTTTTTTAGCAAAAAAAAATTCTGACCAAATTTACTATATGAGGAAAGTTCTGCATGCAAGCGCTAGGTGACAGATTCGATGATGTAAGCGGAATCTTTTCCAAGTTTGAAACTTCAAAATGTTTTAACTTTCAAACGACAACTCCAAATTAAGATTCGCTTTCACCAATAAATCCGTCTCGACGAGATCTTCAAAACTAGCATCAATGTTAATATGTTTCGACAAACTTTTTTTGGCTAAAAGTTATCAACCCTTTCTATTTAAATAATCAACCTTTCATACTTGAGTGATCAACGGTAAATGTATAAAATTATCAACCTACTGCAGGCTATTCAGGAAAAGTTCCGCATGCATGCACAAATAGACGAATTTCCTGATGTCAGCGGAACCTTTTCCAAATTTGAAAATTCAAAACGTTTTAACTTTCAAACGACAACTCCAAATTAAGATTCGCTTTCACCAATAAATCCGTCTCGACTAAATCTTCAAAACTAGTACCAATGTTAATATATTTTGACAAACTTTTTTTTAGCTAAAAGTTATCAACCCTTTCTATTTGAATAATCAACCCTCCGTATTTGAATGATCAACGGTAAATGTATAAAATTATCAACATATTGCAAACTATTGAGGAAAAGTTCTGCATACATGCACAAATAGACGAATTTGCTGTTGTCAGCGAAATCTACAAATTTGAAAATTCAAAACGTTTTAACTTTGAAACGATAACTCCAAATTAAGATTCGCTTTCACCAATAAATCCGTCTCTACGAGATCTTTAAAACTAGCACTCATGTTAATATGTTTCGACAAACTTTTTTTTCTAAAAGTTATCAACCCTTTCTATTTTGAAAAATCAACCCTCCGTATTTGAGTGATCAACGGTAAATGTATAAAATTATCAACTTGGTGCAGCCTATTGAGGGAAAGTTCTGCATGCATGCACATATAGACGAATTTGCTAATGTCAGCGGTAATCTTTCCCAATTTCGTATATTGAAAACGTTTTATCTCCGAAATGACAACTTACATTTAAGATCCGTTTTCACCAATAAATCGGTTTCGACGAGATCTACAAAACTAGCACACATGTTGATATGTTTCGAGAAATTTTTTTTTGGGCTAAAAGTTATCATCCCTCTCTATTTGAATAATCAACCATCCGTATTTGAGTGATCAACGGTAAATGTATAAAATTACCAACCCCCAAAGTTAATTTTACTTGAAACATTTTAGCGAATCTTTTTAGTTTAGAAGCTATCAACCAAATGTCCTGTTATTTATCAACAGTAAATATAAATAACTACCAACCATAAAAATTTAATTTCATTTCGAATATTTTGGCGACTCTGTTTATTTTACAAGTTATCAATCCGGTGCCCTGTTATTTATCAACGGTAAAATATACGTACCTAGCAACTTTAGAAAGCTAATTTCATTTAGAATATTTTCGGAAATCTTTTTTAGTTTACAAGCTATCAACCCGGTGGCCCATTATTTATCAACGGTAATTATAAGTAACTATCAACCCTAAAAAAGTTAATTTCATTTAGAATATTTTAAAGATCATTTTTTAGTTTACGAGCTATCAACCCGATGTCCCGTTATTTATCAATGGTAATTATAAATAACTACCAACCCTAAAAAGTATTTTATTTATAATATTTTAGCGAACATTTTTTTATTTTACATCAACGATAAATATAAATAAAATAATAACCCTAAAAAGTATTTCATTTAGAATATTTTAGCGTCTCTCTTTTTGTTTACAAGCTATCAACCCGGTGATCCATTATTTATCAATGGTAAATATAAATAAATATTAACCCTAAAAACTTAATTTAATTTAAAATATGTAGCGACTCTTTTTTGTTTACAAGTTATCAACCTGGTGCCCCGTTATTTAACAACGGTAAATATAAATACCTAACAACCCTAAAAAGTAAATTTCATTTAGAATATTTTAGCAACTTTTGTTAACTTACAACTTAAAGCAGTACTTAATTTGAGTAGCAAGTGGATCTTCCCACCCGTTATTTCCCCCCTTAAAAACCACTAGCCCGAAAAAGGGAATTATAAACATGAATTACGGTACGGAAAAAACCCAAAAGGGAATTGCAAAAAGAGAATTAAGAGTCTGCCTCGTGCTGACAAAAAAGAGTGAGATGCTCTGTGTATGCTTGCAACAACTTATGAAAGCGTGCTGAAAAGTTGGCTCATTAAATGCAAATCCATGAGATGCTCTGTGCATGTGCATGCATGCAATATGAACGCTCTTGACTGCATGCAACTTGCAAAGTAGTAATACGAGCTGTTAGTGTGAACACGTAGATACATGTGAACGCAATTAAACACTACGCGATAAAAAAGGGAATTGACTCGCTCCGCGAGCGCTTCCGCGCCACGGAAAGTGATTTCTCGAGCGATCGATCGCTAGGGAGGGAATTCGCTCGATACGGGCCTTTGGCGATCCATCGGTTTATTGTGTGCGCGCGTTGTGAGTTATTCGAAAGTAGTACTAGCTGAACCGATCAGGCTAGTTTTGGTTTGATATTGGTACGTGCTTCGCGGAGGAAGAACTACGTGTACATGGGCGTCTTGTCAGATCTTCATTGTCTGGGACGTCGGAAAGCTCTCAATTTCACTATCCAGACCAATCTCGGAGCTGGTATATAAGCATGGGTTCAACTGAACCCAATAAAATTTGTCAAATCCACACTAAATTAGTATTTGACATTCAGTATTACAGAAATAGTACAACATTGTGCATAGATCCGAATTGCACGTGCCAAGCCCTCTCTCATAGCCAAGGCCTCAATTATAGCAGCCGACGTCACGTTTGGGAAGAAACCCGATACGACAATTTAATGTAAATTAAGTTAACACCTTGGCTGTTTTGACCAATAAAATCTTGCATATTTATAGAGAACATATTTCATGTGTACTAACCATTTTTATTTATACAATTTCCTAGAGACGATGTCCGCTACAACGTGCAGGGTGTCCTTCTAGTATTTAATTGTTAAGTTTCAGCTAGCTGAGATATAGCTTATGTCTCAGTTACGTGCTCATGCGTTGGATTTTGTTTCTGCTTGAAGATTCGTGTTTGCTGCTGTTTGTACTTTGTTTAGACCCATGTTGAATCACGCTAAAGTAATTCGATTGACACATAAGTTAAGTCTTAGTCGACCGAGCGTTAGAGATACCCTTTTTTAAAAAAAGTGTGCTAATTATACTTCATAGTTCTGGGTGAACAGTTTGACAGACAATTCGTCAAGCCGCATAAACTTTCTTAAGCATCAGTTCCTTCAATTTTACTTTCCTCATTGAAGACTTCTTCCTAAAAAATCTATTATCTTAGTTTTTTTCAAATCATGTGGAATTAGTTTTATTGATCTCTATCCTTTATATCCGGTGTAAAAGTACACTGCCAAACGATGTGCAAATATGCACAGTGGACAAACATGGAACAGAAAACACAAATGAATGATGAATCCTAGTCCTGTTTAAATAATCGACAGATGACGTTTATGAGATCCCAAAAAATACTCTGGAAGCTTTTATGTGTAAGATGCTTACTATGAAATAGTAAAATTTCATGAAAAAATATTTTAAACATAAGCGAATATGTGGAACTATAATTGAGATGCTATTTGGTATTTTAGATATCCACACATTATGTGTTGTAGAATTGTATTTCGGTTGTGCACAAGTGAATGTATTTACTACAGAAATTTTACTGGTAGGATGGCACATCTAACATGCACACAATGTGATTTAGACAAAACTTAAAAACTGGGAATATGTTTTAGCTTCATAACATACCGGGCTCCATGAACCCCAGGAGACAAAAGTGCATTCATATAGAAGTGTATTGATTCTATATATACTCAACTGCAAGTTTTTCGAGAAGGACTCAACAGCAAGTATGCAGTTAATCAGGGCATTTCCTGGACAACAGATTTTACAAGTGAATTTTACTGACGGCTATCTTGTAACACTCACAGATTACTCTTACGCGTGAGGATATTACATATTACATAGCTCTTGCGAAGATACAAATGGACATTACCCATCATAGTTCAGAGCAGCTTATTTTTCATGTAGACATGAACCGTGATCAAGCCTGATCGTGATTAGAGCTGCTGACATGCAAAGCGCCTATATAGTATAACATCAGCGACCACATCTATATGTCTTTGGTGAACGAAACAGCCATACAGAATTTATGCAAAGAAGGCACTAGTTCTTTGTTGGGTCGCCACCACTGCCGCCTGATCCGTCCTCTCCTCCATGGCTGCTATACTGGTCCCGTGGGATAGCATGGTGGTTGTCCACGGTGGTTCCACCGACCCCAAGGGTGGGTTTCGCGCTGATGGCCGCACCAGCATCGTCATAATTCTTCAATGTCCCGGCGTCGTGAATTGCCAAGCTTAGAGTGACCATGGAGAAAACAAGCATGGCGGCTAAGATCTTGAGCAGGCTTGCTTTCACTTGCGCTTTCATGGTACCTGAATGAACTGGAGAGCAAGAGACATAGGAATATCATGCAATAAATTCAGTTAATATGATCAAAGAAATAAAGTTGATCATGAGCAAGAAGGAACCAAAACAGTGAGTCAAACCTGGCAGCAAATCTCCTCCGTGAGATACGATCAAAAGTTTGGATTCTACGTACTGTGCCTTGAAGGCTATGGTTTGGTCAGGTCAGGCACCCTTTATATAGTCAGAGAAGACTAGTTTTTTCCTTCGTAGTTTAGCACTAATGCAGGTAGAAAACCTCAGAATGAAAATATAATGACGAACGATAGACAAGAATAAAAAATCCTTCATGTGGGATGTAATAGGTTCACATGACATGCCTTTAGGACCAGTAGTCTTGTAGCGAAAATTGACAGCCAAATAAGAACCTGCCTTTTAGTATGGCCAGTGACACAAATTAGTTGTGAATACCCTAAATTTTTAGATTATGCTGTCTACTTGCCCAATCGTTGTCAATGAAATCATAAACTATACACAAATCATCAAACACTACTGATAGTACTTTCCACTAAGATAGTGGTACGTTATGCTTTAGTGCAACGATGTGGCTTAATATTTTTATTTACTGGTGGAGAATAACTCTGTCTAAGCTTTGACCCGACAGCTTCAATCGCCCATCAAAAGTGTCATGATCTATCTATGTAATAAGCATATTGGACAAAGCTAAAATATGAATTCGTTGAGTCTCTTAACTCTTAAAATATTATATATATTTAAACTCTAAAATAGGCAACCATATTTATCAACAATACTACTACTTAAGATCCTTGGGCTATTCGGATATCATTTCATCCCCTGCAGATGAAGTTTCCCTTGCAAGCAAGAAGGTCCAGAATATATAGTGGGCAGAATCTATGAGATGAAAATGGGCCCATTCTAGTTAGTTAGCTTAGTCATTCAATGTATATTTAGGGGCCTTGTGACTAAAGGTCAAGCTTAGTTATTTCTTTCAAATTTGAATGAAACGATACAATTATAAGAAATTTAGTGAGCATTTGGTAATTACCTAGCGAAAGGACAATATATGATACTGATATCTCCCATGGGTCAGGCACCTGTAAACTTCGATGTTTTTTTTGCAAAATATAGCTACTTGCTGCTTACATGATTCTGAATTTTGCAGTTTAGGTAATTTTGTTTCTTTATTTTGGTGGTATAAGTTTGGCTCTGCTGAAACTACACCTGTTTTTTGCAGAAGTAGAGAAATGTTTTCATGCCCGCACAGCAATTAAACATTCACCGAACTCTTCATTACAAGAATGATCTTACCGAGAGAAGTGCAGTTGTATCATTTTTCTTCTTCTCAGATAGCAGTTGTATCATGTCAACAGACAACAGATAAGACTATTCTAGTTCAGAACTATCTTCCTCTACATGTTTCGCTTCATGATTATACATAGTTATGTCTATATTATATTTTATTTCCTCGCATCAAAACACCAGCTAGTAACACAGTTTACAGGTTATGCATTAGACCAAGTGTTGAAACTTTATTCATATTTTTCTTTAATCTTCAATCAGATAATTCAAACTAATTTTTTTATCAATATATATGAATGACGAATCCAGAAACAAGTAATAGTATTTGTACTTTCTGGAACATGTAAAGACGGAAAATTGTGATAAATTTTATTAGGATTACTAGTAGTGGCAACTATCATGAATAATTTTAATTAGATATCTTGTATCTAAATATAGCTAGAGATCCAGTTGCTAATTTATTTATGCAGGGGTACATGACAACCTTATTTCTGCATGTTGTTGTAGGGATTAATAAGATTCTAGACAGATATATATTTCCCTACACATGTACACATATGTTGGTCAATCATGCGCACTATATTTGGATGCTAGTAGTTGCCACAATACAAGGAAGGGGTGTATACCAATGCTCACTAAATTTCTTATAATTGTACCGTTTCATTCAAATTTGAAGAAATAACTAAGCTTGACCTTTAGTCACAAGGCCCCTAAATGTACATTGAATGACTAAGCTAACTAACTAGAATGAGTGTGTCTTAACTGTTCTACAAATATATGGATAGAGCCCTCTACAAATCGAAAATGAGAAACATCACCATCTATTAAATTTACAGGATGATTTATTTTGGTTCATAACAAGGTATGCATTTGATTCTCATGGCTATTTTTGTTCTACTAACACAGGTAAAATAATATATAGATGTAATTCATATACTTGATGTGATCAAGATCCAATATGTTGTCCAGATAAACCTACCTTAAGAGCTCCAACTGGCATGGATACCTATAAGTGATAGCATTGCTTTATTGTATATCAAGAGAATATAAGTAAATATATGTTACGTGATCAGTTCAACCTTAATTTACATACAACTGGCACATTTAGACGTGCACAACATGCCCACAATTAAGCTTAGTACATGCAATATGTATACCGTACCAATCATTGCAGAACATGCATGCAAGCAATGATTTCTACATAATAAGGCATAAGCCACACATATCTATTTTTTTCATGGCCCAGCTTCTTCACTCCCGATGTCATGGCCATTCCCAGGCATGTTTCCGGGGCTGCTCCAGCTGTCATACTCCGGTCTTGGTATCGCATGATGGTTGTCAATAGCCGTCCCCTCCGCCTTCATCGCCGTCTTCACTACTACATGTACTAAGTCGCCTCTTGGTGTCATGCGAGAAGCCATGGCGCAGCAGTTAACCATTACCATGGCAAGGATAATCAGAGGAAGGAGCTTCATTGTGAGATGGAGGAGAAACCCAAGAGTTGAAGTAGTTCACTTCTAGTTTTTGTTTTCTATCTGGAGTCTAGAGCTGGTGAATGTTATTTATAGGCAGAGAGGAAACGATAGAGCTGTACAAACCATGGAGTTTCTGTTTTTTCTATCTTAATTTCCGTTTGACAATAGGCAGTGGTGCTTTACCTTGTGGATTCTCCACCTAGGTGAGGCAATTTTTGGTGGGGTGAGCATTTACCTGTCCAATTGTGTAACTTTCTGGAAAATCTTTTTACATCTAGAATTGGTTGCAAAAGAAATTTGTATTGCAGAATGCTCAAAATAAGTGTGATAATGATGCATTGTAAATTCAACACCCTAATGTAATTTAGATGGACATCATTATATTTATGCCTTCACTTTTTCGGGTAATTTTGCAGCACAGCAGACAGTTTGGTTAATGTAGACTAAAGAGAAAACGGAGCTGTCAAGGTGATTTTAGTTAGGTGGGAAAATCTTTAAAGCATGAGCTGTGGTAATCTGGACTAAAATCTTTAAAGCAGGCGCTGTCAAAGAAATCGAAGTTAGCCCGAGCGCAGCCTTTTCAATAAGAGAAAAAAGGAGGTTTATATGTACAAAGAATTCATTTAAAGGATAACGAAATTCCAGATCCCCTGCAAAACACATTTACTACTCGTTAACATTATCACTGTAGTTTGTCTCTTTGGTAGGATATAAAAAAGGGTTTGCTTTTCATTTTATTAAAAGGAGAGAACATTAGGGTACAACCTCCAGAAGGAGGGACAGGTCCACATACACACGATCGTCCTCACCAAGTGACAACCGGGTGAAGAGTGCCCCCAACTTTATACGCAAAGATGAAAGGCTTCGCCCAGCCTGGCCTCCAGCCAAGAGGGGTGAGGCGTCAAGACACGGGGAATAAAATTACAGAGACCGTTGTCGCTTAACTGGAGAAAATATCATGCTTACGTAGTGCCACTACTTACCCCTCATCAAATATCTGAAGATATGAAAAAACATACCTTCTTGGCTGGTACTTTCTGAAGGACATACTTTAGACAGTTCAATCTATAGCTGCACCTGAAAAGGGTAATTACTTATTAGGGTTAACTAATAAATGGAAAGGAAAATTTCCACGGGGGCTACAGACCGACTGCTAAAGCCAAGAAGAACATCTTCTGTATGTCTGGTTTAGTCAGTCTATGAACTATGTTCAGTAGAGCATATAGTACCAAACGTACGGGCATCTGAATGTTCATTACTACGAGCAACAAACCAACAATCAGCCATGTGCTAATCTGTTATGGACTGTTCTTATAGGTCTATGAGACATCTCTTTCACTCAGTAGATGACACATGTTAATTGGTAAGGGAAGTGTTACAGCTCTCCATTGCCCACGCATATGCTGTAGGACTTGTTCTCTGTGCCACCAACACATCAGTTAGTAGTCTTGCTCAGGTTGGTGCAGCCATACCATCAGAAAATTAGCTCTACAGCTTCTGGAAGGTGAAAAACCAGGCGTTGACTATTGGCAATGAATCCTGTGGTACGTTGGGCACTAATAGATAGAATAATCTTGGCTGGACATTACAAAACACATGGGCCTTGTTCTATTTTGACACCACAACACTGAATTACATTTTGCGAAATCATGACCAACACAGACAACAAAAACACATGTGCTGAGCAACAATCCAAATACTCTATACACATAGTGGGCATGAAATGCTAGATAAGTTATTTTTTCTCATGCTTTTACCTGAATTATTTTCTAATGTTGATCATGAATTCTACACGGAAGTCTTGGGTTGCAGTTCTATTCTGTAATCAATTATGGCAGTGTCTATGTTAGTATGTTGAAGGCCATTTGGATTGGAAACATTACTGTCATCAAAAGTTAGTCATGTACTCATATCTCAAATGTATACAAAATATGTTTCAAAAAAATCATAAAATATTGAAAGTAGTACTGACTATAGAAAAGCGAGTTTTAAATGAGTAGATTTTGTCCATGTAGACATCAATAAACCTACCCTGCAAACCAAGAAACATAAAAATAAATGAGAGGTCCATGCTCCATGTTTCTGGCTATTTCATTATAGAATTCCACAACATGAATTAATTATTTTTTACATTTAGGAATAAATCTGAAAATAAATACATTTGTATACATACCTTGTGGAGGTGGATAGTTCTCCCGCTTCTTCTTTCAGTTGCATTTGTATACGTATCTTGTGGCGGTGGATCATATGTCTTAATATCTATTAGTGCAACAGAAATGCATAAGCTGTTAAAATAAATATCAGTACGGAATGATAGTTGAGAAATGTTTACCCAAACAATTCACTCGTTGGGCAGAGAGTATACTACATATCTGATATTATACTCGCAGATAAGTGTCATTGCATATACCATGTCAAAATTTATAGCATAGTATTCACCTCTGAATTATACACAAAACTATTAACACAAGAAAACTAGACATTCACACCCTGTAACAGTATAAAATTATAGTGTACACATGATTACAATTCCAAATACAACACCTTCCTACCACAGAGGAACTTTTCAACATCAACTTGAAGCATACTTTGCCGCAAACTCGGCAATATTTTTGTCCGAGCTCCCCCCTTCCTGCCTTGCCTTCTTAGCCTTCGTCATCCAGCTATAAGCATTCTTTTTGTATTCCTCCTTCATCGCACAATCTAATACTTCTCTTATGCACCTCTCTACCTCTTCCTTTCTCACCACACCTTCTGTATCACGATTCACCCGCACACCAATCACCCATGCACTCTCAACGTACTTTGCTGTAGTTGGTTGATCTGTCCACTGAGGCATTGCTAACAGTGGTACACCAGTAGTAATTGCTTCTAGTGTAGAGTTCCATCCACAGTGAGTTAAGAAACAGCCTGTTTTTCGCAAAAAAAAACAGCCTGTTGATGAGTTCAGAAGTAAAATATCATCTTCTACCTGCTGTTCAGTTATTTGGAACAGATCACTCAATGTTAAAACTGCAAAATTTGCAGGATTCACAACCCTTTAACACTTTGAGTTCGAGAGATTTGGCTGATTACATGACCCGAAGGTTAACTAGATGCAAAATATACTTCTTGAAAGTTATGGGAGCAGTACTACTTCCGTGATACAAATATACCCCGTGTACTACAATATCAGGGACAATGGCAATATGCCCTTGTAGCATCAAATTATTAGAAACCATAACTCCACGGTCAAGACTAAATGAAGTGAAGGCAGTCTAAGGAAGGATGAGCAGTACCAAAAGTTAGAGTTGATCTCTCATGCTTCTATATTTGTTTCTCTAGTACTGGTAAAAAATAGACAGGGACAGTTCTATTGAACTACTACACAGTACAAACAATTACTCCATTGTCGACAGTAAATTAAGTGAAGATGGTCTAACGAATTGTCTGCAGTAAATTTAGCAAAATCCACAGTTGATATGTCTGTATTTATATCTTCTGCCTTCAGATTTCTCCAGTTATATCAGTGAAAAATAAATATAGAAAAGTTGTTGAACAAAAAAATATAGGTAGATTCTAAACATCCTACAAGGCTTGCGTGATTACCAGTAATTGTAGTTCCTAATTATGACAGTATGTGTGCATCTGGAACATTCCAGTGTAATATTCATGTTGTAAATGATGCCTTTTCACATTAACTTTGTCTTGCCACAGCGTAGTTGATATTGTTTTGTATTGCCGGAACTGAAAATTAGCTGATATATAAACACGCCAGTTTGTGCATTCATGGACTTCCTTTTTTGCTCGAACAATCGCAGGAGAAGTGCTGAGTAAAACAGGTATAGAAAAATTTCATACCTGTGGCCTTGTGAGATAAGACCTCAAGCTGGGGGCACCATGAAACAATCAGTCCCCTCTCCTTGCACTTGTCACGGCGTTCCTCCGATATCTTGTGCTCATCAACGGACCTGACGACCCAAAGGAAGTGTTTACCGGAATCGCACAATCCATTGCCTATCTCCTCTAACTGGGTCGGCTCAAGGTCAGCGACAGTTCCGTACGATGCATAGACCACTGAGCAAGGTGGCTGGCTATCTAGCCATGACATGCATATGTCTTGTTGGAAGGCAACCGATCGTCATCCAGGTAGAAGGATGGCAGCATTGGGCCAATGGCCTTAACACGCCAGGTTGACGCCAAGTAATCTGCCTCCTGCTTAGATCAAGAGGAAATTGAACATTCCCATAAATCTCCAGTTTGGTTTTGGGTGAACTTTTCGACTGAGCAAAACAGCAAACAGGTTGGGCACGGGCAAACCTTGGGCTCGAGTTGATGGAATGAGTTGACGAAGACGTCGTCGGCGTCCTCCAGCCCATCGAACTGCCCCACCACCGCGTCCAGGAACATCCGGTAGGAATCCGGCGCCGCGACGAACGACGGCACGTCGTCCGGCCCCAGGTCGACGCTCAGCAGACCCCGCAGCGCGCTCCCGTCCACGACAGGCAACCCGACGCGCCCCGCGTACACCTCCCCGTAGATGACGTCCACCGCGCACGGCTGGGAGAAGAGCGCGGCAGTGGGCAGGGCACGCCGGCGGCGCGCGCCACGCAGCCCGCCCACGGGAGGTGTGGGTCGTACACCAGCACGCGCGCGGGCCTCCCCGCCGCGGCCTCCGACCGGAAGAGCGCCTCGAGGGTGTCGGACCCCGCGGCGGCCAGCCGGTTCACGTACTCCTCGAAGTCCGGGCACGCGCGCTGCCATGCCGCCAGCGTCGTCGAAGCCGTCGGAGATGGCGGCGACACGGAAGATAGCCGCGGGTGGCGGGAGGGTGGCGAGGAGGTGGCGGGCGGGTGGTGACGAGCGTGGGGCGGAGGCCGTGGTAGGCCAGGCGGCGGCCGAACTGGAGCATCGGGTTGAGGTGGCCCTGCGCCCCTGGGAAGGCTAGGAGGAAGACATGGCCGCCACCGCCGTGGCCGGAGAGCTGGGTGTTCGTCTCCATTCTTTTTTAAACAGAAGGCCCTCTGGCCCGGATTTATATATAAAGCCCTCATGGCAATGTTAAACGATACAATACGATACAACAAAGTCTGAGACCGATCCACCAACATCAACACTGACCCACATCCGGACAGACGCCACTAAGGCACACCATACTAGGAAAAGGAAAAAGATAGATAACTAGGATGCCTGAGCTGTCGCTGCCGTCCTCGTCCTCGTATGTAGCCGTCTAAGCTCTCCCAACGCCTCGTCCAGTAGGCCCCGGTCCCGCTGTCTGACCAGTAACCTCCAGCTCTGCATGTGTAAAGCCATCAAAAACAGAGCATCAACCGAATGAGCAATGACCTTCCCTTCTAGCGCTAGCTTGTTGCGTGTATTCCAAAGCGTCCAACCTAGCGCCGCAAAGGCATACCAAGCTAACCTACGTAAGGGCCCCGACAGGCCTTGCACTAAGGCGATGAAATCGCCGACCCCTGTCGGATTCCAGTTGCATGAGAGGAGTTCCCTAACTCCTGCCCATAAGAATTTCGCGAGGTGACAGTTGAAGAAGATGTGGTCGCAATCCTCCACTACTCCACACATCGCGCAGCTCCCGTCGGAGGGACCGTGTCTCTTGGCCACCTGTTCCGTAGACGGAAGCCTCCCCCTAATGAGCTGCCAGAGGAATACTCTGATCCTCGGGGGAACCCTAGTATCCCACACTTCCTTGAAGAACGTGACAGTCGCCCCTTGCGACAAGCGTAGGTATAGAGAGTGAGAGGAGAAAGTCCCAGACGGCTCCAGGGCCCAAGAGACCTGGTCCTCCCCCATGGAGGTCGGATGGAGATCGAAAATCCTGCAAAGGTTTTCCCATTCCACCATCTCTGCCGTGCCGAAGGTACGCCGAAACCTTATGTGCCACCCCCCCTTCTGCCCTGACCGCGGCCACCGTGGCGAAGTGGTTATCACAGCAAGCGAAGAGGCGAGGGAAAGACAGGTGTAGGGGGGCCCTCCCCGTCCACCAGTCCAACCAGAAATACGTCTGCCTCCCATCGCGAACAAGGTGCTTAGCCCCGAGCTTGAAATACCATTTGAGCTTCTGTAATGAATTCCAGAACTGGGACCCTTTGGTTGGGACCAAGGGGGAGAACAGGTCATTATTGCCCAGGTACTTGGCTCGGATGAGGTCCGCCCATAGACCTTCCGCATTATGATAGAGCTTCCAAATCCAGCCTACCAAAAGCGCAATGTTCATGTTCTTGGTGTGGAGGACTCCCAGCCCACCGTATTCCTTAGGTCTACACACCGTAGCCCAGTCCACCATATGATACTTGCGCTTGTTGCCAACTCCTTCCCAAAAGAATCGGCCACGCGTGGTGTTCATCGCCCCATGCGTCGAATCATAGAGAAGGTACAGGCCCATGGCAAACATCGGTAAGCTGGAGAGACAAGAGTTTGTCAACTCTAGTCTTCCCGCCGATGCCAGGTAAAGGCCCTGCCAGGGGTCGACCCTATGTCCCACCTTCTCCGGCAGAAAGAACCAATCTGCTACAGTCAGCCTCTTGTCGCTCATCGGGAGGCCAAGGTAGCGGAAAGGGAAGCTCCCTAGCCTGCAATTCAGAGCAGCAGCCACTCTGCATTGTTCCACCTTTGAGACCCCTGTCACAATGGCTTCGCTCTTGTCAAAGTTAATCTTGAGCCCCGACATATTCTCGAAACAAAGAAGGATAAACTTCAGGTTCGCAATCCCCAACTGCGAAGGCTCGATCATAATCATCGTGTCATCCGCGTATTGGAGGTGGGTCACACCTCTGGGGATGAGATGAGGCACCACTCCCTGGATGTGCCCCGCCTCCTTAGCCCTCGAAAGAATGGCCGCCAACGAGTCCGCCATGAAGTCAAACAGGATAGGCGAAAGAGGGTCCCCTTGACGAACGCCCCTTGCATTTCGAAAGTAAGGGCCAATCTCCCCGTTGACATTAACCGCTGTTTGTCCCCCCATGACCAGTTGCATCAGACGGTGCACCACCGTCCCTGAGAATCCCTTTCTCAGTAGGACCTCCCTCAGGAAATCCCAGTTGACCCTATCGTAAGCCTTCTCGAAGTCCAGCTTAAGAAGAATGGCCTTAAGTTTCTTGACTCTCAACTCGTGAGTGATCTCATGCAGGGCCAGCACACCCTCATGCAGGCTCCTGCCCTTGATGAACGCAGTCTGATTCCTGTCGATCGTCCTATTCGCTAAAGGTGCTAGCCTAATCGCATATGATTTAGCTATGAACTTGAAGATGACGTTGATAAGAGCTCTGGGCCGAAACTGCTTAATGTCATCGGCCCCTTTCACCTTCGGTATAAGGGAGATAATACCGTAGTTTAACCGAGCGATGTCCACCCTCCCTAGGGCAAAATCGTTAAGAATCTGAAGAGTTGCGATTTCGCTAGGATCGAGTCTCTATGCCGAAATATACTGTTTATTAGGGTTTTTTTTCATACCTGTTTATTAGGTTTATCTGAAGTCTAACTGAGTAAGCTTTGGTCAAGTTTATACAAAAAAAAATACTGTATTAGGAAGTAAGCTTTTTTCTGAAGTCAAACTGAGTGTTCTTCGTCTTTTTATAAAGGCAAAACAAAACTCCGCTTATGTCTTATAAAAATAACCGATCCTAAACCTTGGTAAATGAGGAGGGTTATCATAGGCTTGACGAGCTAAGTAAAAAACCATCCATTCTTATAGATATGGACTAGATTATAGTTAAGAGGTCGCAATGCGCTTAAACATGCCATTCTCCCCATCAATGGTGCTCCCACGTGAAGCCTTTTACGAGCGTTATGTGTCGTACGCCGGGTAAGAGGAAGAAAGAGAGGAAGAAGATTGAGTTCAAGATTCTTGATGGTGCTGAAGCTTATGGTGGCCATAAGATCTGAAACCAGAAGGCCAAACCTGAAAAAAAACCGTATAACCCGAACTTGATACCTGAATCAATTTTCCAATGGCAAATCTGAAAACCCGAAATAAATTTGGGAAATTTGGGCTTCCGTTCCAATACCCAAGAAACTTGAAAGGCCCAAATTAAATAAGAAACTAAGCCTAACTCAGCAAAGTGACTTCCGCACAACCCTAGTGCCAGCCTAGGAGCCCAATAAGAAGATTACCATACTCGTATATGATACCATGCATTGTAGACATAGCAACATGTAATAGTATCATGGAGGTGTGGTGGCCCCGTCCGCCGCATCCCTCTCGTTTCTCTTTTCTACATCGAAGGTTTTGTGAAGAACTGCCGCTATTTGGGTACCGGGGAAAACCCGAACCAAACATTTCAGGCACCCGAATTGTCGGGCTTGCGGAATTATATCTATTTTTTGATCTCTTTTCTTGTTACCTAATTTCTGAAAAGCTGAATTAGCCAACCTGAAATTAGCTATAACATGTCATGCGGGCCATGGCGACTTTAAACGCTAGGCCCGCCCGTAATTGCCGTGACTGCACTAGCATGCCAAAAAAAAGTCGTCAGGGAAAATTGCGTCGGGTGAAGTGCAGATCCGACACTTTTTTCGCTCGGCACACCGCGATACCCCACCCATTCTCTAGTGCGGCATCAAAATTGAAACGCCCCGGTCTATACGGCGCATTATTTAGTGTCATGCACATATATGTTGCTGGAGTAAAATTGTGTTGTCATTGGTAGATCTTTTATGGCACTGAAGTTAATCACAATCAACAATTCATAACGAAGCAATCAATTCTTCTATCAAGATAGTAATTTTGATTTCATCAGGATATCAATTCCATAATAATCTTACGATGAGATTTTAGTGAAAACTAATCTAATAAATTTCTTCCCTTATACCATGAATCTTTAATACAAAAGAAAAGAAAAAAATTAAAACATCTATAGGATAAGTGGATAAAAATTTCTCCACTTATCATACGAGACTCCACCATTTGTCTAAGGATAAAAGGAGAGCCTTCACTAAGCTAATATTGAGTGACTCTCTATTATGTGAGTTTCTCCACGCGTAGTAATACACCGGCGGCAGTGACATGGATGGCTTCGTCCGCGCACGGTTCTACGATAGGTGCAGCGATACGACCACCATCCTCTGCAGGCCTAACGACAATATCGTCCATATGCCCGTTATCCTCTGCACGGCGAATGACAGTGTACAGATACCATTTGAGCATGCTTGGATCTGAAATGGGCAGCGAATCGATTAGAATCGGGAACACGCGTGGAGCTGAAAGAACAAGATGTAAAATAATTTATACAAAAGATGAAGATCATACTGTAGAAGTAGAACCAGGAATGAAGGTGGAGGACTATGATGCGGAGGCTACGCCAGATAGAGATATAGTATCCAACACGACGAGAGTTGGGAGGGCAGTTAGTAATAGAGATATGAGTTTGTGAGGGACAGGGCGTTTTTGCACCCGGGTGCATATGCACTTTTTATTTGAAACGCATTTTAAATATATTTATAGATGTCAAAAAATATCTATAGAAAATGTCTCGTGTATATCTTGACATGTTACATGCTCACAAAATTGTTTCAGCAAAAACCGATATGTGTTGTGCCCTGTTTAAAAAATATGAATTTTTTGTGCTACAATAGTCTATTTCTCTAAGCATTATTTATCTTTTTACACAGGGTATAAAAATTATCGATTTTAAGTGAAATTTAATATGCATACATAGAACATGTCCCTCTACATGAGAATTTTTGTTCTTAATATTTTTACATTTTTTAAATTATTTTATACATATCAGGTGCACATGCACCCGGGTTCAGTTTTGGTTTTCCGGTTTGGCAGATCTAATTTTCCGATTTAGAGTTCGTCTTATCTAGTGGGAGTTGTGGGACAGTTGTATGGAGAGGGAAGTAGAGAGTGGCAGTGATGGATAAGTGTTCGTTATATTATATACCAAACATGGCTAGTAAGTGCTCGTTAGGGTTTGTTTATGGTCTCTAGAACTAGTGCGGCCAGCTATTTGGTCCGCGTACCCACAAACAACCTATATAAAGACAATGCACGGCTAGGTAAAGATGAGTCACACTTGTCAGCAAAACATTGTTGACAAGTTAGCGGAACCTTATTGACAATTCCCCAATTTTGGCCTAACTTCTGAAGATCGTGCAATGCGAAATGTCTGACTTGCTCAACCACGGCAAGCTTGGCTGCCACCAAGCACAACATATTTATTCGCATGTACGCAATCAACCACAACGAAAACTTTGTGTGCCTTCCTTATTGGGCGACGAGAACGCCCATCCACCGGTCAACATATTTTTGTAGGTGACTATATCTTATGTCGGAAAAACATCCGCCGGGTAAGGTGGGGGAAGCTTTTTTTTAGTGATTTCGGGTAAACGGCAACGCCCACCGTGAGATGGAGTTATTACAAAGACGATATGTATAGGCGAATGCTTGCGGAGAACGGGTTGCACAAGGCGTCATTTAAAGTCGTGTGGGACGTAGGTTCCCCCTAAAGGTTTGAGGGGGTCCCATGCTTTGGCGATTGTCAGTCGACGGTACCTCACGTGTAGGCGAGGCATGGCGTAGAGCAGGATTCGCTGCACGGGAACCTTATGAGAGTGTTTCTCTTGCACAAACGGGCCCACTTCACAATCTTCCCACAACGACCCACGTACAACCACGACATGGCCTAGCCACTTTGGATGCCGACGTGACCCACAACGACGAACCCGACGCCTCACACACTTCAAAGCAGTCTCACCAAGCGCACTCCTAGCCACCATCGATGACGCACGGGCCCGTGTGGCATAGGGTTCCACGTTGCAGTGACACGAGGTAGGAGATGGACGCTTGCGAGAAGTGCGCACGTGCGAATCTCGCGAGGGGACGACACATGGTGGGACTGTGGCCGAAAGATGGAGGCTCCCTGCTTGTGATGGTTCCCCTTGTCCTCCAGGGCTGCCACAATAGAGCTCGCTCCTTTTAGGAAGACGTGGATTGCCCAAATCGCCGAAACTTTCGACAACTCTTATTTATTCAAATATTATATATACAATCTGAAGGTACACATAGTACATCGTGCATTCGCATGGATGCAAGAAGAAACTGGTAATAATATTTATAACCATGATCTTGGCATCTATATATGTTAAATATACTAGTACTCATGTAACCTAATTTAGCGAAAGTAGACGACCTTTCTGTTGACGAGTATCAGCTTATTTATACATATAATCCTTTCGCCATAATATTCTTAGATCTGTCTTTGATGCAGCTGCCAGAAATTTTCCATTCAACGACGACAATTAGGACCGACCTTTCCCAACTTTGGTGAACAACAGGGGAGCATTGGAACTTTGCACTGATGGTTACCATCGTTAGTCTTTGGCATCCTACCATATCCTTCCATCTTCTTCTGTGTTTCGCCTGTCTGCTGTCCATCATCTGCGGCCAACTTTCTCGCCGGAGCAGCACCAGACGACTTGATCACCAATAGGATGCAGAGAAGAACTGCAACCCCCTTCATTTTTTTCACAAGTTGTGGTATAAATCTGAAAAGAAACAAAAAAAATTGAGGAAGTGATATGAAAATGCTTCAAGTCAAAAAATGAAATTTTGTAACATGGATACCCGTATGGATCAATTCTGAAGAGTCTTTGCTCAAAAATCCTTTAATCTACTCCAAGCTGCATGTCTTTTCTATGCGATGGGTTTGTGATATTTATAGGCGATGGACATACATGTACAGTGTGTACATTATCGTCCCCACTATAAAGATGGAGCAGATATGCATTATCAATCGACAATATGAAGTGGTTCCAAGAATTCACTGGCTAGATCGATTGCAGAAATGACAGTTGATGGACTGATGGAATATCAGTGTGTCCAGCATTTGGCTACCTATGCAGCAGGGGAGCTGTTCCATTGCATTGTGACGGCAAGGAGCATTAACAAAGAATTATTACAAATTCTAGTTGCACCTCTCTTAACATCAACATAACCATATCATTAATCATTCCAAGTTGAAAATTATCAAGTTGTGTTAATCTGATGTATGCAATCTTGTCAGTTTTAAATAGCCGGCTATAACCCATCTATTTAAAACTATAATCTCGATCTGCTTTTTGATTTTGAACTAATCTGAAAGAGATGATGTAAATGCCCTGTTGGGCTTGATTCATGTATCAGTTCATATGAAGACATGAACCTGCTCGTCAGGTTTTGAACGTCATTTTTTAGTTTCCAATCCACCATATAATTGGCAAAATTGTGGAAAAGCCCAGGTCCAAATATGTGATTACTGAGTTTAGGTACGTGGGTAAAGGGGCGGGCAATTTGGGCCCAGCTATTGGGCTTGTTCCATTTAAACAAAATCCGCCCAATCACCAAAATGCATAAAAGATCATTCGAGCAGACAAGGAGTCAAGGACTACCTAACTCTCTCACAATCTATGCCTGCAATTAGGTAGTCTAAAATATGCATCAATTTTTTCTGGTTTTTGAACTTCGAAAATTATATTTCCCAAATAATACACCTGACAATTGACCAACTGGTTATATCACGAGGCACACCTGATTTTCAAAATTAAATCCCACGTTGACATGTTTTGACAAATAAAAATCAATAATTGCCTGATAATTGTCACATATTTGGCAGCTTATTTATTGCTTAGTTAGAAGATTACCATAACTTGGTTGGCATGTTCTTGAACTACATTATGCATAAATGCAAGACTTTCATGTTGCTACGTACTTTTGTTTAATGATATCAGATCTCTTAGTTGTTGGCAGCACATGGAAACATTCTCTCCAGCTCTACATAACATTCCAACTACTAAAACCTGTTAAATAATCATTCGGCAAATATATAGTCCATACGTAGTTAATCTGACAATCACTATATTTTACTCTGGCACGGTATTATACCCTAATTTTAAACAATAAAAAACCTCTTCCAAATGTAGCAAGATGAAATATAGTTTTGGAGCCTCACATTTAGACTTGGATAGAAGCGAACAGAAATCACTATAAAAAAATTATCCTCGAAGGCAGAAATAGATAGTACGATGACGAGATCACACACCAATCTTTAGTAACACGGTTCAGCGATCAACGCCAATCCACGGAGCATGCTTAACGGTTGCTCCACTGATAACAGGACCGTCGAGGTCTTACGGGCACGTCAGATTTTTAAACGCCATGTCAGTCTGCCAGCCCCTCTCACGAGCGCTGGACCATCCTACAAACGACCTTGCTTGTATCTTATTATAACCTGTTAACTCTTAATCTTGATTCTCGCTGTATCTGCCTGTTTGTAGTTCATCTAGCGATCGAGTGCTTGATGAGCAATCAAAAACAACAACAACAAAATGTGTTCATCTAGTGAGTTGTAGTCCGGCAATGTGTATGCCTATGCGTTATGTGTATGAAGCCGACGGTCTCGGCACATGCATGTGAGGCGAGATCGCCGTGTGATGCGGCGAGCATGGCGAGATGCTGATGGCGGCGTGTCATAGCGGTTGCAGAGGTGGGAAGGGTGCTGGCCGCTCCGAGCGGGTGCCCCGCCGCCGCCACAAATGATGAATAATGCAAAAATAAAGGGATGTGCCAATATCGATCAATTGGAGTATTAAAAAAATTTGATAATTTATAACTCACCTTGTCTCAATTTTCTGGTCCGATCTCTACACTGGCCATGGATGAGGCCGATCCCTGCCGGATTAGTAAAGAAAGAGCAACTGATACGATTGGAGCAGAGCCATGTAAAAGATACACACCTGGGGAAGAAGCTGCAGCGACGCGGAGCCTGGTGGAGAAGGTGAGAAGATGAACAGGAGCCTGGCGGTGAAGTTTTTTTTTTTTTGAGCATTGCCTGGCGGAGAAGGTGAGAAGATGAACAGGAGCCTGGCGGCCTGAGTGGGGTTCTATGACTCGCCTGCTTGAGTGTGCACGGGCCTGCTCGACGATTCCTTTGTACTCGCGTCACGTCGCAACTTAATGTGCACACAAGTAAGGCCCAGGTAAGGCCTGTTCCACTACCCAGGCTCCCACCGGCAATGCAGCTATAAAACAAATATATATTACAAACTAAGAGCATGTCTAACAGATCCCTTAAAAGGGCCAAATCCATATAATAACCGCCGGAATACGGGTTTCGGCTTTATCCCCCCGTAAAAATGGCCCCCGCTCCGATTTTTTCTGGTTTCGATTACGGGGCGGGTCTTCGCCCCCTACTTGTGCGGGGTGGGAGCGGGGATAGAGGGTGAAACCAGTATCGCATTTTCAAAAACACGCGCGGACATTTCAGTTCCCCCACCTGTTTTCCCCCACGCCGCCGCCACAGCCACCCGCGCGCCACCGCCGGAATCCGTCAGATCTGCCCCCCTCCGCCGCCCGTCGAGCCACATCGCGCTGCGTCGACGCCCGTCGCACCCCCGCCGAAGATCCGCGTCCCTCCGCGCGCGCCGCCGCACCCCCGCCGCGGTCTTCTCCACTATTTTCACCGGTGAGTATTCCGCCGCGTTCTTCTTCGTTCTCGCCGGTAAAATGGACGTGTTTGGGGGCTGATGTATGCTTCACCGTGGCAGATGGCTTCGGAGGATGTCCACATGGCGGATTTAGAGGATTCCTCGACCAATTGGTCTTCGTCGGATTCCGACGATGCGGACCTCGACGAGGTGCTCAACGACAACGATACGGAGATGATGCTGCTCATGTTCGGCATGAAGCACATGGAGGACCGCGCCAAGCTGCTGGATCAGAGGAAAGGATCTGTGATGGGGCGTATGTGCATTCCGCGGAACCGCGCACTCGGCCACGAACAGCTGATGCAAGATTATTTTGCCGAGGTACCGACCTATCCTCCCCGCCTCTTCCGTAGAAGGTACCGAATGCGTAGGACTTTGTTCGAGAGAATGGTCAGAGATTGCGAGGCAAATTGCGATTATTTCAAGCAAAGAAGAAACACTGCCCAAGTTATGGTATTTAGCCCATATCAGAAAATATCTGCCGCAATGAGGGTGATTGCATACGGTATACAAGCAGATTATACCGATGAGTACCTTCGCATTGGTGTGCAAACAACCACGGATTGCGTGTGTATGTTTGCCAAGATGGTGATCAAGTTGTATGGAGAGACGTATCTCCGAGCTCCAAATGAGGAAGATACGAAAAGGCTCATGGAGATCAATGAAAAGAGGGGGTGGCCGGGGATGCTTGGTAGTTTGGATTGCATGCATTGGATATGAAAAAATTGTCCAAAAGCATGGCATGGAATGTATTGTGGCAAAAGCCGTGATGCTACCATTGTTCTTGAAGCTGTGGTCTCGCAAGACTTATGGATTTGGCATGCTTTTTTTGGATTGCCGGGGACACTCAACGACATCAACATCTTGAATAGATCCCCTTTGTTTGCAAGACTAGTTAAGGGTGAAGCACCAACTTGTAACTACAAAGTTATGAATAATGAGTACACCATGGGGTACTATCTCACAGATGGTATTTACCCTAACCATGCAACTCTTGTCAAGTCCATAAAAGAGAAAAAGGACAAGGCTTTGACAAGAAAGGAAGCTTGCTTCACCAAAAATCAAGAGGCATGCCGCAAGGATATTGAGAGAGCTTTTGGTATCTTGCAAGCAAAGTTTGCCATTGTCCGGGGTCCTGCAAGGTTTTGGGACAAGGAAACTCTTGTTGATATCATGACATGTTGTGTGATTCTTCACAACATAATCATTGAAGATGAAAGAGGGTTGAACTTGCCATGTTTCTATGACAATGTTGGCACCCGAGTGCAGCCCGAGAGGAACCCTGATCGGATTGAAGCTTTTCTTGCAGCTCATCGAGGCATTGAAAACAGTGGCGGACCCAGAAATTTTGGTTTGCCGGGCGAACATTTACTAGGGAAAAATTAAACCCAAAAATGCAACTCTACTAGGTATAAATTATAGGTAAATGGCACACACTAACTGCCATGATCAATTACCAGGATTCCAAAACATGAGAAAACAAAAAAAAAACACTTAGAACGTACTAACATGGATTATTGCAGCGTGAGCCCAATCAAAGGACATGGTTCGGTAAATACACTGTTCTGATTTCATCTCTAATTTTCGGATAACATAGGAAACACAAAAACGGTTTGAGTGATACCAAAATTAGTCTCCGAATACCCAGGATCGGCAATCAAATCAACTAATAAATACATCAGCTTTTGCAATATCCTACTACATAACATCAAATTGAATAGATTGATCTGCTTCTTATTCTCGGTACTGTGCACTACATGATACCAAAATTGAGTGAAACAAACTGACAAAAGCCAAAAGGTCAAAAAATTATACCTGAGCCAGCTCCCTGCGCCATTTCCTGCCACCACCGTCGGCGGAGCCATTTCCTACTTCCCCGGTTTCCAGCGGCGCAATCGAGTCAGCCCTCCTCGTCCGAATCCATCAGCGGCACGGCGGCTAGGTCTGCTCTGCGCTCAAACCTAAGGCATCGCTGCAGTCACCTGGTCTGGTCGAGCGAAGGCGGGGATTTCCTGAGAAAAAGCCGTGGGCTACTTGCGAGGTGGAGATTGTTTCCCTATTGAAACCGTCCAATGCGTGTGCTGGTAAACATTTAAATGGGCTTATTTACCTCTCACTTAAGCCCAATAGTGCAGCCCAGTCTGCCTTTCTTCTTCCTCTGCTCGTACGAGAAATAGAGCAGTGCCTATGGAATCTAGGGGCGGCAGGGGTACGTGCTCCACGACGGCCGACGGGAGACCCGGGGCGACCGCCCCTGCTCGCCCCTACGGTGGGTCCGCCACTGATTGAAAATGCCGAGACTCATCACCAGCTCACCCAAGATTTGATTGATCACCACTGGCAGTTGCATGGCCAATGAGTTATTACATTCATTTCCTATTGTTGTATGTGTAAAACATTCATTTTCATTTGTTGTATGTGTGAAATATTTGTTATTTGTTTAATTCTTCCACTAGAACATTTGTTGACATTTCCGAAAAACATTATTGTAATAATTATGACGATTATTGTGTGATGTAAAACTTTTATTTTATGTGAATGTTGTGTTGTTTCTAATATCCAATTTGTCAAAAACCCTGTTTTGAGGGGTTGAAAACATATTATGTTTTACGGGATGGGGATACAGGGTCTGCTAGCTCGGACGAGTTTTCGGCCGGCGAAAACTGAATACAGGACCTTCTACTCGCGTTTTAAGGAACGAAAAAATACAGGACCTGTTACATGCTTTAAATAAGCTTGTTCGAAAATTTGGGGCGCGAAAATCTTGGGGCTGCACTGTCTGCACTCACTCCCATGATGGCCACCTACAGCGCAATGGAGTGTGCATCAGTGAAGGAATCCGTCGTCAGTTCATTGTCGACACACACATGCGAAGCAACATTTGCCGATGTATACCAGCGCCAGCTCCCCGGGTTTTGTCGCCGGCTCCACGCAGTCGCGGCCGTTCCTGCAATTCGAATCTTGCAATGAATGCTGAGTCCAATCTTCCAATGGAGATGGATGCTGCGGGTCGGGCTGGCACCGGTGGAAGCTGCAGCCCCTGCTCAACGGGAACGGCCGCCCAATTGATTATTTCTTACAAAGTTCAAAATCAAATATTATTCGTGGTAATAATGAAAAGAAAGTATTATTAAAAAATTCGGAGGTGTGTTACAATTCCATTTTTTTGTCAAGTAAACATACCAAAAAGAATGTTTTTTCTTCTACCACCATTGCACATGCATGGTTTTAGACGAGAGGTCAGTTGGTGCGGTTGGAGAATTATGCAGGCAACCAATCACATTTAGAGGACATAGGAAAAGATTCCGACAACTCATGCATGCATGCTAGCCAGCAAGCAACAGTTCTGACTTCTGACTGAACGAGCTTAGCTTAAAGTACTGGTGAGTGGTTTTATTGGTTCACTTGATTTACTCGACTCAACCTCCGTTGACTTGAGAGTTGAGATCATCATGTCATCCACCAAAACAAAGTGCTTCTTCTACATGTACCAGTACTACTCCATGGATGGACACTCGACTCAAAGGTCAACTAGCTAGTTTGGTAGGTCGGCGAGCAGAGCACCAACAGGAGCGATCTGGATCGATGTCGCCCTTTTGGAAGACCGTCCTCTGCTTGACGCTGTTTGCGGCATGGCGGTCGCAGGTCGAGTTCAGGTCAATGACCTCGCGCCGCCCGCTTGACTGCGCCCAACGTTGCCCTTGCAGCGGCGAGAGCTACCTCCACCACCAACACCACCACCAACCTTACACTTACAGCCACGCGCAAGCACCCGAGCCCATGCTTGCCACGGCGAGACGCTTTGCCGAGGCGCCTCCAGGTGGTGACTCGGTGGTAGGCGGCGATGCGAAGGCGTCGAGCCAGCTGCGTCTCGCCAGGGAGGTCGGCCTCCGGGCGGCAGCCGGCAGGGGAAGCAACTTCATCGTCTCGCCGTTGTCCATCCACGCGGCGCTGGCGCTGGTGGCCGCCGGCGCGCGCGGCGAAACGCTCCAGGAGCTCCTGGGCTTCCTCGGGTCAGCGTCCCTCGACGAGCTGCACGACGCGGCGTGGTTGGGGCTCGTTGGCAAGCTCAACGGCCTGACGCAGACGTCCTTCGCCTGCGGCGTGTGGGTCGACCGGGGGCACGAGCTGCAGCCGGAGTTCATGGCCACCGCCGCGTCCAGGTACGCCGCCACCGCGGAGTCCGTTGATTTTTCATTGGAAGCAGTCAAGCAGAGAAGGCGAGGCGGCGAGTGAATGCCTTCGTGGAGGACGCGACGAACGGGCTTGTCCGCGACGTCCTCCCTCCGGGCTCCGTCGACTCGACCACGGTGGTCGTCCTCGCCAACGCGCTCTACTTCAAGGGGACGTGGGCGCAGCCGTTCGACCAGTCGGCGACCTTTACCGCGCCGTTCCACACCCCGGACGGCAGCGTCGTGCGCGTGCCGTTCATGACCACGGGACGGGTCGACTTCGAGCGGCAGGTCGCCGCCTACCCTGGATTCCGGGCCCTCAAGCTGCCCTACAAGATCGACTACGGCGACCACCACGCACCGCCCGCGCAAGCTGCATTCTACATGCTCATCCTTCTCCCGGACGATGGCGACAGCCTTGCCGATCTCTACGACCAGGCGGTCGCGACGCCGGAGTTCATCAAGAGCCACACGCCGGCATACGAGGTCCCGGCCGGGCGGTTCATGGTCCCGAAGTTCAAGTTCACCTTCGAGTTCGAGGCGTCGGAGGACATGCAGAAGCTTGGAGTCGCCAGGGCTTTCGGAGGCGGCGACTTCTCGGCCATGGTGAGCGGCGGGGATGGGCTCTTCATCTCCGGGGTGTACCATAAGGCCACCATCGAGGTGGACGAGGTGGGCACCGTCGCCGCCGCAGCAACGGTCGTGGTCATGCAGCAGAGTGGAAGCGCGCTGCCTCCGGTGGATTTCGTGGCGGATCGGCCCTTCTTGTTCGCCATTGTCGAGGAGAAAACCAGCGCGGTGCTGTTCCTTGGCCATGTCGTCAACCCGGCCTCTCGCTGAATGAGCAATTCTGCGGAACGCACCTACGTGCACTTCTCCTGAAAAGTGGCTTCCTATGGATCTTGAGTCAAGTATTTGAAAAAATTATACTCGATGTCAGGACTCTGATGTCAGATCACGAGGCAATATGGGAATATGCTACTATACTGGTACTCCCTCCGATCCTATTTAATTGACTCAGATTTAGTACTCCCTCCGTCACGGAAAAGATGTCGGACGGGTTATTTTGCAAAACACCCCTTGGGGAAATCCCGACACAACCCAAAGTCCACATGCTCCTCTCCCTCAGCCTCCCTCTTCCTCGTGCGCTCCGCTCGCACGCCGCAGGTCCGCCACGCAGCTCCCCCTCCGCCGTCTAGCGCCGCCGTTGAGCTCGCCAGCGCTCCTGCCGCTTCGTTGTCTAGCTCCCCCGCGCTGCCCCTCTCCGTCTTCTAGCTCCCCGTGCCGCGCTGCCGGCTGGGAAGACACCGCCGGCCAAGGTTGGAATTTTTTGTCCGATACACCGCCGTCGCCTTGCTCCAACTACGCCGCCTTGCTAGATCTTCGAGAAGATCCAGGTCGCCATCCTCGTTCTTCTCCCCGCCCCCTAATCCTGCCTCATCTTGCTGCTCCTCGCCTCCTGCGCGTCCGCCTACGAGAGGTGCGTGCGCCAGGGCAAGGCTGCCTACTCGCCCTCTTCCGTTCCCACCGGTAAGAGCCATGTTCCTCGCTCGCAGTGGCAGGCGCAGATCAGTCGAGATTGTGGATTTTGTTTTCTTCCTGGCAAGATTCTGAGTGTTGTATGGTTCTTGGCCTGGCTAATTAGGCGGTGTGATTTGGGTATGGTTCTTCTTCTCCGATGCTGCTGCAAGCCGGCCACCAGAGCGTGCAGATGCAGTTCACTTCTCCACATCGCCGCTGCTGCACATCTCCAGAGAAGCTTTCTCAAGGTATCCTCCAATATGAATCCTCTTATTCACAAAGTTCAGGAAAAAATTGTTCTTGTGCTATGTGCGTGTATTTTGTGCCCACTGGAAGGGGGAGGTGCCAGCTCTGTGTGCCTTGTAAATGAGCCTGCTTGCTCAAGCCAGAGATTACTGTCCTATGTGCGTGTGCTGTTCAGGGGCAAAAATTCTGAATCAAATTTTCAATGACTGAAGATTCTTATTCCTCCGCAAGAAATTGGTTTCGCTACCATTCAGGCACTAAGATTCTTATGTGCGTGTGCTGATTTTGATTCCATGTTTCTGTTTATTTTTCCCTGATCGCATCATGTTGTACTACCGGCAGATGGACAACATCTTCGAGCAGACCGCAGCGAAGATAAAAAGCTCCACCGTCTGCGTCTTCGTGGTCGTCTTGGTGGCGGAGGCCTTGCTGCTGCTGTCCTCCTCGTCCTTATCCTCCTGAGCGGCGGCCGCGGCGGCGAGGCGAGCTCGGCTTCGCGGACGGGAACATGCCGAGGAGACCGGAGCGGGAGTGGCGCGGTCTTCCTCCGCCGCGCTGGTGCTAGCCCTACGACGGCGCGACCTTGCTCCCTTCGTCGGGGAGCGGAGCGTGACCTTGCTCGATTCCTTCGACGGCGAACCCCGTGGGATCCATCCAACGGCGAGCAGGGGCAGGCGAGGCGACCGCGGGGAGACAGCGACTGCGGGGAGACAGCGACCGGAGCGGCGGACGCCGGGGACGCCGGGATTTGCGGGGTCGGCGGCGGACTGCGGGGAATCGCAAAGTCGTCAATTTGATTTGTCCAAATCTGAATCGATTAGAACGAAGTCAGGGGTTTTTTGCAAATTGGAAAATGAACTAGCGTGGGGATGGGTGCCGACATCTTTTACGTGATGGAGGGAGTACAAAGTTATGCTAAATCCGAGTTAATTAAAAGAGACCAGAGGGAGTAGATATTAGAATTCTATAGTTGTAGTAGGTAAATCAAAAAGCACCGTGAAACAAAACCCAAGTAATCTAGTAGTATATTCTTGGAAAAATCTACGGAGAGGCGCCGCACCGAGGAGGCTTCCGTGCGGCGGAAAAAACGCATCGCTCCCTAGGGGACCGAGTACATCGCCGCACCGCTCTCTTATCCGTTCGGCCCGCCACGTTTAGAAAAGGACGCTTCACGTCTACCACATCTTTGACTCCACATGTTTTATCCCCTCCTCATGCCGAGTCTCTCTCTCAGCCACACAACATCGCTCTCTATCTCTCCTCTATACGAACCATCTCTCTTCAAAATCACCATGGGAAACTGTGGTGGGATGGTTGAGAAGCTTCGCGCCGGGGGATTCGAGGAGCGGCGTGCCGGAGAGGCGCGAGAGGAGAAGGCTGCCTCCACCGAGCACACATCGGAGGAGGCCGCCGCCTAGCACGGATCGAGGAGGCTGCCTCCGCGCGAGCACGCACCAACGGGGGAGGCCGCCGCCATCGCCGAGCACGCACCAGGGAAGCCCTCCACCGTCGACATGCGTGCGAAGAGGAGCGTTCTTCTCGTAGGCGGGGCCGTTGATGCGCATGCAGCTGGTGGTCGCCGGCGATGGGTGCGAGGAGGCCGGCGCTGCCGGCAAGCGCCAGCAGGCTACCTCGACGTGCATGAGGCCAGCGCTGATGCTTGCTTGAGATTTTTCTGTCCACCCCATCTTATCTTTTGGTTTTTTTTTAGGACGGCGCGACGCACAGATGACTGCGGCAGAGCGTTGCCGACGGGCACGAGGGGACGTCTGCTCCTAGGGCGAGGACGCCATCCACGACGAGCACACGGTGGGGAGGTCGCCGGAGAGCACAAATCGGGGGAGGCTGCTGCCATAGATCGGGGATTGGGGGAGGCCGCCGAGCACATGTGTACATGCGCGCGAGGAGGCCGCCAGCGACAAATACTCGGAGGAGGACTGCCCCGGCAAGCGCAAGGAGGCCGCCGTCGACATGCCGAAGGAGGCATGCATGTACGCGACGAGGCCGGTCGGCCGATTTGCATGAGTTTTCTCGCCGGCTCTGCATCGCAATTTGGTGATTTTTCTGATTCTAGTACCAGACTTTGCTACTGATGATAATTAGGAAGTGCTAATCTGGTAGTTATTTGCAAGATAAATAACCTGCACAAGTCCATGTATAGATTGGCAGTTGTTAAGGATTAATTTGGTCATGGCCAAGTAATAACCTGGTAGTTGTTAGTTGTTAAAGGTTAACTTGGTCATGGCTAAGTAATAACCTGGCAGTAACACTCATAAAAAAATCTAGCAGTTGTTAATGGTTAACTTGGTCATGGCTAAGTAATAACCTGGCTGTTGTTAAGGGTTAACTTGGTCATGGCTATAATAACCTGGCAGTTAGTAGGTGATAATCTGATAATCATCAGCAAGTAATGTAGGAATTAGATTAACTGAAATCTGGAGTAATGAGGTTACTGCTACCGAAAAGCTGGTAATCATCACGATCCACAGAGTGAAGAAATGATGTCCAGTGAATGTTACCACAAATTGTGAGATAAAGTATTATACCTTTACATGTAGCATCTAATAGTATGCTATTACATATATGTAGCATCTAATAATTTTTTACATAGGAGTATGATGTTGCATGCAGAAAACAAGACTTTTGGAGGTGGACATCGGGGACCACATTTGCTCGCAAGCAGCTATGCGGACAAGATAGAAGCAAGCTACGGCATGTCATGTCGATAGGGGCTAGGAGGACCATGTGCTCCAGTGGCTAACGTGCGACGGGGGACCATGTGCGCATGGTCAAACCTGCGTGGGTCCACAGTCTAGCAGCCGCCGCACGGTTTTGCCTTTGTGCGGCGCCGCTGTGTAGCATGGTCCTATATTCTTTCAATCCAGCCTCTGTTGAAAATCACACAATCTTCCCCCAACGTTTATTACCAAAAGGCGTCCTTCCTGCTATAAATTGGACCGAGGTTCATAATATGCTAGTACTTTTCAGAAGAAAAAAAATGATGCCAAGCTCAAGGTGATCACAGCCTCTATAGATAACTAGTGGAATACCCGTGCTTCGCCACGGCTCCCTACCTTATGTCTAGTGTCACACATGTTAAATGGGCAAGCAATGCACATAAATATTTAAGTAATACATAAAAATCACATAGTATTTAGAAATGTAAAAGTTTACTTCACATAAGTTAATGCAATGTGTATAAAATGAGGACGGACACATTATCCCTCATTTTAATAGCCATTCTCCCTCGACGCACCTAATGTATTTTCGCACAACATCCTAAATGTTTTCCTCAACTTCATTTGCATGGCATTTGAGCACGCGTATCAAAAGTTTCTTCCTCAAGTTGTAACCATCATGCACAAGCAATCTATCATGTGCACATGAAGTTTTCCCACAAAAATGCAAGAATGTGAACAAAGAATACTCACGGTGCAAACTGGATGGACACATTTTTTACCATACCATGACAGCTTGTGCATGATGGTTACAAAGAATACTCACAGTGCAAGAAATTATCCCCGACTATGTTTAATAGATGACTCAAAATGTGAGCTTAAACCGATCAATAAGTATTAGTTCATATATGTAGGTGTTGGATATTTGTGCAACCAAGGATCTATGCAACTACGTGGGTACATGGTGCCGAATTATTATTCTAATTACAGAAAACTGAAAAAGTGTGTTTTTGACCACCAATAGCCATTGTCCAGCCATCATCTATGTTGCTCACCTTTGTTTCTGCACATCTTCAGGCCATCATCTGCAAACATAAGATTTGGTGTCTAATAATTATTATCCATGTTTCATAAGTATACATGAATTGGAACATGCCAAATTTAAGAACACTAACAATATTTGTCTTTCACCTTACCAGAGACTCACATGAATTCATCATAGCATCTCTGAGAATTGAAGATATCTACGATCAATCATGTAAACATAAGATAGAAACAATCTATGATGAGTATGTAAAAAAGAAGATGGAAACAATTCATGATGAGTAAATAATTCCAGGGAGCAAAAGATCAAACAAATATTTTTTGCAAAGGAAAATCAACACCCACGTCAGTAACATTTTACAAACAGCCCAGTTGCAGATCTTCCCTGGTCCTCTACTAACAAGGCAATAATGATGAATATACCTTGCCCATCTAAAATTTCAGAGACCTCTTTAAAGATTAACTAATGTTTCCTTAGAACATCAACTCAGTCATCAAATGCAAGATTAATGTTCACTTCAACTATTCTGCAAGATTGGACTCGACTGGTGAACTTACAGAAAGGTTCACAAATTACATTCTCCTGAAGTCCCAATCCGAGAACGCACTAACGAAGGATACTACACAATGCAGCAAAGGAGCAATCATAAGAATATTATGCGCAAGAACCTTTGTTTATTGTCCCCTCTCTTAATTCCTCATGCGATCCATGTTCAAGAAAAGTAATGTACACCACAATGCTAATAAACTTTTAACTATAAGCATGATTTTGAAGTTAAGTTACACATGTTTGGTACATGGGTACATGGGCAAGTTATTTAGCACAGCAGCATGCTATCATTTGAGTTTGTGGTTAGGCAAAATAGTAGAATCCGAATAAAATGGCTGGTAGGCAATAAAGAGAGTTAGAAGGAGAACTGAACATGAAAATTTTACGCAATGACCATGGTCAGCAACACAAAACTCTAACTGGAGTGTATATTTTGCACATGAGAGTAAAAAAAATACAATTTTATAAACACTATGCATGCTATTAGCAACAAATGGAATATAAACATGAGGACATAATTATTTTAATTTGTAGAAGAAGGTTTAACCTCCATGCTCTCATCAAATAATTTTGTTGACTAATATTGGGTCACATGGACAATGTCATGTAAATTTAGCCTCCAGCTTAGGTCAAAGGACAATGACACAGCTTGGTGCACAAAAAAGATCACACCAACTTGTTTTCCTCCACTACCTACATGACATAATAGTGTCTAGATCATCAGTGCACACAAATAGACATGTGTAGAAAAAGTTATGATTAATCAAACATTAGGGATGTAGCCGGTTTGTTAGGTGTTTACTGATAAACTCAACATGATGGAGGACACATCAGTAGAGATATAGTGGACTTGCATCTGGAGTGGAATAGGTGAACCATCACACCATAGTTACTCCACGATGGCCAATACCAGTTCTTCAAATTGTTGTCAGTACATCCAAACTCTTCATTCCTGAGATTGATTCATTGATTAGACTAAAAAGAATTGGTGTATTAATCATTGGTCCATAGCTGTTGTTTAGGAGCAAAACTGATGATTTGAAGAGAATACATACCTATGAAGGGACAGTACGTTTTTTTTCTTCAAGAGTGCTTATGACCCAAATTCTTGATTCGTGTTTGAATGCAATAGTACTGAAAGGAATCTGGCATCATAGATGTTATAAAATAATATTGCTACTGTAGCCTTGACCATAAAGATTATCTATGGTAGTAGTACATATTTCATCTGCTATAGCTCAGGTTGCATTCAACCACGATGTGCTCCCAGAAAACGGGCCAAATACAAAAACAAAACTACATGGTCTGCTTCTCGATCTGACTGCAGATACGTTAAACTCTGGATTGTTGGGCAGCCACACAGAACAGGGCTCCCACGCAATGTTGGGGAACATAGACCTCAGCGGCTTCTTATACGTTGACTCATCTTTGTCGTGGCCGGCAGCCCTGAATTGCTCAAATGTCAGCCTCTCTATCACGGACATCCGTTGTGTCATCCTCCCCATCCCATGCCGCGTTCTTTGCTAGGAAGTCATCAGGTACGGGGGCATGGCTGTGGGACAACCCAAATCTCGGGGTCGAGGGGGTCGGCGGAAGGTGGTTCCGTTCCTCCCACGGGATGAAGGAGACGGAGATCCTGGCGATGGAATGGCGGGGAGAATCGCTCATACAAGGGGATCAGATCAGCCACGTTGGGAGAGTGACATACCAAAGCTGACAACGGATCGGCATGGGGTGATTCCGTTCCTCTTGCCGGTGAGATGGCATCGCGATGTGGGTTGATCGTTGGAGGAACATGTACTTGTTTGTCATCCTAACAACCTCCGTGGTAGCTGCGGGTGAGTTTGTTAAGTAGCACGTTTTTAGGTAGAACGAGGTGTGGAGCTTTTTAGGAAAAGGAAGTGGTGGAGTGGCATCAGTTATGTAATTTTCTAGACGTGTGACATCAGGCATACCTATGTTTCACTTTAATACTCGTTGGTAGCACTAGAAGTGCCGAGTTCACCGGCATCCGCCGTTAACATGGTGGGGCTCACTTACCCTGGAGGGTGCCAGCCAAGATTCTCGTTCAACATCAACATGATAGGGCTCGGGCACCACCCTGGTAAGGACAGCGACGAGGGCAGCTGCTCTCACAGCGAGGGCAAGGAGGAAGCTGTTCCACGCGATCGGCCCCAACACCTCCAAAAAGTCCTGGTTGCAATCAAGATGAAGGCCGATTCCAGCGATCGGCCCGCATTATCCGTACCACACGCTCTCCCTGTATTTGGTGTTGACCTCACATGTGACGGAAAGCTAGGATATGGGTTTACATCGGCTGATGAGCTAGAAGAAGTCGACATCGGTCCTGGGGATAAGCCGCGACCGACTTTCATCAGCAAGAAGTTAGATCCACATCTGAGGGGTCAGATGATAGCTCTGCTAAAAGAATACCCAGATTGCTTTGCGTGGGATTACACAGCCTGGGTTGGACAGGAGCATCATTGAACATCGGCTTCCCCTTAAGAAAGGGTTTCGGCCGTTCCAACAACGAGCACGTCAGATGAAGGCCGAAATTCTGGAAGAAGTTAAGAAAGAGATCGAGAAGATGTTGGCCGCCGGGTTCATCAGGCCATGCAGGTATGCTGAATGGGTCTCCAGTATCGTTCCTGTAGAAAAGAAAGATGGCCGATGGCGTGTGGCCATCGATTTCCGAGATCTCAATAGAGCCACTCCAAAAGATGAATATCCGATGCCTGTGGCAGAAACGTTGATCAATGCGAACTGCTTGGCCATAAGGTGTTGAGCTTCATGGATGGCAACGGCGGCTATAACCAAATTTTCATGGCTCCGGAAGATATACACAAGACCGCATTCGGAGTGCCGGGGCGATAGGCTTGTTTGAATATGTAGTCATGACCTTCGGGTTGAAGAATGCTGGTGCAACGTACCAAAGAGCCATGAATTATATATTTCACGATCTGATCGGCAAGTTGGTGGAAATCTACATCGATGACGTGGTAGTCAAGTCTGTCTCCATGGAGGGACACTTGGATGATTTGCGACGCATCCTAGACCGAACCCGGAAGTTCGGACTGAGAATGAATCCGAAGAAGTGTGCCTTTGGTGTGACGGCCGGTCAGTTCCTAGGTTTTTTGGTTCATGAACGGGGAATTGAGATCGGCCTAAAAAGCCAGGAGGCGGTGCGTACCATGCAGCCGCCCACCACGAAGAAAGAGCTCCAACGACTTATCGGCAAGATCAACTTCGTCCGACGGTTCATCTCTAACCTGTCAGGACAAATCGAGCCGTTCATGGCTCGCAGTAAAGATTAAATCTGATGACGAGTTTCACTGGGGGGCAGAACAGCAGCAGGCGTTTGACGAGATTAAGCGGTATCTGACAACGCCGCCTATGCTAGTTCCACCCCAACAAGACAGGCCGTTCTATATCTACTTGTCAGTAGCTGACACGTCCATTGCTTCGGTGGTGGTGCAACTCGATGAGGGTGTTGCAAAGGTCGTTTTCTACCTCAGCAGAAGGATGTTGGACGCGGAGACAAGGTATACTGAGGTCGAGAAGCTTTGCCTTTGCCTGTTCTTCACCTGCACCAAGCTTCATCACATCCTTTTGATGGCAGAGATCATCGTCATATGCAAGTCAGACGTTGTCAAGCACATGCTGTCGGCCCCTGTTTTGAAAGGCCGGCTTGGGAAGTGGATGTTTGCGTTGACGGATTTCGATCTTCGGTATCAGCCTGCGAAAGCAGTCAAGGGACAAGCGTTGGCCGATCTCATAGCTGAACGGATTAATACTAATATAGCGGCACTATCCGTACGTGCGTGGGCTATGTTCTTCGATGGATCGGCTTGTGACGATGGTTGTGGCATCGGCATCCTGCTCGTGTCGCCTCGGGGGGCAACATATTCTTTCGCCATCGAGCTATCTACCCCTTGCACCAACAATGTTGCTGAGTATGAGGCAGTGCGCAAGGGAATGGAGTTGCTTTTAGAAGCCGGGGCAGAGGCGGTGGAGCTTTTTGGAGACTCGAAGTTGATAATCTCTCAACTCACGGATGAATACAAGTGCGAGAGTGAGTCACTTTTTCCGTATTGGATGGAGTGTCGTGAGCTGATGACACATTTTCGGTACATCAATTTCAATTGGGTCCCAAGGTCTCAGAATACCGACGCCAATGATCTCGCACAAATGGCATCAGGATACAAGGACATACCCAACGGGTCAGAAGTTCAGGTGCAGTTCCTGGAACAGGATGATTGGAGAACCGATATCTTCAATTATTTGAAGGATTCGGCTCGGGGGGCACCCAAAAGGATAAGATACAAGGCTATGAAATATACCCTTATAGGAGATGACATGTTCTACAGGACGTTGGAAGGGTTACTACTCAAATGCCTGGGACCAACTGAGTCTAATCGGCTCTTACATGAGGTGCATGAAGGCGCCTGTGGAACTCACCAATCGGCCCATAAGATGAAGTGGTTAATTAGGCGATCGGGGTTTTATTGGCCTACCATGCTTGGAAGACCGCTTCAACTACTACAAGGGATGCCAAGCGTGTCGGATGTTCGGGAAGATCCGGATGGTACCCGCATCAGCGATGAACCCCATCATCAAACCTTGGCCATTTCGAGGTTGGGGTATGGATATGATCGGCAAGATACATCCTCCGTCAAGCAAGAACCACGAGTGGATTCTGGCCATTACGGATTATTTCACCAAATGGGTGGAGGCCGTTCCCATGAAGAAAGTAAAATCGGAAGATGTTATCCAATTTGTCAAAGAACATGTCATTCATAGGTTCGGGATTCCCCAAACCATCACGACCGATGGAGATTCGGTCTTTGTCTCTAAAGAATTCAGAAAGTTCTGCGATGACATGGGGATTAAGCTAATCCGATCATCTCCATACTACGCTCAAGCCAACGGGCAAGCCGAAGCATCCAATCAAAGCCTGATCAAGCTGATTAAGAGGAAGATTGAGGAGAACCCCAGGGTGTGGCATGAGACGTTGTCAGAGGCTTTGTGGGCCTATCGCATGTCATGCCATGGAGCTATAAAGACTTCGCCGTACCAGCTTGTCTATGGGCAGGAGGCCGTATTACCTTGGGAAATTACGGCCGGATCGAGACGTGTCACGTTTCGAATGACTCGGCACTCGAGGAATATGCCACCCCGATGAGTGACACCGTTGAGGATGCAACGGAACTTAGACTTTGGTCGTTAGAGAAGATTAAAGAGAACAAAGCCGGGGTAGCTCGGGCATACAATAAAAAGGTAAGACCAAAGGAGTTTCAAGTTGGTGATCTAGTATGGGAAGCCGTGTTGCCACTAGGAACCAGGGATAAAGCATACGGCAAATGGTCTCCTAATTGGCACGGTCCTTACAAAGTCATCCAGGTTCTGAAGGGCAATGCCTACATGCTTGAACAGTTGGATGGTGTGAAGTTCCCAGTGGCCGTCAATGTCCAACATCTCAAGAAGTATTTCCCAAGCATGTGGGAGGATGGGCACTGAGATATGGAGGCCGATTTTAATATCGGCCAGTAAAAAAAAATCACGTTCACAGCCGATGTACAGACATCGACTTCAATATACAAACATGTGGAGACAACAGTATGCATACAGCCGATGCACGGGCATCGACTTCAGAATAATAAAAGCCGATGCATTGCCATCGACTCTAGAGGAGCAAGCTCAATTAAGCAGGTTGACAGATCGGTTTCAAACCAGAAATCATAATATTTGGGAAAAGTCGTCCTAGTGGTTTGTTGAGGAGTTCAATCTGCACGTTTGAGATGGATTTGGGCGGAATCTAGACCTGTTGAACCTTGTGGATAGGCAACGGCTTGGCCTCGAATCGCGTTTATAATACAAGCTGGTGCCCTGCCATCGGCTCTTTGTACAGCGACTTCGTTCGACGATCGACAAGTTGACAAGAAAGCAAGACTGATTGGGGAATATTCTCTTCATTAATAGTGGGATTTCTTACAAAGAAAGAGCCGATTGCTCGGGGAAGAAAGAACAAAAGCCGACTACTACTACTAGTCCCTAATCTAAGGGCCGTTGCTGCCCTCGTCGTCGTCATCGCTGCCGCCGGCGCAGCTGCTGATAGGCTCCTCATCGCTGCTCCCGTAGCCTTCTACGGGAGCCTCGCCTTCCTCATCGTCGTCATCACTGTCGTCGTCCCACCAGGCGCGGAGGCGCTTCGCCGGTGGGTAACCTTCGAGGGAGTCGTCGTCGTCGTCCTCCGCCTCTTCCTCGGAGGAGGTGAAGTCGTCCCAGGAGAAGCGGTCGTCCTCGCTCTCCGCCTCCTCCTCCCCGTCGACGAGGAATCGAAGGTCGTCCTCTCCGTCAGTCAAGGATTTGTCATCCTCGGACCAGATGGAGGAATCGTGTTCCTCCTTGTCCCACGTCGTTGGGGCGAAGATGTCGTGCGCCGCCAACGAGCCCCACTCTAGCGTCGGCTCACGGAAGGGAGATGATACATAGGAGAGGTTTGAGGCGGCAGAAGAGGAGGAGGAGGAAGAAGACATGGCTACGGAGGAATGGGGGTTTTTTTTCGCCGATGGCTAGTACGGAGCAGGAGTGTGAAGGGGCGAACTGCTCGACGCGGTTAAATAACGGGATATAGGGGAGAGTTAATGCTACAACAGTTTCGGAGGAAATGGTGCCAAAGAATTGTCGAATCGTGCATAGAAGTCAAGAAGGCAAGGCATCATGATGAAGGGTACTGCGACAGTTCTGCTCTGCCACGACATGACCCGACGAAGGAAAAGCGTAATGATTTTGGAAATGTCATTTCCAAAACCAGGGGGGCATGTGTTATCACCAGAATTTGACCGGATCAGAGGTGGGCCGCGATTGGAGATGGGCTTGAAGGTTATACTTAGAAGAAATACATGAATCGGCCTTGTATACCAAGTTTGGGCTAGTTTGCCCGTGTATCTGTAACATAGTAGGATACGTGTCGTTTAGAAGTTAGAGTTTAACCCGTGCACGATTAGGTGCACGCCTGAATTAGAAAGTCCCCGGACTATAAATATGTATCTAGGGTTTATGAAATAAACAACAATCAACGTTCACCACAAACCAATCTCGGCGCATCGCCAACTCCCCCGTCTCGAGGGTTTCTTCCGGGTAAGCACCATGCTGCCTAGATCGCATCTTGCGATCTAGGCAGCACACGTTTATTCGTCGTCCATGCGTTGCTTGTGCTGAAGCCTTTTTGATGGCGAGCAACGTAGTTATCATAGATGTTTTAGGGTTAGCATTGTTCTTCGTATCATATGCTATCGTCGTGCGACCCTTAGACATCTAGCCGCCCTTACACCTATCTTGGGTGTAAGGACGGCACCCCGCTTGATCATTATCTAGTAGATCCGATCCGTTATGATTGCTCCTTGTTCTTCAAGGATTAGTTTAATATCTGCATTGTTAGACCTTACAAACGGGTCGAAGAATCCAGTGGCGCGTAGGGTGTAGTTTGCTAGCCCTAGACAGGATGTTCCGAGGATCAACCTCGTGTTGGTTTTTAGGCCTTGTCTAGGGTCGGTTTACGATCACCGTGCGTGGCCGCGAGGCTCGATCACGAGCAGGATGTTCCGATTATGCGGTGAAAACCCTAAATCGTAGTAGGTCGTTTTAGCTTTATCTTGATCAAGCAGGACCACCATCCGATCGTACACCTCGTACGCATCATGGGTGGATCGGCTCTTTGAGCCGATTCACGGAGACAACTCGAGAGCCGATCGAGGCTCGTATTTAACGTTTACGTGTATGCCATGCAGGAAACTAAGCGAGGCATTCTCCAACACCTTCCTGACCAGGTATAGGTCAGGTGGCACGCCCTTGCATCAGCATCGGACGTGCGTGCCGAAGGCTTTGCGGGCCGCCACTCGGAGGGACCAGGGCCAGCCGCAGTCCTGGGAGATTCCCGGCTCTACGGTGTTGCCCGTCGCTGCCCGCCGGTGGGTTTCTGACCGCAACAGTCATATTTCTTTATTGTTTGAATTTCAAATAATTTTTTAATAAACAAAAGTAATCATGTAATAATAATCTTGAATAAATAAATAAACATTAAATCTTTAATTGTATTATTTGTATTATTTTTAATTTTTTTTGCCAAACCTAAAACCTAAAAATTTGATAATCTAAAAATCGGGTAAAAGTAATGGTAATCTTTATGCAGGATGCAATTATTAATTTTAATTTTTTAAAAAATAAAAAAATATATATCCGTAATTTATAGCAAAAACTAAAATCTTCCTGCTTTCGTATTTTGATTTGGAATTTTTAGAATCTAAAATTTGGCTAACCCGGTAAACCCAGGTGAATTCGGATGTAACTTTTTCCCACGATGATTTTGATATATTATACGTGTTTTTTCGACGTCCTATGCAAAAGTTAATGCGGTTTTACCATTTTTCAAACCTTTTTTGCAAAAACGTGAAAATTCAAATTTGTTAATTTTCCCTAATACTAGGTTGCATAACATACAAGAATCTGAAAACATTTTATTTTTTTGAATTTTCTATCATTTTATTTTCTATTTTACATTGCTAAAAAAGGCGATCCAGGGGGGTTGGGGGTGGAGGTGCGTGGGGAGCCAAAAACCAGAAAAAACCTTTAATCCCGGTTGGGGATACCAACCAGGACTAAAGGGGTACCCTTTAGTACCGGTTGGGGACACCAACCAGGACTAAAGGTACCCTCCCCATTAGTCCCGGGTCAAAGTATTTGGGGACTAATGGGTTGGGATGGAAGGCCTTTTTTCTACTAGTGAAACCTCGTGGCCCAATACGGTGTCCGGCGCCTTGAGCCCGTCCCTGCTATACATAGGGGACGCTCCGGGCACGCCGGACACAACGAAATGTGAGGCAAGGAGGCGCAGGCCCGACGCGTCAGTTGGTCGGGAGCCTAAAACCCCGTCACCTACCTTTGGTCAAGCAACGTTAATGGCATCCCAGATTTTCCAGGCGACGCAGGGACACGTCTCGTCGTGCATGGCCGCGTGGCCATCCGCGTCGACGTTCATTGCGTCCAACGCCCCGCTGCCGCTTCGCCTGCTGCCGATGTACATTAAGAGCGCCCCTGGTTCCTTCCCCATCCCAATCTCTCGCCGCTCCAACCTCTCGCCGCTCCCAAATCTCCTCCTCCCTCGCCAATGTCGTCACCGTCGTCCCGCAAGATCGCCGCGGCGAACGGCTTCGGCTGCGGCAGCCTCACCGTGGCGCAGGCGTGAGCGCTTTACCGCGCGGGATATCATGTCTTGCCAGACATGCGCCTGCCAAGCAGCAGTGGGTGGAGCATGGCCGTCAATGGCATAGGCATCTCGCCACCGCCGTCGCCGGGCACGGGGCGCTAGAGGGACGCGATCAGGGCCTGGCGATCTCACCTCACCGCCGAGGAGCAAGCGGATCCAACCTGGGCGGCCACCGGCAACGACGCCTGGTGGGTCGCCTACTTCCAGATGCAGCACGACGGCGAGATGAATAGCACCGCCGGCCTCATCGGCCGGCGGAACAGCTGGAACAAGGACGTGCGTGTCCTCTTCTAGGGCGTTCCAGGGCGCACCCTGGAGAACGTCCTAGACGGCATCCGCAAGGGCGCTCCAAGGTTGGAGATGCCGTCATCGCCGCTACCATCTCCCGCAGCGCGCTCGCAGCCGAGGAGGACGTACTCGTCCTCCTCCAACTCTTCCTCGCCACGGCCGGTGCGATCGACGCCGTCCTCGTTGCACCGCACCACACCCTACACCATCCCCAAGCGCGAGCAGCCGGAGTTCGCGATGCCACCCATCAATCCAAGGCGCGGCGGCAACGGCAGCCGGCCGCTGCAAAGGTGTGGTTACCCGGCATACTGATACGTCTCCGACGTATCGATAATTTCTTATGTTCTATGCCATATTATTGATGATACCTACATGTTTTATGCACACTTTATGTCATATTCGTGCATTTTCTGGAACTAACCTATTAACAAGATGCCGAAGTGCCGGTTCTGTTTTCTGCTGTTTTTGGTTTCAGAAATCCTAGTAACGAAATATTCTCGGAATTGGACGAAACAAAGACCCAGGGTCCTATTTTTCCACGGAGCTTCCAGAAGACCGAAGAACATACGAAGTGGGGCCACGAGGTGGCCAAACCACAGGGCCGCGCGGCCCAGGGGGGCCCGCGCCGCCCTGTGGTGTGGGCCCCTTGTCTGGCCCCCGACTCTGCCCTTCCGCCTACTTAAAGCCTCCGTCGCGAAACCCCTGAGGCGAAAAACCACGATACGGAAAACCTTACTGAGACACCGCCGCCGCCGATCCCATCTCGGGGGATTACGGAGATCTCCTCCGGCACCCCGCCGGAGAGGGGATTCATCTCCCGGAGGACTCTACACCGCCATGGTCGCCTCCGGAGTGATGAGTGAGTAGTTCACCCCTGGACTATGGGTCCATAGCAGTAGCTAGATGGTTGTCTTCTCCTCATTGTGCTTCATTGTTGGATCTTGTGAGCTGCCTAACATGATCAAGATCATCTATCTGTAATTCTATATGTTGTGTTTGTCGGGATCCGATGGATAGAGAATACCATGTCATGTTAATTATCAAGTTATTACACATGTGTTGTTTATGATCTTGCATGCTCTCCGTTACTAGTAGAGGCTCTCGCCAAGTTTTTACTTTTAACTCCAAGAGGGAGTACTTATGCTCGATAGTGGGTTCATGCCCGCATTGACACTGGGACGGTGACGGAAAGTTCTAAGGTTGTGTTGTGCTTGTTGCCACTAGGGATAAAACATTGGCGCTATGTCCGAGGATGTAGTTGTTGATTACATTACGCACCATACTTAATGCAATTGTCTGTTGCTTTGCAACTTAATATCGGAGGGGTTCGGATGATAACCTCGAAGGTGGACTTTTTAGGCATAGATGCGGTTGGATGGCGGTCTATGTACTTTGTCGTAATGCCCAATTAAATCTCACTATACTTATCATGTCATGTATGTGCATTGTTATGCCCTCTCTATTTGTCAATTGCCCGACTGTAATTTGTTCACCCAACATGCTTTTATCTTATGGGAGAGACACCTCTAGTGAACTGTGGACCCCGGTCCATTCTTTAATACTGAAATACAAATCTGCTTGCAATACTTGTTTTTACTTGTTTTCTCTGCAAACAATCATCTTCCACACAATACGGTTAATCCTTTGTTACGACAAGCCGGTGAGATTGACAACCTCAGCTGTTTCGTTGGGGCAAAGTACTTTGGTTGTGTTGTGCAGGTTCCACGTTGGCGCCGGAATCTCCGGTGTTGCGCCGCACTACATCCCGCCGCCATCAACCTTCAACGTGCTTCTTGGCTCCTCCTGGTTCGATAAACCTTGGTTTCTTTCTGAGGGAAAACTTGCTGCTGTGCGCATCATACCTTCCTCTTGGGGTTGCCCAACGAACGTGTGAAATACACGCCATCACATACCACTGCATGGTGTAGTATGCAAGTCTGATATAACACCAATGAAACACAGTTCCACGGGTATTATATCGCTCAGAGTGGTACAACAGAAACATATGCGGGTCCAAGGCATGTCTATAGAATTACAACATCGACTGCGTTACATAAGATCAGCACAGACCTCCTACTTTACAATGAGGTAAAGCTGCGGATAACTCCGGAAGAACGACTCGTAGTCTAATCCTAACACGAACTCTATTTGTAGAGTATTTAACTAGCTACTCGAGGCTATGAATAGATTCTAGCTAATTAGGAGCTAGGTTTAGGAATCTAGTTCCCTTCTATTGCTTAATCTAGGTTTTCTCCATGGTGGATGTGGTATATGACTCTTCCGGCGGGTTTCGTTCCTTGAAGTAGTTGTTGACTCCTGGTCTTCGAGTTGTACTTGGAGATCCTCCTTCATGGCCTCCATATCTAAGCGGGGATTTAAGAGTGGGATGAGTACGAGCGTACTCAACAAGTTCATTATAGGAAAGAGGTGTTTAATGCACTAGCTACAGCATTAGACCGGAAAGTCTAATACCAATGCAAGTTTTCATAATCATTTCTTCAAAAGGTTGCTTTTATTCGAGAAGAACTATGTCCGTCGGCCTTCACCGGTTTACTAGAACTTCATGGAGTTCCTTTCCGGCGGTGTTCGCAGTTCCATATCCCGGAACGAGGAGTGACAGTCACGGTTCTTTACACTCGCGAGAGGTGTGTTGCTTTACCCATAAGAGATCTTAACCTTGGTGCCAACCGAGCCGCGTGCTCGTCCACACTTCCTTTGGTGTGAGGCCCGGTATAAGGTCTAGCCAATCATGTTCCTCCGCTACCTCGAACACCCACCCGTTGTTGCATGCGCCGACCCTGGGTCCACGTCGGTCCCATTATTCCTGTAGATTTCAAGGTGGACCCCGACCACGACAACGAGTCTTGGGCTCTACCATACACTCCTACGCCGGTGGGCTGCAACCCATCCTAGACCGCAATACCGTGGGGACTTAGGACTCCCCAGCCTCACCATCTTGCTCCTTCGGGCGACAAGTGTACTACGGACTATGCCGTGGGGACTTAGGACTCCCCAGCCTCACCATCTTGCCCCCTTGGATTACAAGTGTACTACGGTAAAGCGCATCCGTTGATGAACGAGAGGTGGAAACACTTTTGACTACTCCGTCCCACTCCGGATCTTATGGTTAACACGGATATTACGGCACAAGAATCACTGGCGACATTTGTTGTTTAATCCTAGATGGATATAAACCCGTGCAATGGAACCTCCACCATATCAACACAATCCATGGTTCCATTGCCCACCACATAGTCATATTCATAGTTATGAAAGTAGTGGTTTTGATTTTTATGCAATAGTGATAACCATAGTACTTTGCAATTAATTTGATAGAAATACTCAAATGACATGAGCAAGTGATGAACTTGCCTTTCTTGACTGCAAGATTATGCGAGGCAAGGTCTTCGATACGCAATAACTCCAAATTCTGAAACTGACATCATCGTACGGTAAGGACGATGTTTAAAAGATTGGCAAGGATGCAATAATGCATAAGTATGAGATGCAATTGCTCTAAGCGTGACCTAACCCCGATGATTTAGGATTAGTGAATGGTAATGATTAGTTCAGGGTGTGTTGCACTTTTAGAGTGATTCACAAACAAGGTTCTTATTCAGAGTTGTGTTGTTTTAGAATCATAGGCAGGTGGTAAAATTCATAGTAACAATCATACACACCCATGAATAGTAGTTGTACAATAAGTAAAGAGCAGTTGTCAATTTTAAGTCCTATAATGTATGATTGATGGTTACTTATTATATAATTCAAAAGAATAACTTTTGAAGAACATGTTCTTTAATGAAGAACAAGTATAATAATTAGGTTTGTGGGTTCTAGGGTTTACTATGGTTTTCAACTAGTTTCTAGGGTCAGTATTAGATGGATCCCAACCATGTTGGTTTCATCAATAGCTAGAGCTTGTGGGTTTGAGTTGAGCCTAAGCATCTTGAGCGATTTATTATAAATAATTGTTATCAAGGTTGGTATACCTTGCTGGTGATAGCTGGTTATTGGCTATAGGTCCTATTAGGCAGAATTGATGATGATTCCTTATTTTCTTCAAAAGAATAACTTTTGAAGAACATACTTCTTAAGTAATAAGAAGTATTACAATTAAGGTTGAGGTTTCCTAGGGTTTACATTTGAATTCACTAAGTAAGGAATGGTTGGTTCCTAAATAGGATGGTTGATAAGTATCCAACATTAGTAGGGTTTAGTGGAATATGGTTAGGTAAAGCTCGAGGATCCGGCATAGTTGCTATTAGGGTTCATCACAATGGTGTGATGCTAAGCATGGATAGTTAAGGATGATTGTTTTGGTAATAGGATCTATGGTTTACACTTGGTTAACCCTACTTGATCACCTTGGTGTAAGTGTATGCATACATGGAATACTACATTGCTAGTGATAGGGTTCTACATTTTATGTGGACATAGGTATGTATTTAGTTGCTACTATGGAGCTATGAATGAAAAGAAAGTACCATGATCACATGTTCTGACCTAGGGTTTAGGTTAGTAGCAAATTAAGGTTCACATGAAATAGTGGACCTAGGCTTCCTGAATGGATTAGGGTTTTTAGGGTTCCACATAAAATGATAGGGTTAAGGTTTTTATTCCTATTAGCACTAGGTTTCTAAATTGTGATGCTATCCGTCCTTATCATAATAACTGGAAACAGAGTTTAAGTTACTACTTACTTTGAAATAAGATTAATAAGGAATTTAACATTATATTATTTTTACGAAACTTAAGTAAAATATGATAGATACTATTAGGGTTTAGGGTTTTAAACAATATTTGAAGTTATGATCAATTAGGATTTTCAGATAATGAAACATAACTATCAAGAAATGTTTGTTGTTTTATATGACCTTTTGATGCAAGGTAATATTTAATACTTTCTTTATGTGCAAAATAGAAACAAGAAATTACATGTTTGGTATTAATTATTATTTTAACTTTAGGAAGTTATTTTACTCTATAATATTTTGACTATAAAAAGAAAAATGGGACTAAATGGCCATTTGGGCTGAGCCCAACTGGTCCAACCAGACCAGGCCCAACTGGCTTGGTCGGCCTGCCCTAGGTCGGGTCAAGACCCAGGCCCGACCAACCCCTCTCTCGCTCATCTCTCATCCTCGCACGCCCTCGGTCGTTCCTGCGTGACCCTCCTCTGGCTCGCCAGATGTGCTCCTCCGGCGCCGCTCCGGCCAGCCGACGGCCAACCCCGGCGCCGCTCCTCACAGACTAGGTATCGCCATCCCCTCCTATTTCTCCTCTAGACACAGTCTCTCACCGCGACGCCGCCGTCACCCACGCTCGCCCCCAAAGCTCCACCGAGCCGCCGCCTGTGCTCGGCCGCTCCCGGCCCTCTCCGGCTCCGGCGAGTTAGGGCTTTGGTCTGCCCCACCGAGCTCTATATTTCCCCCCAAAACTATCTGGTCAATCCTGCCTCTCGCGCTCATGCTCACCTCCGGAACCCTAGCTACTGCCAGCCGATTCGGCCGTTGACGCCCCTACTCCGGCTGGCTCCGGTCGTCCCCGCACCACCCTGACCTCCTCCTCTCCGATGATCGCTGGACGGCAGCGTTGCTGCAACCCGAACGCCATTGATCTCCTGCCTTGTGACATTGCTGTCGTGGTAGTGTATTGACGGTGAGGTGGTGCTTCTGTGAGCTGCGACGCTCGACATCGATGGACGGCGCTATAGGCGCAACCTCGGTGTCGGTGTACTGGTGGTGCTGTTGCTGTTCCCGCCGCATCCTCGACCTCGACGACGGCGGGACGGTGCCCTGGACGCAACCCCGGCACCGGTCTCTTCCTTTATTCGCCCGCACCACTGTGAGCTATTCCCCTCTCTCCCTCTCTCTCTGTATTCTGTACATCGATGAATTTGTTGGCCAGCAACTTGTGTGTGCATGGCCTGATTATTGCAGATGCTCGGGGAGTACTATTCAGGTGCTATATGTCTTGTAAATTTGTCAGCCAAGTGCTGATTCTAGTGAATTACATTATATGCTTAAGATGGGACCTGCAACTACTATCTACTGCATATATATATTGTATTGTTAACTAAAGAATTTCAGTTTTACTGATGTTTAATCTTCTTTGAGTTCAAGCATGTTGATGATTTTAATACTGCTTGCTACTACTTTGTTTAATTGAGTCAAGTACTTGAACTTTGGAGCACCTATAGTAGGAAACAAGATTGGTGGACTTAAAATTTGGTGACTAATATGTTGATTGTATGCTCTAGCTTGGCATCAAACCACTTGTGGTTTGTATGAGAGGTTGTTGTGCTTATAACTTGAATCTCTAATATGCCCTTGTTCGGATGATTTAATCGTCCAGGCATATTTTTCATATTCAAGAGATAAGTATGCTTGCTTGCAAATGCTTGTAACTTAATGGTGAGCTGATATGCATATCTAAATATAGCTGCTATGGTACTACTTGGTTGGCCTGGTTAATTTGCTGGGCCCTAAGTAATTCTCTGAAGCTTACATGTATGGATCTGGTTGTTCTATTGTGGCTGTGTAGATTCTATGCCCCTGTTTGGATGATTCATTCATCCAGGCATATATTCTTGCTGTAATAATTTGATGCTCCATTTAACTCTAAGTAACAGGATAAAGGTATTGTTGATTGATGATTATCTGGATGGTTGCTAATTCGTTGTGATCATTGATGCCTAATCAAGATGATCTACTAAAGATATAGTGATGCTATTGTCCCTGCCAGTGATGCAAAAGTCTGAGGCTAAATGTTTTATTTAAGAACAGATACTATTTATGTTGGTTTCCTCAATTCTATGATGAACTAGCATAGCACTTCTATGCTATTCTGAGAATCATCCCTCCTACCAATTTTCCTGTGGGCTCTTATTGATATGAACGAATGCATGCTGGATTAGCAGTCTTGCCAATGATGCAAAGTCTGAGGCACTTCCTTTTGATAAGAACAGATATACTATGTATGGTTTTATAAAATTCTCTGTGATGAACTGGGCATAGCACTTCTATGCCAGATCTGAGAGAAATCCATCTCTCCATCCTCCTAGGTGAAAACCTAGACGAGGTGTAGTGAGATGGAATGATTGTGTCTCTTTTCTTTGATCCCCTCCCATCGGACTATGCAAAACCGAAAACAGATGCTAAATTGTTGCCTAACAACCTGCTGTTGGAGAGTAGCTTGATCTGCTATGGAATCTGAAATAATCCTTCTTCTTGTGATGAACTTCTCCTCCTTGCAGCTTCTGCTTCTTCCCGATTATAGATCTTGATCTTCTAAACTTGTGGCCGGTTGGCCTGATGGTCGTGTGTGTATCTATCTAATGATCCTTTGGTGGTTCTATAAGAACTGCTGATGATCTGAGGGTGATGTTCTTGAATGAACAGGGGAAGGAGTTGAGGTATTGATTTTGTGATGAGCTAAGCAACTATGTGCTGGAAGGAATTTCCTTTTATATGGTGTCCTGGAGTGGTGCTTAGCCGACACCTATACCATGCAATGTTGTGAGTGTGCTGCCTGCTTGCATGGTGCAAGTGTTGGGTAGATACATCTCCCCTTGTGGATCAGCTCGGCACATGAAAAGATCTAGCCTTTCCATTTCTCTCTTTTTATTTTAACCTAGCCACTTTGCTTTACTTCTATTATGTTTTCTTTGTTTGTTTTGCAGGTACAAGACAAAAGAAAAATAGAAGATATTTAGATAGGATTAGCTTAGTTTTTCTTCCTGTATTTTATTCTTGTAATATTTGTAAGTTGTATTAATATTGGATATTGTAAATGACTTTGTAAATGTGTATTCAATTAATGAAATGTAATTTCCCTATTCTTAAGTTTCTAATTATTTTCTTATTATTGTCATATTCCTAATTCAACATTGTTTGAATTATAATTGAAAAGTCATAATCTGAATTCAAATTTGAATTCAAATACTTATTTGAATTTCTTTTATATTTTATTGTATAGGATTGTTTGGAACCCAAATTCCAATTATGGTTTGCATAGTTGTCATTTATATTTGAGTCAAGTTTCACTTGCCTTTCTCACAAGTTCTGAAATCAACAAAGGTCATGTCAAAGTTTATCGCACTCGTGTCGCTGACCTTAGTCAATTCCCATCAACACAAGCGAAACCTTGATCTCTTTGTGTTTTAAATCAAAGCGCGAAAATTCCCCGGATTTTCTATGCATGAATGCAATGCACACATCTGTTTGCTCGATTTTTGTAACCCCATTACCAGGATATTACGAGTCTCTACCCCTTAAACTAAACTTCGTCCTCGAAGTTTGAACTCTCTCACGTTTCCGAAGTGTGGTTCTGACTTGTGCAGACTACGACTTTTCTCGAACTCCATATTGATCTCACTTGATATAATTGAATATATCCCTTGTCCAGATTCTTCCTGGAATCCATTAGGGTTTGTCTCCGAACATTAGTTCTTACTCCAGTTCTATGATTTTTCTCTGGAATCTAATAATACTTGTCTCTGAACCATGGCTCTTACTTTGATTCATTGATTTCTTCCAACTATTATAATCTTGTTTCCTATCTCATTGAAGATTCAATGATTGGGACTTCTTCTTGTCCTGGCAGTCTTTATTGAGGACTAATGGAATAACATTCTCCTATTTGATAAAATAGGTCTTTGTTTTTCCCTTACCACCAAAACTTCAATATTGGGACTTTGTAAGGTACTTACCATGGAAATGGTCGTGATGGTTTATTCCTAAGAATGGATTAGACTCATTTAGTCCATCCAATCATGGTTTATAGTTGATACCTATAACTATTTTGGGCTATTTAGTTTCCATGAAAGGAATCCTTCTATTAGTCTCTGATTTTGGTATTGTTAAACTCCTTCAGTCTTTGACCTTCTTGAGCTATATTTGGTCTCCGGTATTTCCTTCATCCAACTTCATTAACCTTAGCTGACTTGAGCTATCGTACTCCCGAGTAAATATTACTCACTTTCTCAAGTTATAGTCCACTTATTACTTCCTCGAGGTATAAACCTCGGCTTCTGGTCTGATATACTTCTGAAAGTAGTGTTCAACAATCTTATGAAAATAAGATCGAACTTCCTCTCAGTTTAGACCTTCTGCTTCAATATAGCTTAAAGTATTGAGTTACTGTACATCCAACTCAATCTTTACTCTACCCCTTAGAGTTTGCTTAAGGTCTTCAACTCCTTTTTTTCCAACTATTGGACTTATGATTAGAATATTGGTATAGGTCTTGTTTATAATTTATATTCCTCGAGGGTTTTGCGAAGAACTTTGGGTTGTATCCACTCAATTGTGGACATCCAATGTGAATCCTTTGACTAAATGTTTATAGATCTAGCTCTTTGGCTGACAAGATTTTTATTTGTTCACAAACTTTTGTTACAACTAATTAAATCGTGGACTATTTGTAATACCAACTGATACCAGCTATGGTTATTATACCAACTGTGGCTATTTGATATCTAAAAATGGATTCTATTATAGGTTCTGATCAACTGGACGAGACATCTTCTGCTTTATCTCGCAGTATTGATCCTATACCAATTGTGGTCTTCTGATATCAATTATGGTCTTCTTATATCTGCTATGGGTTCATAAATCAGCTTCCTTCATTCAGGGTTTATTTTGCATGAAATCCACTAGCTGACACTATGAATATAGTATCTTAAGTGATTTCCCATGCATTCCCTCTTCTATATTACTATGGATCTGCTTCAGCTTCACCATAATCATTATATTTCTCACCTTCATGCTTCTTTCGTACTAAAGTACTCCTCTATTGAGGTAAAGCATAAGTTTCTGATTGTACTTCCTTCAGAGTATTGTGGTTACTTCCCACAACTTTACTTCCTTTCTCTGATGAACCTTCATCTTGTCTTTAAGATCTTCAGAGTTCGTCACTTCCTCACACGTTTACCATCACCCTCTAGATCTATAGCATCAAGTAAGATCTTGATATTGCAACATGCATTTGCATATCAAAGTCAAACTTCATGTATGGATCTAGTCAAACAATGAAAATTCAATAAAATCCAAGAAGATTCAGCTTTGTGTTTATAATACACATCATCATAAGCCTGAATATGATTGTTGAGTAAGACATCTCTAAACATCGGGCTCGATGTGTAGTATAGAACACCACATAATATAGGTTTATATCGTGATACTTAGCATGAATATAGGGAATTCTACTATTTGTCTCAACCTTTACCTTAATTGCACATTTGCAATGAGATAAACTTGAAACAAAGTGGTCTAAGATAGTTGTGGTTAACCTATTTTTTCTTTGGAAGTACTACTTAACTTCTATTTTGTTGAGGACTACCTCACATGATGTATTTTGGTTCTAACCTAGCTACTCTAAACACATAGCTATTGGAATATATCTCCTATCCTTTCAAGTGTTTCTACCATAAACCTATGGTCATGATGTGCTTGGCACACTTCCCATGGTTTTGGAACACAACTCTTGCACTATTGGTGAACACCTGACTTCTTGTTGTACTTCTCCTAAATAATTATGATGTTCTAATCCATCACATAGTGATTCTCAGGTGAATCTTATATGATTACTACCTCTACTCTGTAAGTAGACATGTTTTATTCCTATCTCTCCTCCTTACCTCCCATGATTGACTCATCATGGTCTATACTACCTCATATAACTCAGAGTTATCACTTACTATCAATTGTTTCACATGTCTAGATAATTTTAATTACCCATTACTTAACTTGGTCTACATCTTCTATTAGGATTTCTTAATTATCTTCATCACTTGATTTACTCCGATTACATGTCTGAATAATTCTTACTTAATCATGACTTGTGTTGGTACACATCTTCCAATAGGATAGCTTCCTTATGGTTGTATCCTCTCTTTGGACTACCATGTATTGTATACCAACTGTGATCTACTCATATATTGTTTTAGGGACTTAATGGTGTGCTCTATGTTTAGCTAACTAACTTAAGGAAGAAACATAGACTTAAGTGTGTCAGGATTATTCTCAAGTGAATATCCATCTCAAGTCATAAGAAGTATTTGGTTTACCTGGGATAATTTCCTATAGACACTACCAATCCTATAGGTCTCCTTTAAAGGGTTTTAATCCTAAGGTCAAAGCATTTGCTTCGATACCAAGCTGTGGTGACCCGGCATACCATTTGCATGGTGTAGTATGCAAGTCCGATATAACACCAACGAAACACGAGTTCCACGGGTATTATATCGCTCGAGTGGTACAACAGAAACATATGCGGGTCCAAGGCATGTCTATAGAATTACAACATCGACTCGTTACATAAGATCAGCACAGCCTCCTACTTTACAATGAGGTAAAACTGCAGATAACTCCAGAAGAACGACTCGTAGTCTAATCCTAACACGAACTCTATTTGTAGAGTATTTAACTAGCTACTGAGGCTATGAATAGATTCTAGCTAATTAGGAGCTAGGTTTAGGAATCTAGTTCCCTTCTACTGCTTAATCTAGGTTTTCTCCATGGTGGATGTGGTATATGACTCTTCCGGCAGGTTTACTGTTCCTTGAAGTAGTTGTTGACTCCTCGGTCTTCGAGTTGTACTTGGAGATCCTCCTTCATGGCCTCCATATCTAAGCGGGGATTTAAGAGTGGGATGAGTACGAGCGTACTCAACAAGTTCATTATAGGAAAGAGGTGTTTAATGCACTAGCTACGGCATTAGACCGAAAGTCTAATACCAATGCAAGTTTTCATAATCATTTCTTCAAAAGGTTGCTTTTATTCGGAAGAACTATGTCCAGTCGGCCTTCACCGGTTTACTAGAACTTCATGGAGTTCCTTTCGGCGGCGTTCGCGATTCCATATCCCGGAACGAGGAGTGACGAGTCACGGTTCTTTACACTCTGCGAGAGGTGTGTTGCTTTACCCATAAGAGATCTTAACCTTGGTGCCAACCGAGCCGCGTGCTCGTCCACACTTCCTTTGGTGTGAGGCCCGGTATATGGTCTAGCCAATCATGTTCCTCCGCTACCTCGAACACCCACCCGTTGTTGCATGCGCCGACCCTGGGTCCACGTCGGTCCCATTATTCCTGTAGATTTCAAGGTGGACCCCGACCACGACAACGGTCTTGGGCTCTACCATACACTCCTACGCCGGTGAGCTGCAACCCATCCTAGACCGCAATACCAGTGGGGACTTAGGACTCCCCGGCCTCACCATCTTGCTCCTTCGGGCGACAAGTGTACTACGGACTATGCCGTGGGGACTTAGGACTCCCCAGCCTCACCATCTTGCCCCCTTGGATTACAAGTGTACTACGGTAAAGCGCATCCGTTGATGAACGAGAGGTGGAAACACTTTTGACTACTCCAGTCCCACTCCGGATCTTATGGTTAACACGGATATTACGGCACAAGAATCATTGGCGACATTTGTTGTTTAATCCTAGATGGATATAAACCCGTGCAATGGAACCTCCACCATATCAACACAATCCATGGTTCCATTGCCCACCACATAGTCATATTCATAGTTATGAAAGTAGTGGTTTTGATTTTTATGCAATAGTGATAACCATAGTACTTTGCAATTAATTTGATAGAAATACTCAAATGACATGAGCAAGTGATGAACTTGCCTTTCTTGACTGCAAGATTATGCGAGGCAAGGTCTTCAATACGCAATAACTCCAAATTCTGAAACTGACATCATCGTCAGTAAGGACGATGTTTAAAATTGGCAAGGATGCAATAATGCATAAGTATGAGATGCAATTGCTCTAAGCGTGACCTAACCCGATGATTTAGGATTAGTGAATGGTAATGATTAGTTCGGGGTGTGTTGCACTTTTAGAGTGATTCACAAACAAGGTTCTTATTCGGAGTTGTGTTGTTTTAGAATCATAGGCGAGGTGGTAAAATTCATAGTAACAATCATACACACCCATGAATAGTAGTTGTACAATAAGTAAAGAAGCAGTTGTCAATTTTAAGTCCTATAATGTATGATTGATGGTTACTTATTATATAATTCAAAAGAATAACTTTTGAAGAACATGTTCTTTAATGAAGAACAAGTATAATAATTAGGTTTGTGGGTTCTAGGGTTTACTATGGTTTTCAACTAGTTTCTAGGAGTCGGTATTAGATGGATCCCAACCATGTTGGTTTCATCAATAGCTAGAGCTTGTGGGTTTGAGTTGAGCCTAAGCATCTTGAGCGATTTATTATAAATAATTGTTATCAAGGTTGGTATACCTTGCTGGTGATAGCTGGTTATTGGCTATAGGTCCTATTAGGCAGAATTGATGATGATTCCTTATTTTCTTCAAAAGAATAACTTTTGAAGAACATACTTCTTAAGTAATAAGAAGTATTACAATTAAGGTTGAGGTTTCCTAGGGTTTACATTTGAATTCACTAAGTAAGGAATGGTTGGTTCCTAAATAGGATGGTTGATAAGTATCCAACATTAGTAGGGTTTAGTGGAATATGGTTAGGTAAAGCTCAGGATCTGGCATAGTTGCTATTAGGGTTCATCACAATGGTGTGATGCTAAGCATGGATAGTTAAGGATGATTGTTTTGGTAATAGGATCTATGGTTTACACTTGGTTAACCCTACTTGATCACCTTGGTGTAAGTGTATGCATACATGGAATACTACATTGCTAGTGATAGGGTTCTACATTTTATGTGGACATAGGTATGTATTTAGTTGCTACTATGGAGCTATGAATGAAAAGAAAGTACCATGATCACATGTTCTAACCTAGGGTTTAGGTTAGTAGCAAATTAAGGTTCACATGAAATAGTGGACCTAGGCTTCCTGAATGGATTAGGGTTTTTAGGGTTCCACATAAAATGATAGGGTTAAGGTTTTTATTCCTATTAGCACTAGGTTTCTAAGTTGTGATGCTATCCTTATCATAATAACTGGAAACAGAGTTTAAGTTACTACTTACTTTCAAATAAGATTAATAAGGAATTTAACATTATATTATTTTTACGAAACTTAAGTAAAATATGATAGATACTATTAGGGTTTAGGGTTTTAAACAATATTTGAAGTTATGATCAATTAGGATTTTCAGATAATGAAACATAACTATCAAGAAATGTTTGTTGTTTTATATGACCTTTTGATGCAAGGTAATATTTAATACTTTCTTTATGTGCAAAATAGAAACAAGAAATTACATGTTTGGTATTAATTATTATTTTAACTTTAGGAAGTTATTTTACTCTATAATATTTTGACTATAAAAAGAAAAATGGGACTAAATGGCCATTTGGGCTGAGCCCAACTGGTCCAACCAGACCAGGCCCAACTGGCTTGGTCGGCCTGCCCTAGGTCGGGTCAAGACCCAGGCCCGACCAACCCCTCTCTCGCTCATCTCTCATACTCGCACGCCCTCGGTCGTTCCTGCGTGACCCTCCTCTGGCTCGCCAGATGTGCTCCTCCGGCGCCGCTCCGGCCAGCCAGACGGCCAACCCGGCGCCGCTCCTCACGGACTAGAGTATCGCCATCCCCTCCTATTTCTCCTCTAGACACGGTCTCTCACCGCGGCGCTGCCGTCACCCACGCTCGCCCCAAAGCTCCACCGAGCCGCCGCCTCGTGCTCGGCCGCTCCCGGCCCTCTCCGGCTCCGGCGAGTTAGGGCTTTGGTGCGCTCCACCGAGCTCTATATTTCCCCCAAAACTATCTGGTCAATCCTGCCTCTCGCGCTCATGCTCACCTCCGGAACCCTAGCTACTGCCAGCCGATTCGGCCGTCGACGCCCCTACTCCGGCTGGCTCCGGTCGTCCCCGCACCACCCTGACCTCCTCCTCTCCGATGATCGCTGGACGGCAGCGTTGCGCAACCCGAACGCCATTGATCTCACTGCCTTGTGACATTGCTTTGTCGTGGTAGTGTATTGACGGTGAGGTGGTGCTTCGTGAGCTGCGACGCTCGACATCGATGGACGGCGCTATAGGCGCAACCTCGGTGTCGGTGTGCTTGGTGGTCTTGTTGCTTGTTCCCGCCGCATCCTCGACCTCGACGACGGTGGGACGGTGCCACGGACGCAACCTCGGCACCGGTCTCTCCCTTTATTCGCCCGCACCACTGTGAGCTATTCCCCTCTCTCCCTCTCTCTCTGTATTCTGTACATCGATGAATTTGTTGGCCAGCAACTTGTGTGTGCATGGCCTGATTATTGCAGATGCTCGGGGAGTACTATTCGAGGTGCTATATGTCTTGTAAATTTGTCGGCCAAGTGCTTGATTCTAGTGAATTACATTATATGCTTAAGATGGGACCTGCAACTACTATCTACTGCATATATATATTGTATTGTTAACTAAAGAATTTCAGTTTTACTGATGTTTAATCTTCTTTGAGTTCAAGCATGTTGATGATTTTAATACTGCTGCTACTACTGTTTAATTGAGTCAAGTACTGAACTTTGGAGCACCTATAGTAGGAAACAAGATTGGTGGACTTAAAATTTGGTGACTAATATGTTGATTGTATGCTCTAGCTTGGCATCAAACCACTTGTGGTTTGTATGAGAGGTTGCTGTGCTTATAACTTGAATCTCTAATATGCCCTTGTTCGGATGATTTAATCGTCCAGGCATATTTTTCATATTCAAGAGATAAGTATGCTTGCTTGCAAATGCTTGTAACTTAATGGTGAGCTGATATGCATATCTAAATATAGCTGCTATGGTACTACTTGGTTGGCCTGGTTAATTTCTTTGGGCCCTAAGTAATTCTCTGAAGCTTACATGTATGGATCTGGTTGTTCTATTGTGGTTGTGTAGATTCTATGCCCTTGTTTGGATGATTCATTCATCCAGGCATATATTCTTGCTTGTAATAATTTGATGCTCCATTTAACTCTAAGTAACTGAGGATAAAGGTATTGTTGATTGATGATTAAGCTGGATGGTTGCTAATTGCTGTGATCGTTGATGCCTAATCAAGATGATCTACTAAAGATATAGTGATGCTATTGTCCCTGCCAGTGATGCAAAAGTCTGAGGCTAAATGTTTTATTTAAGAACAGATACTATTTATGTTGGTTTCCTCAATTCTATGATGAACTAGCATAGCACTTCTATGCTATTCCGAGAATCATCCCTCCTACCAATTTTCTGTGGGCTCTTATTGATATGAGCGAATGCATCTCTGGATTAGCGAGTCTTGCCAATGATGCAAAGGTCGAGGCACTTCCTTTTGATAAGAACGGATATACTATGTATGGTTTTATAAAATTCTTGTGATGAAGCTGGGCATAGCACTTCTATGCCGGATCGAGAGAAATCCATCTCTCCATCCTCCTAGGTGAAAACCTAGACGAGGTGTAGTGAGATGGAATGATTGTGTCTCTTTTCTTTGATCCCCTCCCATCGGACTATGCAAAACCGAAAGCAGATGCTATGCTAAATTGTTGCCTAACAACTTGCTTGTTGGAGAGTAGCTTGATCTGCTATGGAATACTGAAATAATCCTTACTGCTTGTGATGAACTTCTCCTCCTTGCGGCTTACGCTTCTTCCCGATTATAGATCTTGATCTTCTAAACTTGTGGCCGGTTGGCCTGATGGTGGTGTGTGTATCTATCTAATGATCCTTTGGTGGTTCTATAAGAACTGCTGATGATCTGAGGGTGATGTTCTTGAATGAACAGGGGAAGGAGTTGAGGTGAAGGAATTTCCTTTTATATGGTGTCCTGGAGTGGTGCTTAGCCGACACCTATACCATGCAATGTTGTGAGTGTGCTGCCTGCTTGCATGGTGCAAGTGTTGGGTAGATACATCTCCCCTTGTGGATCAGCTCGGCACATGAAAAGATCTAGCCTTTCCATTTCTCTCTTTTTATTTTAACCTAGCCACTTTGCTTTACTTCTATTATGTTTTCTTTGTTTGTTTTGCAGGTACAAGACAAAAGAAAAATAGAAGATATTTAGATAGGATTAGCTTAGTTTTTCTTCCTGTATTTTATTCTTGTAATATTTGTAAGTTGTATTAATATTGGATATTGTAAATGACTTTGTAAATGTGTATTCAATTAATGAAATGTAATTTCCCTATTCTTAAGTTTCTAATTATTTTCTTATTATTGTCATATTCCTAATTCAACATTGTTTGAATTATAATTGAAAAGTCATAATCTGAATTCAAATTTGAATTCAAATACTTATTTGAATTTCTTTTATATTTTATTGTATAGGATTGTTTGGAACCCAAATTCCAATTATGGTTTGCATAGTTGTCATTTATATTTGAGTCAAGTTTCACTTGCCTTTCTCACAAGTTCTGAAATCAACAAAGGTCATGTCAAAGTTTATCGCACTCGTGTCGCTGACCTTAGTCAATTCCCATCAACACAAGCGAAACCTTGATCTCTTTGTGTTTTAAATCAAAGCGCGAAAATTCCCCGGATTTTCTATGCATGAATGCAATGCACACATCTGTTTGCTCGATTTTTGTAACCCCATTACCTGGGATATTACAAAAGGCGCGGCGGTGGCGCCCTCCTCATCCCGAAAAGGGTGGAGGAGGAGATGGACGACGAAGCAGCCGGGAAGGCGGCGCTGCTGGCGGAGTACGAGCGGCAGCAGCGATGACCCCGATGACTGCCCAGGGCTGCACGCGGCGTTCGCGGCATCGCTGAACGACAAGGACGCCTGGAGGGGCGACTTGGACATAGCAATCGCCATGACCATTCGCGACACCGGGAAGCCGCTCGTGGACCTCACCGACGACGGCGAGGCTGGGCCAAGAGGCGTGGTGAAGGACGAGCCCGTCGAGTTCACCTCCCACATCTGAGACTCAGACCAAGTGAGAGCTGGGTACCTGACAACGGCGAAACGCTACTGAAGCACCCCAAAAGCACGCTCGGCATCCTTGCGAGTTGCTTCCTGGCATGTTAAAATAAGCGTTCATCTCTGAAGCTGGAGACGGGATTGTCTTCACAAATGTAGCATACGTTGGGTAGATACCATCACCTCGATAGTACCTCTTGTTGTATGCGAGGCCGTTTACCTCAAAGTTCACGGCAAGAGCTTGTCCCTCAGCTAGCCCGGAAAACACAGGAGAGCGCTGCAGCACGTTGATATCATTGTTGTTCCTTCCATGCCAAAAAAAGAATGCCAAATTCAGAGGTCATGGTCTACGACCGCCTCTAGATTGACACTGTACTCACCAGTATGCCCCTTGTATATCTCCTGCCAAGAAAAAGGGCAATTCTTCCAGCCCAATGCATATAGTCAATGCTTCCGAGCATCCCAGGAAACCCCCATGCTGCATTTTTTCCAGTATCCGATCTGTATCATCTGCCCATGGTGATCTCAAACAGTCTTTGGCAAACACCGCTATGATGGCTTGCCAAAACCTGTAGAGAGTCTATGAACATGTCGACTCCGCCATCCGTAGGTCATTGGCTGTATCTAGAGGAGCTCCATATGCAAGACAGCGCATTGCAGCAGTGCACTTCTGGATTGAGGTGAAACCCCACAAACATGTGCAATCTTGCTTGGCCATGAAGTAGTCGTCATACTCCCTGACGCCATAGACAATCTTCATGAACAGATCCTTGTTCATCCTAAACCGGCGCCGAAATTGAGTCGTGTCGTCGTTGAGGTAGTCGGCGTCAAGCAGTATTGCGCCGGCTTGACGATGTTGGTTGATGTTCCTCCTCTTGCCTGGCTTTGAGCCACCGCGCCGAGGCACAGCGAAGAAAGGCTGGTGAACGGGGAGCTAGCTCGCCAGAATCAGCTTCTGCTGTTGCCGCTGGACAGCCTCAGCGTTTTGCTCCTCTGTGAGCAGCTGCACGATCATCTCGTCGTCCATCGCGGCAATCCGACGAGCACCTTGCGGGTGGGGCGGTTGTGCGGTGGTGGCGTGGGTAGGAGGTGGGGAAAGCGGTGCGTCTGGTTGCCAGGCGGGCCCACGCGTGTTTTCTGATGTGTCGCGAGGTGCCGGCACGCTCGATCCTCGCCCTCTACGAAGGTGCCGGCACGGGGTTGCCGGCGCTTCTATTGGGCACGAGAAATAGCCGGCACCTTTTGGAGCGCACCGGTGCGAACCCAAAAACCACCCCCCCCCCCCCCCCAAAAAAAAAAGCTATCATGGCCGTTATGGAGCGCGCCAGTGGAGATGCTCTTACACACCAGAGTCATTGAAAACATAATATTGTTCATAAGGTTGCGAACTATATCTGGAAATGCATTTCGGGTCATAGGTACATATGAACCCATTACGTGAAAACACAATTCAAAATATAAAAAAACATGAAATAAATTTTTTCATGTATATCTAGACATTTTATGTTGGCACACAAATTTTCGAAAAAAGTTACATTTGTTGTGTCATATGTATACGTGGAAGCTCTAAGTAAATGATGAAACCACCACATTTTACATGTCCTTGCTACAATCGATACTACTACACATGACCCACACTTTGGTAGTGAGCACACAGACGTAGGGAAGGTATCATTGTGATACGATACATCTATATCTATACCTAATAATAAAGTACGTACGAAGTGTTTCCGTGGTATGATCCGTTTCGTCCATCGTTTGTTTCCTTCCTCCATCGAGCGTTTGGTCCGATGGGTACGTACGGTTGTAGAGTCCAGCTCAAACTCGAGTCAAATCCTTGTCGAACAGAAGTTTCACGAGAGCACGTCGTTAACGCGCTCCAAACCGACTCAATATGGCCCCGCTGCACGCAACCCCAGCTGTATTTATAGACGCGACCCCGTCGATCTGTTCCCCGCGTTCTGTTTCTTCCTTTCTCCCTCTATTTCGATGGGGATTCTTCATGGAAGATTTCGATCAAAATTTGTCGTGGGCGATTTCGATCGGAGTTCATGTGCTGCTGATTAGCCGACGCAGGCTGGCCTCCTCTCGATGGCATCAATGCGCTCCTTAAGATCTCAATGATCCAGCTTCCTACACACCTCCCTCGCATGCTTTGACCGCGGCTGCCACCAACGCGTACCGTGAAAATTGCCAGCGTTGTATTATGGCCATTCATGTGCAGCGTCGTATTCCAGTACTGCTGCCTGTACAGCTTGGTGATATTTCCTGTAGCTTCCGACCTGTCCTACTGGTGGTGCAGATGTGTGTACAACGTCACGATTAGCCACACCGTACCAAATCGATAGCAATCTCGGATGGAGGCAGCAGCCTGTGTGCGGCGTTGTACGGGATGGTCTCATGGCCAGAGCACTACGGCCAAAACCTAGGTTCGTTGCGCCGGTGCGGGCCGGTCCACGTCGAGCGCCATTGAGTGGTTCGCACCGTCTATGTCCGCAAAACGCAATACACCTCCGTCCGCTTCTGGCCAGCGACTCCTACACAGTGACCACGAGGGTGCACGGGATCAGTGGAGGAAGCGGAAGGTACCACCCACGGTGGCAGTCCCTTGCTCCGAATTCTCCCATGCGAGAGCAGACGCTGGTCGCCATGGCGGAGCTAAAGCGCTGGTCACCATGGCGGAGCTATTCGCGTTTCCGATAGATACGAATACCAAGTGCCGGACAGACCACGCAGACGACCCGTACAAATCATACATGGAGAAGCGGAGCGATGTCTGCAATGACGAGGAGGTCCGATCGACGTGGCGTGCACCTTCTAAACTAAGAAAATACGTCGCGCTATAACCCTGGCATTTGAGACTTTCTGAAGAAACTTACAGACAAGTATTGCTTTTTGGGACTTGCTCGATCGCAGGAGCAAGTTTGAAAGTAACTCACTCTGTCGCACATCATGTTAAACTAGACACGATGATCTTGGCTGCATTTTTTGGCTGCTACATGCATGATGTATACAAATTTTCAGGAAAACTGTCAATAATAATATGTACCATAAATGTAATCTGGTGCACTTGATATTAGTTTGTGAAGTTATTTTAACTAAACTTCTAGAAAACAACAATAATTCGAGCTTTTTTCTTAAAAGTGCACCGTTGACAAAAGCTAATTCATGTGAGATAGCATCAAGCTGATAATTAAGCAACATTTGCATTGCTTGCAATGAAGGTCTTAATTCCTCTTAACTAAGTACGGATTTGCTATCGGTAACTTTGATAATGTTCAAATGCAAAATTTTACTACTTATGTGCTAATCTCTTGCTGATTTCAATACTATGTAAATTTCCATTTAGAGAGGTAAAAGAACAAGTCAATGGAGGCACATAGGTATGTTAGTTTCCTCATATAGCTACTAGAATTTCTGAATTCCAAATTGGAGTACTACGAGACATAGAACCTGAAATGCATTTATTTAAATTATGTGGCAACAAAGTGCATTATTTCCTTAACATGTAGTTGGATAGTTAATTTCAAAACAAAAAATGTTGGATAGTTCGTTATTTTATTTACACGCTGGATCATTTTCTCCTAGCATCATATTATAAATTTGACTCCCGCCGTCCGAGATCAATCCTAGCATCGTGACGTGCCGCCCGACTACTGCTAGGTCCCATAGCCTGGCCGCAACGTAGGAGGATCATGCAGTGTCGGGTCTTGGTCAATGGTGTCGGTAACATCGACATGGCAATCAGATAGACAACCATAATGCAATAGTGGCTTTACACATGAAATCTTATATTTGACGTATTTTTTTCCCGTTGCAACGCACAGGCATGTTTACTAGTTACTACATATACATGGATCGCAAGTACGCACACAACACAACACATCACTATACGTAGGGATGGTTTGGAGCATCTTGCCGGTTTACTGGATCCGTGCCGGTTACAGGATCGATCGCGACACCGAGTCCCACCCCTTCATCAACGTCGCGCCCTCCAACTTATTGTTCTTCACGGGCGCAGCCTCATCGATCAACACGGTGCCGCATCCTTTTGGTGTACCTCCTCGCCGCTTTTGTCGGAGCCACCGTTCTCGCACTCCTCGTCAGAGCCGTCGCCCGCCCCCATCTCATAGTCCACCGCGGTCTCATCGTAATCCTCTTCGAGAGGCGTCGTGTCAATGACGACCGCAGCCGAGTTCAGCATGTTCATGAATGACTCGTTCTCGATGGGCCTGCAGTGCGAAGGATTAACCGGCATGCAAGTTCACCACCGTCAGCACGGAGGAAAGGGGAAAACCATACCTTAGCGAATCGAGGTCATAAGAGCCGTCGGCAGCTGGAGCGGCCACCACGGCCGCAGTCAGCACCACCAAAGAAGCCTTCTTCACCAGCGCCTTCTTGGCACACACCTTCTTCACCAGCGCCTTCGCCTTCTTCGCCACCTTGGAAGCTGGTGGGGGAGTGGCCGCGCTAGAAGCAGGTACGTGACCTGCTGCTTGCGCTTGACCGAGCCATTGCCTGAATCAGCCATGGCGTCGGGCGCGAGCTGGGCGGTGGCGGATCAAGCTGCGGGGTTGGCCGTGGTGGTCGATTCAACCGGCGCGAGGGTGCTTGGCACATCCGGTGGGTTTGGAGCGGCCACGTCAGCGCAAGCAAGCCGCAGCGAGGGGGGAATCGGGCCGGGGACGGTGTGTCTGCGGCAGCGACAACCTAAGAGGGGAGGGCATTTTCCCTTCCCGCCAACGCCTCGCAAGGATGAGGATTGACCTGCAAAGGCCCCTCGAGTCGCCTTTTGTGCAGGCAAGGAGGCCGCGAATGCCAATGCCTGCAAAAAGATTTGCAGATTTAGCGAATTTAGGTGTCTACTCTGACCACTTTTTTCACGCAAAACTGTACACGCATGAAAAATATACAAATTTAGGTGATATACGAGAACTGTTAGAGATGGTCTAACAGTCCTCCGTTGGGGTATGCAGGAACCGATGGTGTTGCTTCACCTTGCGTGTGATGTCAACATACGGCTTTAATTGGCAAACCCAGCCTTTCCACTCTCGATCGAACAGATACTACTACATGACCCGCACTTTGCTAGTAAGCACACAGACGTAGGAAAAAAAAACATTATGATACACACGACAACGCTACTACTAGTCTACTACTACATATCCATCGATCGCAAGGGAGGGATATGGTTTGGAGCAGTTTAGAGGTCGACGACCTTGAAGTGGCCTCGGTTCTTGACGACGACGTCGTACATGTGGGTAGATCGGAGGCGGGCGAAGTCGCGCGGGAGGCTGATGAGGTCGACGCTACCGTCGCGCCGGTGGAGCTGCACGACGGCGAGGTCCTCGTAGTAGCGCTCCCACCCGAGCGACCCCAGCCGCCGCTCCAGCGCCGGCAGCGACCGCATCGTCTCGTTCGCCGGCACGTACACCAGCGCCTTGCCTCCCCGGCCTGACGCCGCCGTCGGGCTGCGCTCCAGCTCCATCACGCCGTCCTTCCGGAACACCCACACGCCGCCGGCCGCCATGGATCGTTGGGCGCGCGATCTCTGCCTGTGCCTACCTACCTATGGTGCTAGCTATATACCTGTGCGCTGCGTGCGTGCGCGCGTGAGCTTATAATGGCGTTGGCAGCGCCGGTAGGGTGCCAATAATGCGGGGGTCGACGCGTCGTGATCGAGGGCACTAGTGGCGCCAGGGCCATCGAAAGGACGATTGCTGCAACTTGCCACCTTGTATTTTGCCAACTCGAGCTAGCGGGGGTTCACGTGCGGTATACCAAATAGGGCCGGAAGACGACAGCGTCACAGCGGTGCCCAGCCGACGAGATATCAATCAATCAATCGAAGATCCGACCACGTACACGGCATCGACTGCTCGTCCGCTCATCTTCTACGCGCGTACGTTGCTGGGCAGGTGACCACACGCACGTCAGGTGCACTTTTCCATCGGCCACAGATGTCTTTTTGATCGATCAGGTTTTTCGGATATCACTTTTGGCTCATAGGTGTAGATGCACCTATTATTTTAAAAACATATTCCAAAATGCCAAAAAAATCTGAAAAAAAATCTAGGTGTACATCCGGATATTATGCCTCACACAACATTTCACGAAAAAATGACATTTTTTGTGACTTATGTAAAAAAAGATAATTTTCGGTCCTGCAAAATAGCCTTTTACGAGATGTTGTTTTGTCTTTTTTGCACAACCCATAAAAATTATCCTTTTCTCACAAAATTTTGTGTGTAAACGTAGCATATCAAGCTATACGCCTAGAACTTTTTTTCCTGAATTTTGTGACATTTCAAAAGAAATTTAAATGCATTATTCATAACAGGTGCATTTGCACCTATGAGCCAAAACGCCATGTCCCAGGTTTCTCTGTTTTTTTTCCCATTAGGGCTTTGTTCGGTAAGATGAGATTTAAAATGGATTGAATAATAAGATTAAAATGTATTCAATCCACTAGTAGAAAAAGGGCCTATAATCCCGATTGGTTAGGGCCTTTAGTCCCGGTTTTGGAACCGGGACCAATTATTCGGGACTAAAGGCCCTCCCCTTTAGTCCCGGTTGTAAACAAACCGAGACTAAAGGTCCCGCCACGTGGGCTGCTGGCGCGCGTCGAGAAAATGATCTTTAGTCCCGGTTTGTAACACCAACTGGGACTAAAGGTTATTTCGTTAAATTGTTTAATCCATTTTATTATGCCCAATTATTTTTCGCTCCTTTTTTTTCCTATTTTTTCCAGAATTTTTAGTATTTCAGTTATTTAACTAGTTTAGTCTCTAACTACACTTAATCTCTAACTACGCTTAATCTCTAGTCAAATTACTTACCCTTGGTCCAACTTCCCGCTCGGTCACCCATCCTCCTACTACTCCAGCACTAGCACGCTTAACAGTTCCTTTTCTGTCCCGCTTCCAAGTGCTTCGCGCACATGTTGTGATACTAGTATCATATCAATCCTATTAATATGTTGGTCGATGTCACACTTATTTATTGTTCGAATTCCAAACAATTATTTTAATAAACAAAACTAATGACGTAATAACATGTTGTGATAATTGTATTATAATATTATTTTTTATAAATATTATTTTTTAATTTGTATTATAATTGTTCTTTAATATTAAATTTTTTTATAATTTTTTTACCAAACTTTTAAATTTTGAAAATCTAAAAAATTGGCTAACTTTATGGTTAAGTAATAGTAATCTTTATGCATGATGAAATTATTAATTTAAAAAATTTAAAAATATAAAGTCCTAAATTTCTGGCAAAAACTAAAATCTTCCTGCTTTTTCCCACGATGATTTTGATATATTACACTTTTTTTTCGATGTCGTATGCAAAAGTTAATGCGGTTTTACCATTTTTCAAACTTTTTTTTGCAAAAAAAGTGAAAGTTAAAATTTGTTAATTTTCCCTAATAGTAGGTTGCATAACATACAAGAATCTGAAAACATTTTTTTTTCTATAATTTTCTTTTCTGTTTTACAGTGTTGAAAAAGGCGATCCACGGGAGGGGGGGCGGCGGGGGGGGGGGTTGGAGGTGCGCGGGGAGCAAAAAAAACCCAGTAAAACCTTTAGTCCCGGTTGGTAATACGAACTGGAACTAAAGGGTAGACCTTTAGTCCCGGTTGGTAATACGAACTGGGACTAAAGGCATCTGAGCCCTGACACAGCCTGCCGCGCCCTGCCGATGGGCCTTTAGACCCGGTTTGTATCACAAACCGGGACCAGTGCCCCCCCCATTGAACCTGGTTTAGTTCAAAACAGGGATATTTTGCTCCCAGGGGCTTGGGACGAAATGCCTCTTCTCCACTAGTGATCTCTTACAGGCCAAAATTTTCACCAATCCACTTGGTGTAGGGGACTAATTAACCGAACAAGCTTTAGGACATTGTTCGTTTCACGGGAAATGGGCGAGTTTGACACCGATTAACAGTGATAAAATCTCAACCAAGTTAAAACGCACCCAATTTCCCTAGCATTCCTGCAGGAGCACCCGAGGAGGATGAGTTGATTCATGTGGTGCTGTGATTGCTTCACGGTGCTTCCCAACTCTGGAGTTGAGTTAGTGTAGTTCTAGTTTAAAAATTGTCTGTAGTTTGGAGGTTAGCTTTTGGAGGTGAGTTTTAACAAAACTTTTGGCTAGTGCTGGTTTATTACCTATCACTACGGGAAACGTCGAGCTGCCGTGTGGCATCTCTTTGCCATGTACCACTAGTAGATTCTAAAAAAATCCGAGAAGTTCAAAAATTAGAAAAGATTCCAAAATTTCTAAAAAAAATATAAAATTTAAAAAATCTAGAATTTAAAAATCCAAATAAATTTTTGTGACACATATAGCAATATGCATCACAGAAATGTGTATTTCTATATTGGCCACAGAAAACCTCAATTATGTGGCCAGTGGCGGAGCTGTAAGAACAATTATGGGCGGGCCATGCAGCATAAAAGGCCTTATTTTTCTGGAAAGGAGAGCCTTTTTGGGCTGGCCTAGCAAAAATAACCAAGGATGAACAAAATCTTGGGCGGGCCATGGCCTAGGTCGGCTTCAATGTAGCTCTGCCCCTGTCTGTGGCGCATATTTTTTTATGCCCCACAAAATCTCAACAGTTTTGTGGATCATATTTTTTTACGCACCACATAAATATTTTTGTGGAGCACGTTTTTTAAATAGGCCACATAATTCATTTCTATCTATAAGCGTTTTTCTAGTAGTGCAACCATCACTTTAAGGCATATTCCTAGAGTCTTGTTATTTCTATCCCCTCTCACCCACCAAGCCAAACGGATGGCATTCACTTTTTTCATTAGCTACACCTAGCCACTTGAGGATATCCCGTGAACCAACTAACCCCTTAGGGCATCTCCAACGCGGTGACCCATCCCGCGTTCGCGCGTCCGGATGGGTCGAAACAGATAAAACCGTGGCCCAACACGGGCACACGTCGCAAATGCGGATGGCAGCGGTGTCCGGAACGACCCAAATCCGGCCCAAATCTGGGCCCTATTTGCGTGGTCGCGGATGGCACGCGGCGTCCGCCTGCTCTCCTCCCTGGGCCCAGCTATTGGTGGGGGGCACGCGTCCTATTAAATGTGGACTGGCAGGGATCTGTCCCTGTCCAGTCCACTTCCCCACTACACTCGACAACTCCCCACGCACGCGCAACCACCGTCATGGCCCTGAATAGGGATTTTGCTCCCGGCGCCAACGACGGCGAGGCTAGCAGCAGCCGCCGTCCTCCGCCGGCGTTGAGGGATGGGGGACACCGTGGCGGTCTCTACATCGGAGAGGCCGCCCGCGTCGGCGCTGCATTGGCGCAACCCGTGCGCTGGAGCCGAAGACGGAGGACGACGACGACCCGGACATGCGCGCCGCTCTGGCGCTGTCCGCTGCGGAGGAGGAGGCCAAGTGGCCGCATCTCGCGGCGGTTGATGACCCACAAGTATTGGGGGTGTATCGTAGTACTTTCGATAAATAAGAGTGTCGAACCCAACGAGGAGCAGAAGGTGTTGATGAGTAGTTTCAGTGAAGGATTCTCTGTAAACACTAGCAAACGGGTTTTCAGGGGTATTTGATATTGCAAATAAATAAAATGCGAGTAAATAAAAGGCGGCAATAATAATTGCAGCAAGTGGCCCAATACTTTTTAGCACAAAGGACAAGCCGGTTGTTCTATTTATATCAACCAAACGTTCCTGAGGACACACGGGAGGTTTTATGTCAAGTGCTTTCGTGTCGCATCCGTGAATAATCTCTATTGGTATGTAAGTGTTGTGTGGGTGAACCTATGCTAATGCACTACCCTTACTAGGATAATACATACTTGTGATTAAATCCCTTACAAGCATCCGCAACTACAAGAAGGTAATTAACATAAAATCTAACCACAACCTTAAACTCTGAGATCCTACGCTCCCTCATGCAATGGTTCCCTAACGGGGGTTCAGGTTTCTGTCGCTCCGGCAACCCCGCAATTAGTAGCCAAATACACGATGCATTTCCCTAGGTCCATAAAGGCGAAGTATCATGTAGTCGACGTTCACATGATACCACTAGAAGAATAACACCACAATTTAAATATCATATCAATACATATTACTCACATAGCTCCACTACTAACACAAGACTTCTCCCATGCCGCAAGAACTAAATAAACTACTCACGAGATAACATATGGAACAGGATTAGTGGGTATATAATGATGAATAACAATCTGGACATAAACCTTAATCCGATGGTTTCACTCAATAGCATCAAATACAACAAGTAATCAATACCGGGAGAGTTTCCCCTTCGAAATATGGGAGGTACAACCCAAATAGTTATAGTGGGACGAGGTGGAGATGGTGCTGATAATGGTGTTGATGGTGGAGATGATGAGGATGATGATCACGATGAAGTCCAGCTCGCTGGCGGTGGCGATGGCGGATTTCCCCCTCCGGGAGGGAATTTCCCCCGGTAGATTCCTATCTGCCGGAGAGCTTTTCTCTCTCTGGTGTTTTCCACCTCGTAGCGGTGGTGGAATATTTCTGCGAGCTGCCCCCCGAACTTAGGTTTTGGTGGGGATGTTATACGCGAAAGGGCGGCGTCAGATGTGGGCCAAGGCGGCCATACATGCCCTAGGCACGGCCAGGGTAGGGCCCGCACCTGGGCATTGTATTGCCCAATGGTGGCCCCCCCTCAGGTCCTCCTTCTGCCTATCTCCGTCATCCGGGAAATAGATCTTCGTGAAAGTTTCTGGAATTTTCTGATCTTCCGAAGTATGGTACCCTGATGACCACTTTTCCAGCAGAATTCCAGCTCCAGCAGCCAATCCCGTGAAAATCATCAAAGATGCAAAAATAGGTAAAATAACATAAGTATCATGTCTAAATATGAAATATATCAATAAATAACAGTAGATTATAATACAAAATAGTGATGCAAATTGGACGTATCAGCGGTCATCCGCACCTCCGCGATGGAGGAGGAGGCTCGGCAGGCGGTCGAGGATGCCGAGGCCTGGGCGTTGCTCGACTAGGCCCGCCGGGAGGAGGAAGCGAGGCTGCGGAACGAGGAGGCCAGGCTCCGGTGCGAGGAGGAGAGGCGCGAGGAGGCCAGGCACCTGGCGGAGCAGGAGAGGCGCCAGGAGGCTAGTCGCCTCGCGTGGCAGGAGAGGCTGCTTCACCTCAGAGTGGAGGCGGAGCAGCGGGCGGCTCCGGACCCCCACTCGGCCTGGGAAGAGGCCTTATTCGCCATGGCCGAAGTCCCTGGCGCGGTCGAGCCACAACAGCGCATCGCTGACTGGGGATATCGTCGATGCCCACGGCGACGAGGCTCATAGGGACTAGGAAGCCCACCAGCGGCCACCTCGTCCTCCTCAAACCCTAGGATAGGTTTTTTTAAAAGTTTATATAGAGGGCTTTCTTTTGTAGTTTAAATTTGCCGAAAATAGGGCATATGTTTAATGAAATATGGTTTAGGTTTAATTGTTTTTGTTTTGTCTTTTTTTTATATTGTATTTCACTTTTGGGAGCATTCGCGCGTTGGGCGCGACCCAAACGGACCAACAGTTAGGTCCACCTGTCTACATGTCCGCGCGGCCACCTAAATAACCCAAAACAGATGGCACAACGCGTCGGTTTAGGTCGTCGCGTTGGAGATGCCCTTACACCCGATGGCAAAAAGTGCATAGTTTGCAGACAGAGTGGTTGAATTGTATTTAAATTTTGAAAGTGGTCACTGCAGCACGTGGTAGCAATACCAAACCTAGCTACCTGCTTCGCCATGTGGGCATTATTTCTCGTAACTAGGCTTTAAGCACAAATGGTAGCAGTGTTAAAAACGGCATAGTTAGCAGCTAGTGCGTAGGTAGTGCCGTAGTGATGCCTTATAGCAGGTAGCAATCTATCTAGTACTCCCTCTATTTGAAAATGTAAGATGTTAGTTTGTATCTAATCTATTTTTAGTTCGTAGATTCACTCACTGTGGTTTATATTCAGTCTACATAAAACATCTTACATTTTTAAACAGAGGTAGTTAATACATGGACGCATAGTGCTGCATCAGGTTTCACTTTTTCCTTCCCAATAAAGGAACGTGGCCACGTGGCAGTCCCAGAATTTTGCTAAATTATAAAAGTTATGAAAGAAGATTATTGGTATGTAGTTATGTAACGTGCACATAGAGAGAGAGCAGCCTGATGAAGATGCATGTGACTATTTCTCGGTAAAAACATTGAAATAATTCATGTGCGTTGTATATATAAATGGTAAGAAAATCCATAATCGTTAACTACTCGATCAATCGGCCTAGGAGTAGTGAATAATCGGAATTAGAACGATTAACTAATTTAATCGGTCGGCTAGGTGCAACCTACACAAATTAGCACCCAAAGCATGTCTACATAAAAAAGAAACAAATAGTATATGGGTCTCTATATGCCTGCACTATTTCTCTAGAGCCCAAAATCACATTAAAATATGTACGCTTATCCTCTGTAACATAATATTTTAGGTCATGAACGACAAATGAGCGACTAGCCACCACCATGTTTCTTCCTTTCGCTTCTCCTCATTTTTCCTCTAAAGTTTTTCTTCTCATTCTCATGTATCCAAGATCTGGTTTGCAACGGTCAGCAATTGTTCAGTGACGGCCAGAATCGAGCTCCTGGAGGCGATAATCGAGTTAAAGCTTCGCAAAACTACTTGATTTGACAGGGTAGCGGCTGGACGGATGATTTGCATTGATAATTTTGGAACTTTATTGACCAAAGTGGACTAATTAATTAGGAAATTAGAGGTAATCAACACAGTCAGACCCCTAGTAGCGATTAATCGGCCTATCAATCGCTGATTCGGCCTGGTTTTTCAACATTGGTATGTAGAGAGATGGAATATCTGAAAAGTCTTTCGGGTCTACCACCTGGAGTTTTCTTACGGGAAAATAAGGGCATCTTCAATTAATCGTGAAAATTAAATCGCCACCTTGGGTCTTAGGTTGTGGATAGGTGTAACAATGTATTATAACCGTATTTTGGGGTATCTGAAACCAAGTTTGGTGGTTCGAAGTACTCCCTCCAACCAAAAATATTTATTTAAATTTGAATGTATCTAAATATTATTTATTACTTTTGTTTTTTTGGAACAGATGAGTATAAAACACCAGTTGCTTAGTGGAGTAGACATATTTGGCATTTGTTCTAAATGCTGAGTGGAGTGGATGAGGTCATTAGGATGACGCAACGTCAGACGTATAGACCGAGTAAGCAGTTAGTGGTATCATACTATATACTATATTGCTACCTTTGTTCTAAGATGTATGCATTTTTTGAAAGCTAGTTTAGCTTTTTCAAAGGCTTATTATATTAAGTCCGAGGAAACATTATATACAGAGACACATATGCATGTGCATACAGCATACTACACGTACCAACACAGATAGCTGGAGATCGAGTGACGACGACAATGGAGCTCTCTGTTCTCCTTGCCGTTGCATTGTGCTTCCTAGCCAGCCTAATGGTATTTGCTCGAAGCTACATTAGGCGAGCCCGTGCTCAGTCGACCATCCACCACATCGGCGACCCCGCTGTCGCCCACCAAGCACTCATCCAGAACGCCGACGACTTCGCAAACCAGCCGGCGTCCATCTTCCCCGCCTCCCTAGCCGTGTGGCGCAACGGCGAGCGGAACTACAACATCACCACGGCGGACCACGGCCCGCACTGGCGAGCGCTCCGGTGCAACCTCACCGCCCATATCCTCCATCCGTCGCGCGTCGCCTCTCTCGCCCCGCTGCTCCACGAGGCCGCCCAGGACCTCGTCGCCAACCTGTCGGCCCGAGCATCAGCCGGTGCCGGCGGCGAGGTGGCGGTCCGTGTCCCCACCAACACTGCCCTGTTTGGGCTGGTCACCCTGCTGTGTTTCGGAGACATGGTGGATGGCCAGCACAGGCGCGCCATGGGGCGTGTCGTGCGGGACTACATGTACTTCGTCGGGGAGCTCAGCCCCAGGTTCGATGGCTCCATGCTTTCCAAGCTTGTGAACTGGAGGGCGTTTCTCCGGATCTCCGCCCTGTTCGACAGGCAAGCCGAGCTGTACCGTCCTCTCTTCGCCGCACGGAGGCAGTCACGGTCCAAGGTTCGCGGCGGTATGGTCCACCCATACGTCGACTCGCTCCTCGATCTCCGCGTTGCCGACGGCGATGTCCGGCGGGCTCTCCGGGAGAGCGAGATGGTGGGCCTCGTGTTCGAGTTCCTTGGTGCAGGCACGGGTACCATCGCTGCCTGCGTCGAGTGGACGCTTGCCCACCTCATCGACCAGCCTGAAATCCAGGCCAGACTACGCCGCGAGATCGACGACGAGACCACCCACGGCGCCATGCTGTCCAGCAAGAGCCTCCGCGGCATGCCGTACCTGAACGCCGTGGTAATGGAGAGCCTCCGAATGCACCCGCCGGTGTGCTTCATCTTGCGCGCGCGGGGCCCATGGAGAGGGCGCCAAGGAATTCGTCGGCGCCACCGCTATGCCACCCGACGGCCTGCGGGTGCTGTTCAATCTCGGTGACATTGGGAGAGACAAGGCAACGTGGACGGATCCCGACGAGTTTCGGCCGGAACGGTTCCTTGCCGGAGGCGAGGGAGAGGACGTCGGCCCGTTGCCAGTACCCAAGGAGATCAGGATGATGCCGTTCGGTGCTGGGCATAGGCACTGCCCCGGGGTGGGCATGGGGATGATGCTCATCAAGTGCTTCCTGGCCACGCTCGTCGGCGAGTTCGAGTGGGCACCGGCGGCTCAAGACTGCAGCGGCGGCGTCGACGTCACGGAGCTCAACGGGTTCTTAAAACTGATGAAGAAGCCACTTTCTGCGCGTGTCACGCCGCGCACCTAAACACTTGGTAAAAGCTTGATAAAGTCTTGCCTGCGTCTCTTTATGTCCAGTGGGTTTATTTGTATTGTTTCAGCCAGCGGCTGATCCTATAATTTTCTAGCGTGTGCACCTGAACTGTACATGGTGTTCAAAGAGGCTGGGGTTCTACCAGTGGCGGACTAGGAAAAAACTAGAGGGTGGGCACACCTCTATTTTTTTTATTTTTTTTGCTTCCCTGATTGTGATAAAATTTTCTAAATGAAGATCTCGCTTTGAACAAATAACATACAAAGCAACCGGCATCCTTTGCAATACTTCTTTGCCTCATGTTTCCGGAAAAGTGCCGCAATGTGGCTATCCATCGTGCCTTTTCATAATCAATTCGACAATGACAATAGAAAAAAACAAATTTGATACTCCTTCCGTTCTATGAAACATGTTGAAAATTTATTTAAGTTTGAATGTATCTAGATACTAAATAGTATTAGATACATCCAAATTTTGACAAATCTTAGAGATGTTTCGTGAGACGGAAGGAGTATAAGACATGGATTGCCATTTCTAAACAGAAATCATCGAATTCTAATTCTACAATCTACACGGAATATAAAATGATCCTTTGCCAATACTAGGTCTCATGGACGTGAACTATTCATTTGTTTCTAATACTAGGCAAAAAAAAAAAAAACTGGGCACAAGAAAACAGAAAAACGTAGCAGTACTAATCCTTGGATCCAAATAAACTTGATCGGATCTCCAGAGTCTAGAGTCCACTTAAGCGGAGAGACCGTAAGGCCTAGGCGGGCAGCCGAGCCGGAGCAGCTACGCTGGCAAGGGGGGCAGCTGCCCAGACGCCGGCCCAACAGCCCACACTAATTATTAGCAGATGCATGGAGTGGCTAGGCGCCAGCGATGAAGGGGATCGACCGAGTGACCGACCGGCAGGAGGGCGAAGGAGGCGAGCCGGTGAGGAGGCGGGGGATTGACCAGGACCGGCAGGAGGACTCCAGGAGGGGGATCGACGACGCGATGTGTTTCCTGGTCAACAAAGGTCGAAGGTTTCCTTGGCTCCTGGCGTCGTGCGGGTGCGATACTTTTCCCAGTTTCAATCGATAAAAAATCTGAAACTTAGGGTAGTAAAACAAAGTCTGAAATTTTGGGGTGGGCCCCGGCCCACCCCGTTTGTCCGCCCATGGGTTCTACCCCATTTAGGGGAAAACACATTCTTCCTATAAATGTTCTAACACTACCCAGCCAACCAAGCCATCTGAGAGGGGCAAATGAATCCTGTTCGTCCAATCCGGTTGACACAGTAAATTTGCAACCCCACTTTTCACGACGAGCCGTCGGATATGGTAATTTTTTGTTCACTTCGTGCTTGTTTGAATAGGTCAATGACAGCTGGGCCCGTTTACATGTAGGGCCAGTGTTTCAGCCAGTGAACCAGCTTAACGATCAGGTGCATGTCGCACACATGTCCCGCTGTGAAAACCTAGATCTTGATCGTCTCCTCCCGCGGCCTCCACTCCGCCTTCTCGCTCCGAGCCGCCGCCCTCTTGTCTCCTCTCTGGCTCTCTCCCGCGGCCTCGACTCCCCACTCCTGTCGGCGGGCAGAGGCGGGCGAGCTCGACGAGTAGCTCGCGCGGGGCGGGGTGTCAGTGGGGCGAGCGCGCGCGGCGAATGGCGGGGCGAGCGGTCATGGCCGGGGAAGAAGATGCGACGGCCATGGCGGCCGACGGCAGGAGCGCGTCCGGGAGAGGGCTGGCGGCGCGGAGGGTGAGCGGAGATCGGACGGAGCGAGGATGCGACGGCTACGGTGGTGGGCGGAAGGAGGCGCTAAAGGAGTGGGTCCGGAGGATGGCGGCGGCGCATCGGTGGAGTCACTCACGCCGCGCTCGTCGGCTCCCGCCGGCTCCCGCCGGCCTCCTCAAGCCATCGGCAAGCACCAAGACCGCCGACCCAAGAGGGCGTGCTCACAACGGCCCGGTCGCCTGGATGCACCCCGTCGCTCGATGCCCATGGTGCGTACCCTCTCCTCTTTCTTTTTGCCATGGATCATGTTCTAGCTCGTTGGAGATGGAGCCCTCTCTCCTGTACGTGATTTAGTCTTCCTCTATTCTCAGTTTATCATGCACAAAAACATAATTTATAGATTGGTACCCAGTATATTTTCTCTTGCACGATTCTCTGACCATAATGATGACTCAGCTATGTAGCGCTGTAGCCCTTGTTGCTTTCTAAACAAGAGGCAGGTTTGTAATGTTTGGGCACAATTTGTATAGTTTCTACTTCCACCAATAAATGTTTGGAGATGGATGTAATATCCTAACCAGGACATTTTCCCTCCTTCTTTTTACTACCTTCCTGGAGTTCCTCTGCAATTTCCACTCAGTGTGATGACCACACACACCGTATTTTGTTTGCTTAATTTAAGATTTACTCGGAATATCCTTGTACATCCGAAGCTTTCCTTAATATAGATATATATGTACCACATAATAACCACGTCAAGCAGGATGGGTGGCGCATCAGTGGAGTCATCGCGCCAGCATGTCGACTCTCGCCAGCCTCCACAAGCGGCAAAGACGGTTCAGCCTGGCCATGGCGATGGCAGTTTTCCGGTAGTGAGCTCCTCTTTATTTTTCTATTAGCCCTAATTTCATTCACGTTTCATAGGCAGAGTTTGGGCTGCCACTAGATTTTACAACCATTGATGGCAGTAGCCAATGTTTCTTTCTAATGTCCATTAGTGCAATTTCTTTTCATTTTTCTTTATTAGTTTTTCAGATATATCTTGAGGTGCTTCTGATTTTCTAAACAATATTATGGGCTCTGCATATGTGTTGAAACTTATGCTTATGGCTGCGTTTATAGGATCTGTGTTGTAGTTGTTGCTGCTGCGCGAGCTGTTACATAGTCACACTGAGGCTGACGCGCAACAATGCTTGCATTTCTGGGGCATCATCTCATGCAGACGTCGGCACCTGACATCCGTCCGATATGAGCGATTACCTGACGGATTCATCCCTGGAGTGATACATCAAAAGATTACTCGGATGGTGCCCAGATAACACGAAGGAGGTAAGGAGTGTCATTGATATATTATGGATGGTTTATACACCTTAATTCATACATATCTTACATGTGGTACCTGGTAATAAATTATTTTTCCTTTATGGCTAGGAGATGAACTTCCTAGAAGTAGCAATAACAAAGAATAATAATGTTATGCTAGATAAACTTCCCAGTGCGATTTTTGGCTGATAGTTCCTTTTTTACCTGGCCTGTTTCACTTTGCAGGTTCTAGGATTTAGTAGGCTCGCTTCTTGTCTCATCCTGTACTAGGCTCTGGTTATGTGCTCTTCTTCTGTGTTGAGGTTTGTCGCTTCCTTCTCCTTACTAGGAATGCATCTTCCATTCAGTGCATGTTTTCTCTATGGTGATTGAATGATTGTTCTTGCTTTGTATCTGATACACTCCACTGCTATATTTTTTAAAATATGTTATATCCATTCCACCACAATGCCTCTAACTCAGATTTATTGTCTCAAAGATGATAAGAGAGAGCGGTGTGAGCAGTATTGTTTTGCTTTAAGAAAACTTTTATATATTTGTGTATATGCAGTTAACCCATATGAGTATGTTATCTGCTAAATAACACCGAGACAGTCCTAGGCATGAGTGAAATCAAGGTATTATTGTTATAATTCACTTTACTATACTACATGACCTACTTATTTTTGTATTGTATTGTCCCGAAGTATTTGGAGTTCCATTCATAATACCCTATTGGTGTGGGCATACAAGCTTTTGGCTTGTTTTGATCCGTGTTCGGCCTGTGCAAGACTTGTTTGAGGATATACCAGTGGCTGTAAGCTAATGCGTTCTTGTGCCTATTTTGGATTTGTTTGGCCGTTTTCAGTTGTAATCTCGATGTGTTCCTTGAGCACTGGAAATGAGTTAATTCTAAAGTAAAGGTTAATTCAGACCTTAGTTGTAACTTTCAGCAGAAAAGTGTATGCTTATGTTTGTGTAAGGACCTGATTACAAAATCGTGTCAGTTTGCAGGTACATTGATTCACCCTGTTGCTACCTTCATTGGTGGAGTGACCATCTAGGAAGTAATCAAGGTCTTCAATGTGTTCCAGAAAGAAAGATGAGGCTGCCTTTTACTTATTGTGTCGGAAGGATGCAGCGCCACTGAAGGTACTTCATTGTCTCATGCTATATTTATTTGATCTATAAGCTTCTAGAGAATACTTGGTTCAGTACTACATGTTGGACAAGATGATTTCCTTATATGCTAGAAGATTACATTGATGCTTGCTGGTTGCGGTTTTTTAACCTTTGGGATATAGAAGAAAGTTGTTCGGCTTGCCAGTTGCCACAAATGAAAGCAAAGTAGAAAAATATTGTTAATAATAATATGGACATCTGTATGCACATGTTACCTTCGGCATGTATAGCGGTTGCCTATCCTTTAGATGAAGATAATGTATGCTTTATTTTTCTTGCGGGCACTACTTCATTCTATTACGATTGGTAAGATGATTGTCATTGACTGATTTTACGATGTCAAACCGATACAACAAATGTCCTCTCAATTCTATATGGAATATTGGAATATATGGAGTTCTAGATTCAATTTCATCTGGCCCTACTTGATGCATGTGCAAGGTACACTTCAAAAATAGTACATGTTACTTTCATTTCTTATGTATATTTATTACTAACGAGTAGAAGTTTCCTTTGCTCTTTCCCTAGAAAAGCACATTTTTGAATTTTTCCTAACGGGTACTTACGTTTGACCCTTCCTCTTATTTATGTTTGTGTTGGCATGTGCATGGAGGAAATAATAGAGCATAATCCGGTTGTTTATATCTAAATGGCATTCGTAGTCAAAAGGGTTTAGGTTGAGGTATGCATTAGATATACGCATGGTCCCTGTTGTGCCGTAAATTATTGTTTACTCCTCTAATGTAATCATTCTAGACAAAGATTTCAACTTCATAGAATAGAGGGCTAATGTGAATTCATGTGGTAATGCATAACATTTAAACTCGAAGGATTAAGTTATAATTAATCTGGTCTAAAGTTAGCTTCTGCCGAGGTTTTCTTTATGCTCTTCCTGGTTTCAGTAACACCATGGGATTTATTGATATTTTTATATCTACGAGGTCTATGTTGACAGCTTAAGTTGATTATATAGACCCACGTAGCACATCAGGCGTCACCTTGACTTTCTTTTCACCGTGCCTATTCTCTAAACTACTAAATTCTTACATGGAGTAATTTTTCCGGTTAATAGGTAGTTGGTAAATGGAACACGGTTAACCCAGACAACAGGCTTGCTCCATCGGAAAAATGGTATCGTGGCTAGAAAAGGTGATCCTTTCCTCACAAATGGTTGCATTGGATATTAAGATGCCATTTTTATTTTTTCACTCATGTATTGTTTTCCATTCAGCTTTATCTGCTAGATCATAGTATCATGCCTATTATTAATGTGTCATGCATAAGAACACTTTAAACCAGCTAAACCACTTGCCATGTGGTTAGTATTTACGGTTTGGCCTTCAGAAATTTCAAATGGGAATGGTCTCAAAATTTTAAGAAAAGGTTGTTTGGGAGCATGCATTTATTTATTTGTTGTTTTTAGCTACATTAAGTCTCAGTTCTTCCAGCTGCATTGAATCTTTCTTCGCCTTTTATTTATCTTTATCATCACAATGCAAAATCAAGCACCCCAGTATTCTTTGTTCATATATCATTGAAACAAAAATTGTTTCCAATCAATAGCTTTTGGAGAATGTTAAGTTGTGTGTAAATCAGGTTAAAATTTTCTGTCAATTGGATCTCACAAATTGTCAGCTTAGTCCCCAGTGAAAGTCTTATATCGTCATGATTTTGCCCCAAAACAATGGTGTTTAGCTTTCCAGCCTAAGTTAGAATCCGTTTTTGTGCTATGCTCATTGTTTCGGAGAAGCCATTCTTTCTCCGTTGCTCGACATGATAAATGGTTCGCAGTCTCGGGACAGTCCATTTGCATAGTGATCATTTGTGTTCTTGTTTTCAAGGCAACCTCTACCCAATCCCAATCTATGTTTATCTTTGTATTTTTTTGTATAAATAGAATGTAGTTAAGAAGCATTTTGGAACTTTTTCATGTTATGGGGCATGAGAATTATAATACTACCTCAAGTAGGGATAAAGCGGGACAAATAGGCTGAGATGGAGTTACTGAAACTATAAATTTCCTCCCATTTTGATCATTCATCACTCGGTAGAATCAAAATGAACTACCGAATCCTTCCATTTGCTTGTTAACGTTAGATTAGTATAGCATTATTGGTTCCTGTTTTGTTCCTGGTAAACAACATACGAGTGAGATAGTTTGGTCACCTCTGATAGATTGAGTTGTTATGCTTGCATTAGGCAAGCCGGTAGCCAGTGCGTTCCACGTCTAGGAGCAGGTCCCCTAATGTAGCATTTTCTTAATATGGTCGTGTGTTACGAATGTAAGAAACAAAATATGAAAGTATGGATCTCTCCTTTTTTTATCCGGGGATTACTGCCCTCTGGATTTAGGGATGTAGATTTGATATACGAGATATCGAAGAAGGCACTTATTCATATTTTGGTTAGATTAGTGTAAAAAAAAGTGTTTGCTTTACCTTTTTAAGATTATGATATATGACATTATTTTAATTTTGTGTAACAATATAGATGCGGGCTGCAGAGTAGATAGTGCCTGTAAAATTGCATAGCTGTTATGTGACTATCCATAGAATTTCCGAGTATAGCTTAAGTGTAGATGTCTTGATTTATTTAGTGAATTATTTCAGTTTCGGGATTTGCTTAATAATGTTACTACTCATGAACTTTTTAAGAGAAACACTTTCTATTTATATTGTTTCTACCATGTATATTCAGGTCCATCGGTAGCCTTACATTCAGCAATAATTCTTGTGGTTGCTTTATCTAAATAATCATGTATGTTCAGAGTTAAGACAAATATTATTAATTGAGTTAATTATCTATCCATCTTTTTGTTTCCTTCTTCATATCGAATATATGCGGTCATATGCCTACCTTGGCAGTTAGTTGAGCCCACATTTACCTAGACATATAATTTAGTTGGAATGTCTACCTGAACATTTTGTTTGGGATTTGTTCTTTGCTCTATTTCAGTCCAATGATAGAGCTAGCTGAGATTGCAAGTTATGAGTAAGTAAACTACGAAGTATACTAAGTAATTAACTTCCAACTTGCTCTGTTTTTCATCCATGCTTCCATGTCATGAAAGTAATTTTCATATTTGACAATATAGTGCTAAAATGTAGTCAAAATTGTGTTCCTTTATGTGTTATTTACTTCGATTAGAATTCTTTCTCTTGTAGACTTTTCTCTCTTTACCGGCGGCGGTGAGAGCATCAAGAGGAGCATCACCGATGGCCAGCACCAATCGAAGCCCCACGGAGAGAGGTGACATGGGACCTCCTTCCACGATGCGCTTCGGCTTGCGGGTGCGGCCTCCCCACGGCTCTCTCCCCTCACTTGGTTGCTTTGATTATTAGAACAAAGCGGATGAGACGTATTTGTGAAAAATTCTTCTCACGAGATGAACATGTTTGTTGATGCCTAGACCTGATGCATATGGTTTCCCTTTTGGACTTGGGTATATGGTCTAAATTTCATAGGAAGTCATGTAGCATTTTGCTTGGGTTCATTTAAATATTCTAAATTCATCTGCGTGTTTTCTTTTGCCTGCACATTCTGTTAGTTTTTATCTCTTTTTATAAGTTACGAAATTCTGTATGAGGAGGCCAATCATGCAGCGAATTTGGTAAAATATAAATAGTCTCGCCTGGGTGAGGAACACTACGGGATTCCACAACCCATTTTCTTACTTTCACTTTTTATATACAATTTTTGAGGATTGATTTGGATCCTTGCTGCCTTCTCCTAATGTTTGTAATTTGTAATTTTCTGTTTGATTTTTCTTTTCGTAGGGTCTGTTATTTCCACCTTGATTCCCATTTTCTAGGGTATCAAACATCACGGTGGTTAATTGGTCGGCAAGATATGGCGTTTATTGCTTCAGGTCCAATTAAAATGCTTCGAGTCCGACTAAAATGTTTATTGCTTCCATTGGTCAAATGCGTTGGTGGTCTTCGAGTAATCGCGAGCCGTGGTCTGTCCGGTGCGCTCGCTTCGCGCTCTTATGAGCTGGTAGTGTTTGGTGAAAAGCCTGGCCTGGTAAATTTTGCCGTTTACCATTTTGTTTTCTAACACGGTGGATTCTTTCTCCAGAGATCTCTGCAAGGAGCTGGTGGAAGGGTGCTCGTCTCTAGACAGCTCCTGCTTCTCCATCTCCACGGTCTCTGGTGGCATCACCAAGCTATGTGAGTTTTGGTCCCCTGTCACATTGATGACCCACAAGTATAGGGGGTGTATCGTAGTATCTTCGATAAGTAAGAATGTCGATCCCAACGAGGAGCAGAAGGTGTTGACAAGCAGTTTCGATGAAGGTTTCACTGTAAATGCTCACGGACAAGTATTCGGGAGGTTTTGATGTAACGGATGAAATAAATACGAGTAAGTAAAATGCGAGAGAAATAATTGCAGCGAGTGGCCCAATCCTTTTTAGCACAAAGGACAAGCCGGTTTGTTTACTTATAATGACCAAACGTTCTCGAGGACACACGGGATTTTAGTCTAGTGCTTTCGCTACATACGGCTAAATAATCTTCATTGTTATGATAAGTGTTGTGTGGGTGAACCTATGCTAATGTACCGCCCTTCCTAGGACTAAATACATACTTGTGATTATACCCCTTGCAAGCATCCGCAACTACAAGAAAGTAATTAAGAATAAATCTAACCACAGCCTTAAACTCTGAGATCCTGCAATCCCTCCTGCATCGATATACCAACGGGGGTTTAGGTTTCTGTCACTCCGGCAACCCCGCAATTAGCAAACGAATACAAGATGCATTCCCCTAGGCCCATAAATGGTGAAGTGTCATGTAGTCGACGTTCACATGACACCACTAGAAGAATAACACCACAACTTAAATATCACACCATTGAATATTACTCAACCATAGTTCACTACTAACATTTAGACTTCACCCATGTCCTCAAGAACTAAACGAACTACTCACGAGACATCATACGGAACATGATCGAGAGGTGATATGATGATGAATAACAATCTGAACATAAACTTGGTTCAATGGTTTCACTCAATAGCATCAACAACAAGTATGAATAGATACGGGAGAGTTTCCCCTATCAAACAATCAAGATCAAACCCAAATTGCTACGGCGGTGACGAGGTGCTGCGGAGGAGATGGCGATGATGATGGTGGAGATGATGATGATGGTGATGGAGATGATGTCCAGCTCGATGACGGTGACGATGGCGTCGATTTCCCCCTCCCGGAGGGAATTTCCCGGCGGATTCCTGCCCGCGGGAGAGCTCTTTCTCTCCGGTGTTCTCCGCCCCGCGAGAGCGGGCTGTAACTCTTCGCGAGGTACCCCTTCGGCTTAGGTTTTCGGGACGAAGGTTTTCGCGAAGAAAAGGAGGCGAAAGGGGTCGTGGGCCCCCGGACCATAGGCCGGCGCGGCCGGGGCATGGGCCGCGCCGCCCTAGGGTGTGGGCCCACCACGGCTCCTCCTGGCCCCTCCTTCGGCTTCCTTCGTCATCTTGAAAAATAGGATTTTTAGTATAATTTCCTTCCGAGTTGATCTTCCGAAATATTGCGTTCGACGGTGCTTTTTCCAGCGAGAATCCTGGCTCCGGTGTTCAATCCTCCAATAATGATGAAACATGCAAAATAGATGAAATAACATAAGTATTGTGCCCCAATATGAAATATATCAATGAATAACGAGCAAATTATGATATAAAATAGTGATGCAAATTGGACGTATCAACTCCCCCAAGCTTAGACTTCGCTTGTCCCCAAGCGAGCCGAACTCGATAGACATGACCACATGTTTACGGAGTGAAGAGTCGATAAACAAAATACGGACAAGAAGCATCATATTCATTCTCACAAGACATTATAGTAAACAACTTCTTCATATAACTCAATCTTGAAACAAGTATAAGGTAATCACAAGTAAAGGTGCATAAGGAATCATAATTGGTGATGGCAAACTTTGTTCTTGGTCAGAGAACATTTAACAAATTATATTCATCTATTGAGCAGTGCTCTCATATTAACAGCTGATGGTAATCTTGCATACTCAATCATAATGGTCTCTTCATAATCATTGATAACTTGCAAAGCTATATTCATTCGAGATAAAACTTGTACTAAACAAGGAAGAATAAAAGACATGATGTAGCAAATCACAATATAATGGTTTGATCACAACTACTCAAATGCTTGCTCGAGATGGAGAGAAATAGGTTTACTGACTCAACATAAAGTAAAAGACAGGCCCTTCGCGAGAGGAAGCGGGGATTAAATCATGTGCTAGAGCTTTTTCGGTTTTGAAATCATATAAAGATAATAAAAGTAACATTTTGAGAGGTGTTTGTTGTTGTCAACGACTCGGTAGCGGGTACTCAAACCCCTTGCCAAACAAACCTCCAAAGAGCGGCTCCCATGAAGGACGTTATCTCTACCAGCAAGGTAGATCATCCCTCTTCTCTTTTGTTTACACATGTATTTTAGTTTATTTAAGGGTTGACACTCCTCCCAACCTTTGCTTACACAAGCCATGGCTAACCGAATCCTCGGGTGCCTTCCAACAATCTCATACCATGGAGGAGTGTCTATTGCAAAATTAAGTTGCTTACCGATGAATCGGGGCAAAATATGTGAAGAGAATTATTAATGAAAGTTAATTAATTGGGAGCTGGGAACCCCGTTGCCGGCTCTTATTGCAAAATTATAGGATAAGTGGATGAAGCCACTAGTCCATTAGTGGAGGCTGCCTAACAAGACTGAAAGATAAAACACCACATACTTCCTCATGAGCTATAAAACATTGACACAAATAAGAAGTAATAAGTTTTGAATTGTTTAAAGGTAGCACATGAAGTATTTACTTGGAATGGCGAGAAAATACCATGTAATAGGTAGGTATGGTGGACACAAATGACATAGGTTTGGGTTAAGGTTTGGATGCACAGAAGTATTCCCTCTCGGTGCGAGGTCTTTGGCTAGCAAGGTTAATTAGCAAGCATAAGAGTCGAGGGAAACAAACAAATATACATATGATAGAAACAATCATGCATCTTCCTTGTAAGCACAAATAATTTTAACTTCGGAATAATGAGCTATGAGCTAACAAGAAAGACAATGAAACATCTACATGTATTTCTCTTTTCTATTTAAACCTCAAAGCGTTGTTGCTATTGACCAATGCTAAGTTTGCCAAAACCAAATAGATTTATTCAATGCTCCCAAAGTGATACCTATACTAACAACAAGACGAATCATATGGCGAGAAAGTGCAAACTAAAATAAGATGTGCAATATGTAAATGATAAGACTTCTCATTGATATTCCATATCGATAACTCGCACCAAGGGATACATAGACAACTAAAGGAGAGATACTTCCAAACGCAACCCATCTCATATGATAACTTCCCTACTCATGATATGACACTACTTGACAATAAAAGTAAAAGATAGTGATAATGTGATACCGCGGCACTCCCCAAGCTTGGAACAAACCAAGGGGATGCCAATACCGATGATGGATTACTCCTTTGGTGATGGTGGTGATGAATCCCTCATGCGCTTCTTACGGATCTCCTTCGACTTCGACTTCTCGACTTAGCAAATCTGCACTAAGTCTCGAAGAGATTCATTGTTATCCGAAGTCGGCGATGGCGAACTCGTAACGGGCATCAAGTAGTATCCCAACATTCTACGGAGTCGGTGATTCTCCTCCTCGAGTATCTCCACTTCTTTTTAGAGCCCGGTATTGACCACAAAACTCATCGGTAGTCCGTAGAGCTTCTTCCAGTGCAGGGAAAGAGTCGAGGCCGAGAGCAGGGGGTAAGGATCCCTGCAAGTTATGAGAGAAAGAACGACGAGTATCAACAGATCCCACCAAGACTTGCTTACTCCCCACAGCTTGTTGCTCCTGCTTTGACGACACCCTTTTCACTTCTTCCTTCGAAGGCCCTTTGCCCTTGTTGTCGGAGGCCATGGTGCTCCTAGATTGAAAACAGATCCTGGCAGAAGCAGCTCGAAACAAAACACGTCGAGAAAACGATATACGGACCTCCAGGGGTCCGGGGGATTATATAGCAAAAATTTTCTCGACAAAAGGAAAGTACCAGATCGAACCAGAGTCGGAAAGGGGCGACGGGCGGCCGGACCATAGGTCGGCGCGGGCCCAGGTCAGGCCGCGCCGGCCTGTGGTGCCACGCCCTCGTGCGTCCTTTCCACTCCGTTTCGAACTCGTAATTTCTCATATTTTCCAAAAACAGCGAAAATATTGTTCGGAAAGTAAATTGCGTACTTTTCCTTACCGATGCTTGTTACCTATTCAAAGTCGAGTTACGGCGGATCGTCAGTTTGTCCTTTGATGAAAGCTTCCGGTGTTTCCACTTGAATAATATCAACATCAACATTATAAGAATCACCCGAGATATAATGCTTGAGTCTCTGTCCATTCACCACTTGCGTAGCATTGCCTTGGAGAGAGCTAATCTTGATTGCTCCTGAGCGATACACCTCCTCGACAACATATGGTCCTTCCCATTTCGAAAGTAATTTCCACGCAAAGAATCTGAGACGAGACCGATACAATAGGACTTTATCCCCAATATTAAACTCTCTTTTGATGATCCTCCTATCATGCCATTTTTTAACTTTTTCTTTAAAGAGTTTAGCATTTTCATAAGCTTCGCTTCTCCATTCATCTAGAGAACTCAATTGTAACAACCTCTTATCACCGGCAAGTTTAGGATCTTTATTTAATTCTCTAACAGCCCTATAAGCTTTGTGTTCTAACTCTAAAGGTAAATGACAAGCTTTTCCGTAAACCATTTTATAAGGTGACATTCCCATGGGGTTTTTATAAGCAGTTCTATAAGCCCATAGTGCATCCTTCAATTTACTAGCCCAATTCTTTCTAGATTTATTAACGGTTTTACGCAAGATAGATTTAATCTCTCTATTTGATAACTCTACTTGACCACTAGTTTGAGGATGATAAGCGGAAGCAATTCTATGATTAATACCATACTTAGCAAGAGTTTTTCTAAAACCTCCATGAATAAAATGAGAACCTCCATCAGTCATAATATATCTAGGTACTCCAAATCTAGGAAAAATAATATCTAAAAGCATTTTTAAAGAGGTCTCACCATCGGCACTTTTTGTAGGTATGGCTTCCACCCATTTAGTAACATAATCAACGAGCAACAAGTATATGAGTGTTACCTTTTGAAGAGGGAAAAGGTCCCATGAAGTCAAATCCCCAACAATCAAATGGTTCAATAACAAGAGTATAATTCATTGGCATTTCATTACGTACTGGAGATATTACCAACCCTTTGGCATTCATCGCAAGATAAAATAAACTTTCTCGCATCCTTGAAGAGAGTTGGCCAATAAAAACCTGATTGCAAAACCTTTTGCGCGGTTCTTTCTCCGCGTGATGTCCTCCATAAGCACTACCATGACATTTACTCAATATCTCTTGTTGTTCATATTCGGGGACACATCTTCGCATAATACCATCCACTCCTTCTTTATATAAGTGTGGGTCATCCCGAAATAATGCCTCAAATCATAAAAGAATTTCCTCCTTTCTTGAGCTTGAAAAGGTTGGAGGCAAGTACTTGGAAACAATAAAGTTAGCATAATCGAGCATACCATGGACTGTCTCGCGAGCTCACCTTTATTACAGCCAATTGTTCATTTGGAAAACTATCATTAACAGGAACAGGATCATAAGCAATATTTTCCAATCTAGACAAATTATCAGCAACGGGATTATCAGCACCTTTCCTATCTACAATATGTAAATCAAATTCTTGCAACGAAGTACCCATCTAATAAGCCTCGGCTTAGCATCTTTCTTTGTCATAAGGTATCTAATTGCGAGCATGATCAGTATGAATAGTAACTTTTGAATCAACAATATAAGATCTGAATTTATCACAAGCAAAGACTACAGCCAACAATTCCTTTTCAGTTGTAGCATAATTTCTTTGAGCAGCATCAAGGGTTTTACTAGCATAATGAATAACATTCAGTTTTTTATCTACTCGCTGTCCAAGAACAGCACCTACAGCAAAATCACTAGCATCACACATAATTTCAAATGGTAAATTCCAGTCAGGGGGTTCAACTATAGGAGCAGTTGTTAAGGCTTTCTTAAGAGTTTCAAAAGCTTCCTTACAATCATCATCAAAAACAAATGGTACATCTTTTTGAAGGAGATTAGTAAGAGGCTTTGAAATCTTGGAGAAATCTTTAATAAATCTCCTATAAAACCCAAGCATGACCAAGAACACTACGAATACCTTTAACATCCCTCGGATAGGGCATCTTCTCAATTGCTTCAACTTTAGCTCTATCAACTTCAATACCTCTTTCAGAAATTTTATGTCCCAATACAATTCCTTCATTAACCATAAAGTGGCATTTCTCCCAATTAAGAACAAGATTAGTTTCTTCACATCTCGGCAAAACTTTATCAAGATTTCGCAAACAACTATCAAATGAATTCCCATAGACAGAAAAATCATCCATGAATACCTCTACAATACTCTCACAAAAACCATGAAAAATAGCAGACATGCATCTTTGAAAAGTAGCAGGAGCATTACATAAACCAAAAGGCATACGCCTATAAGCATAAGTTCCATAGGGACAAGTAAAAGTGGTTTTCTCTTGATCTTTAGCTTTAACGACAATTTGTGAAAACCCGAATAACCATCAAGAAAACAAAAATGAGTATTTTTAGATAACCTTTCTAGCATTTGATCAATAAATGGTAAAGGGTAATGATCTTTCTTAGTAACTTTATTAACTTTTCGAAAATCAATGCACATTCTATACCCTACAACTACTCTTTGAGGAATGAGCTCATCATTATCATTAGGCACAACGAGTCATACCTCCTTTCTTGGGAACGCAATGCACGGGACTAACCCATCTACTATCAGCAATAGGATATATAATACCAGCTTCAAGAAGTCGTAATACCTCATTCCTTACCACTTCCTTCATCTTCGGAATTAGACGACGCTGAGGTTCAACAACGAGGCTTTGCATCATCTTCCATATTAATAGCATGTTGGCAAATAGATGGAGAAATCCCCTTTAAATCATCAAGAGTGTAGCCAATAGCTCCTCGGTGTTTCTTCAATATTCCCAATAACCTTTCTTCTTCAAACTCGAAAGCTTAGAACTAATAATAACAGGATATATTTTCTTATCATCAATATGAGCATATTTAAGATTATCGGGTAAAGGCTTTAAATCAAAAACAGGATCTTCCTTTGGTGGCGGTGTTGTACCCAAATCTTCCACCGGTAAATCATGCTTGAGAATAGGTTGGCGAAGAAAAATCTCCTCAAGCTCCTCTCTTTCTTTCCTAAAAACTTCACTCTCGCTATCCTCCAGATGTTGCTTGCAAAGGATTATTAGGAACAAGAACAATAGATGCACACTTGCTCCATTTTAAAATCATTACTAGGCAAATCAGCTTTATAAGGAGTTTTAGTAAATTTAGAGAAGTTAAACTCATAAGATTCACCAGCAAATTTAGTCAAAATTTTCTCTTTCTTGCAATCTATAATAGCTCCACAAGTATTTAGAAAAGGTCTACCAAAAATAATAGGACAATAATCACTAGCAGCGGACCCTAGTACCAAAAAGTCAGCGAGGATATTTAATCTTACCGCATAAGACTTCCACATCTCGAACAATACCAATTGGTGAAATAGTTTCTCTATTAGCCAGCTGAATAACCACATCAATATCTTCAAGTTCACAAGAATCAATTTCGTGCATAATCTCCGTGTAAAGCTCATACGGAATAGCACTAACACTTGCACCAATATCACATAATCCATAATAGCAATGATCACCAATTTTAACGGACATCATAGGAACACTAGCTTGTTTGGGTTTATTAGGATGTGAAAAAATATTAGAAGCATCTTCACGGAAAATAATATGACCATCCTCCACATTTTCAGTCACAAGATCTTTAACTATTGCAACAACGAAGTTCAACTTTTATTTGTTCTTCGGGTTCTACGGGTTTCTTTTCACTTTTATGAACTGCACTATTTATAACGAGTACTCTTTCATTTTAGCAGGAAAAGGAGTTTTTTCAATATAAGCTTCGAGAATAACGCGATCAGCGAGTTTCAATTACAACACACTTATTAATAGATGAATCAATTTTATCTTTATACGGTTCATGATACTTATCAAAATTCTTCTTTGGCAATTCATAATGAGAGGCAAAAGCTTTATAAAGATTTACAGAGACTTGAGAATCAAGACCATATGTAGCACTCATATTACGAAATTTATCAGTATCCATAAAAGCTTCAATGCATTTATAATCATAAATTATACCTGATTCTCTACCTTTGTCGTTCTCCCAACCTTCGGTATTTTCTTGGATTCGATCAAGAAGGTCCCTTTTAAACTCTTCTTTGTTGCGTGTAAATGATCCAGAACAAGAAGTATCCAAGCAAGGTCTTGTCTTGAAAAGAAAGTCTTGCATAGAAATTATCAATAATAATATTACCGGGAAGCTCATGAATGGGGCATTTGAGCATCAAAGACTTCAATCTCCCCCACGCTTGGGCAATACTCTCTCCATCATGAGGCCAAAAATTATATATGCGATTCCGATCTTTGTGAATTTCACTTGGAGGATAGAACTTAGAATAAAACCGGGGCACAATATCATTCCATTCAAGAGAATCCCCATTATCCAAGTAATTTATACCAATGCGCCGCCTTACCGGACAGCGATAAGGAGAATAATTTCTTCCTCACTTCATCCACAGCAATACCTGCACATTTGAATAACCCGCATAATTCATGCAAAAACGATGAATGATCACCGGGATGGACAGTTCCATCCCCTTCATAACGGTTATCCATAACATGTTCAATAATTTTCGTAGGTATTTTATATGGTATTACTTCCTCACCTGGCACCTCATCCACTACCGTTGCAGTAGTAGTAGATTTCCCAAATAGAAAATGAAGAGAAGATCTCTCCATAATGACTTATAGTAGCGAGCAGAAATAAAATCAGCACAACAAGTAAGGTTTTCCTTACCAATTCCACTTACCAATAGCGCTTCACTCCCCGGCAACGGCGCCGGAAAATAGTCTTGATGACCCACAAGTATAGGGGTGTATCGTAGTATCTTCGATAAGTAAGAATGTCGATCCCAACGAGGAGCAGAAGGTGTTGACAAGCAGTTTCGATGAAGGTTTCACTCGTAAATGCTCACGGACAAGTATTCGGGAGGTTTTGATGTAACAGATGAAATAAATACGAGTAAGTAAAATGCGAGAGAAATAATTGCAGCGAGTGGCCCAATCCTTTTTAGCACAAAGGACAAGCCGGTTTGTTTACTTATAATGACCAAACGTTCTCGAGGACACACGGGATTTTAGTCTAGTGCTTTCGCTACATACGGCTAAATAATCTTCATTGTTATGATAAGTGTTGTGTGGGTGAACCTATGCTAATGTACCGCCCTTCCTAGGACTAAATACATACTTGTGATTATACCCCTTGCAAGCATCCGCAACTACAAGAAAGTAATTAAGAATAAATCTAACCACAGCCTTAAACTGCGAGATCCCGCAATCCCTCCTGCATCGATATACCAACGGGGTTTAGGTTTCGTCACTCCGGCAACCCCGCAATTAGCAAACGAATACAAGATGCATTCCCTAGGCCCATAAATGGTGAAGTGTCATGTAGTCGACGTTCACATGACACCACTAGAAGAATAACACCACAACTTAAATATCACACCATTGAATATTACTCAACCATAGTTCACTACTAACATTTAGACTTCACCCATGTCCTCAAGAACTAAACGAACTACTCACGAGACATCATACGGAACATGATCAGAGGTGATATGATGATGAATAACAATCTGAACATAAACTTGGTTCAATGGTTTCACTCAATAGCATCAACAACAAGTATGAATAGATACCGGGAGAGTTTCCCCTATCAAACAATCAAGATCAAACCCAAATTGCTACGGCGGTGACGAGGTGCTGCGGAGGAGATGGCGATGATGATGGTGGAGATGATGATGATGGTGATGGAGATGATGTCCAGCTCGATGACGGTGACGATGGCGTCGATTTCCCCTCCCGGAGGGAATTTCCCCGGCGGATTCCTGCCCGCCGGAGAGCTCTTTCTCTCTCGGTGTTCTCCGCCCCGCGAGGCGGCTGTAACTCTTCGCGAGGTACCCCTTCCGGCTTAGGTTTTCGGGACGAAGGTTTTCGCGAAGAAAAGGAGGCGAAAGGGGTCGTGGGCCCCCGGACCATAGGCCGGCGCGGCCGGGGCATGGGCCGCGCCGCCCTAGGATGTGGGCCCACCCCGGCTCCTCCCGGCCCCTCCTTCCGGCTTCCTTCGTCATCTTGAAAAATAGGATTTTTAGTATAATTTCCTTCCGTAGTTGATCTTCCGAAATATTGCGTTCGACGGTGCTTTTTCCAGCGAGTAATCTCGGCTCCGGTGTTCAATCCTCCAATAATGATGAAACATGCAAAATAGATGAAATAACATAAGTATTGTGCCCCAATATGAAATATATCAATGAATAACAGCAAATTATGATATAAAATAGTGATGCAAATTGGACGTATCACACATCTCCGGATCCACCCCCTCATATGAGCTACATGTTCTAACAGACAAAACAGATGTTGCGTAATCAAACATTCTTAGCAACTCACTTGCTTCAGTTGTCCATGCAGATTGTCATATAACTTAATGAATGCACTACTGTAAGATTGCTTGCTGGTACTATTTATCAAGGCGGGTGATGGCGGCGGCAGCGGGGTACAGCAGCGGCCTCGGGTGGTGGAGGATGGTGTCTGTCGAGGCACCAACAGGTGCAGCTTGTTGGTTGTGGCTTGGCAAGCGTCGTCTCGGGCGAGTGCCGGTGCGGCTTCTTCTTTTTTCCTTCCGGTGAGCACCTTGTGCTGGTGCGGCTTCTTTTTTCCTTCTGGTGAGCGCCTTGTATACGAAGTCGTATATCGTCTGTTGTTTACACTCTATTTTCCTGTAGGGCACTGGAGTATTGCATGCCCTTTTTGGATGAGATTTGTGTATCCACGTGCTGCTGCCCATCTACATGACTTGAGGTAAACGTGTCTTTGATGTAGATATCTGTGTTGTTCTTAATGTGCTAGAATAATTATTGGGTCACTATTTCTGTGTGCTTAATTACAATCTCTTCTCACCTTTTTTTGTACTAATGCTGAAACACTGCAACCGGGGCAAACGAAACATTTCTTCTGTTGGGATTGTGTCCAACGTGTTCATCTCCCTATATTTGCCTTTCAGGTTGTCCCGTTTGTTCTAGCGGAGGCAGGTCTTCTGTGAGGATTGTAGCTGCAGGAGATAGGGTCAGTACACCAGATTTCAGCATCACAGTCATTGTACTGGTTGCCGCAGTGATGCTTCTCCGCACAGGTGCCGGTGGTTGCGACTGTCGACAATTGTGTGTGTATGCCTCTCCATTCGTGAAACCTTCTTGGTTATATTTGATTAATTTGATAAAATATCAGGCCATTTGTGAATGCTTTTGGTTAATTATGGTCTTGTGGAGGATTTATTTTCTGGAGTTATGACATTTTGTATTGTGGGTTTGCAGCATACAACATGTCCATCACATGTTTGATCAGGCTGCCTCAATGACGGTTATGACCGTGGCGCAGGTATACTTATCCTACTCACATTTGTTTTCCCTCTCTCCTTGGTATTGTCATATGCTCTACTTTTTATTCCGCATTCTTAGAGGTATATACAGGTCATTTCATCCTCGGTTCTTCAGGTCACTTATTGCTGCAATAGCTGGAGAGGTTGGAAAGGAGCGTGAATTGTATGGCCAGTCTCTTGTAATCATCCTCCCTAAACTTTGATTTGATATTTCTGCATCTGTTGTACTGCAATTTAATTTTAGTGTCCTTAGGTTTCCATTAATTCGGAAACCTAAATTATGTACATATATGTGTTTGTTATGTGCTTCTTAGTGATGAACCCGATGCATCTTTACTGGAGAAAAAATACTACCCCCTCCGGTCCTTTTAATTGACTCAAATTTAGTACAAAGTTGTACTAAATCCGAGTCAATTAAAAGAGACCGGAGGGAGTACTTGATATGTGCTTCTTATCAAAGATGATCATGGTGTAAAAGTGAATATTTACATATGGTATTATTAGCTTCTACATCGTCCACCTTTTATTTGTGTTTGTCTTGAGATCATAATCCAGATTTTACTAGACTGTTTATGTTCTTTTCGATTACTTGCATTTAAATTGTAGTGTAATTTTTTGGGGTAGGTAAGAGACTGGCGCCAGTGCAATTGAAGCGGGGCGAGGTGATACCGCTGCTGTGCAGCAGCCTGGCAGGCGGTGGGACCGCGGGAGTGGAGTTCAAGACCACAAGCGCGGCTTTGGAAGCGGTGCTTGTCGAGCGACTACGATCACAGCTGATGTCAAGATGCTAACTTGAGCTTCTCCCAACGCCCGCCTTGTTCAAAAGAGATACTAGAAAGGGTCATTACCTTGGATTCATTGTTATTATTTCATACGTTCCAGTGAACCCGAATAATTGTATTTCAGGCATCCTCCTTGTCCCATGCCTTGTGTATGGTGGTTCGCCTCGTTTGTGCTAGACCTCGGCCTTGGGAACACACGACTGTATCAGTGCGGTTTAGGTGGGGTGTGGAGTTGGTGGCGACGGCTGGGTAATAGCAGGGGAGGGAGACATCGCTCTTCATAATGTGTTGATGCTCCAAAGACCGACCGCCCAAGTCCTTCCAAGGAAGACATTGCTCTACTCTGGTTGGAGCAAACACCACCGAAGTTGACATGTAGAAGCCATGAAAATATCCGCATGACATTGCTCTACTCTGGTGTGAGCCAAGGAGGGTTTTCGCAGCGGCCCTTGAGGTCCACGCCGATTGTATCTTGTCCAGATCTCACCAGAGAGTCGACACGCCACGGGAAAGCTCCAATTCATAGGCAAGTGTGTCCTCCATCCTCCCCAATTTTTCCATGGGTGTCTTTATGTTGGAGTTAGGCTACGTCGCTCCACCTTTTCTGTTAGTGAATTTCTCGATTCGTTGATCCTCTTACTTTTTTTTTTTTTGAACAACTTGAGGCGCCGGAGGCGCCAAAGTTTCATTCAACTCATAGACATTGTACAGCATGAATTACAAGATTTGACATCTGCATTTGTTGCACTGCATACAGAAAGGGGCAATCTATAGATCTATGAGCTGAAGAAGAGCAACTAAAGATAGGCTGTGACAAATTCTGTCTAAGAGCCTGATGTGCACAATTATGAGCTACTCCATTGATATCTCTTTTAATATGGTAAACTGCAGTCGTAGAGTATCTGATTAGATTTCTATAGTCTGCTATGATCCTTCTGATTTCCCAGGGTACCTGTTCAAGAGAAGTTGACTGTGTAGCTGCTGAAGACGCAAGGGTGCTGTTGTCCGTTAGGAAAGTATGACCCTGGAGTTGAAGAGCTAAAGCAATTCTAGCTGCAACAAGCAATGCTTCCGCTTCAGCTTGAAGGACCGAAGGTGCCATGGGTGTTGAAGCTTGAATCATGATCATCCCCGATCGGTGGATTTCCTGAATCTGAATGAATACACCAATTCCAGTGACCGAAGAAAGTCCTGGAGCTTTCTTAGTTTTCCATGCCGCGTCCGAGAAGACTTTTGTTCCTTTAATCATCAAGTCCGTCTTGAGAGTCCGACCTTGTAGAGGCAGCTGACTTCCTGTAACCTGTGTATTACCCTGTACGTCTTGAAGAACAGTCTTATTGGTCTGCACATTCTTATTCATATTTGTAACCTGCCCAATATTACTCAATTCCAAGTTATGATTTAAAGCATTTGCCATGTGCTGAATTTGAGCCGGATGAAGTTGTTGCCTATTAAAAAGGTGATCATTTCTAGATTTCCATAAACACCACATGAAGGTTAAGACATTAGGAAGAGTGGCATTCGGGTGGTTCATATTTATCAGATTGGAGATTATATCTGTGAGAGAGTGAGCATTTATGATAAGCATATCAACTCTTATGAACCAAGGATTTGAAAACCAAGCAGCCCTGGCATAATTGCAAGTAAAGAAAAGATGGCAATCTGTCTCCTCTAAATTACATCTGCAGCACAATTTTCTTATATGTTTAGAATACTTACCTGCTCGTGCCCCTGTAGGAAGGGCCTTTCTAAGGAATCTCCAACCGAAAGCTTGAATCCTTGGTAAGATTTGCTTGCTCTGCCATATCTTTTTTAATAATTGAACTGTATCTTGGTCTACTTCTCTTGGCTTCGGCTCACCATTTTCCTGCAAATTTTGAAGACAAGCCTTATATGCACTTTTAGTGTTGCATTTACCTGTGGGAGTGAGTTTCCAGCAAAGTATGTCTTCATCCGACGTGGGAATAATAGGAGTGGATTTTATAATTTCAGCTGTGGGATTTTGGAAAAGAGTGTCAATTAGCTGAGTGTTCCAAGTTTGTTCATTGGGAAGCCAGAGATCTTTGACTTGAGCTGGATAGGAATAATTTGATGGTTGAATGATGAGAGTGTCATACAGGTTGGCCCAATCATTGCACCAAGGTGTGCTCCAAACAGACATATGACCTTTGGTGATCTGGTAGAACGAATGTGTTTTTAGAATCGGGAGCATCTTGAGAATGGAGGCCCAGAAGGCAGATTTAGGAGCATTGGAATTTGGGCGCCAAACAGAGGAGTTTGGGAAATATTTTGATTTAAGAACGGAGTGAAGAAAATCGTTGGGTTGTTCCGCAATCCTCCAGGCAGCCATAAGGATAAGAGCTTGATTCATGGCTTGCAAGTTTCGTATACCTAAGCCTCCTTCATTCTTTGGAGAGCAGATGTCCTTCCAAGCTCTGAGACAAAGAGATCTAGAACCTGTTTCTTCCCTAACTCCTGTCCACCAAAAATTTCTAATAATAGCAGTGAGCTTTGAAACAAACTTTTTAGAGAAGAGAATGTTTGACATATAATAAACTGGAATAGAGGCAAGAACAGATTTGATAAGTTCTAATCTGGCAGCATGGGAAAGCTTATCCGCTTTGTAAGTGCTAAGTTTTGCTTTGAATTTATCAATCACAAAGTTGTAAGCTGAGGTTCTATCCTTTGAAGGCAAAATGAGAGGATGTCCTAGATGAATGAAAGTGCTGTCAATTAGAGGGACAGGAAAAATATGAGTGATTGCTTGGGCAATCTCATGGGTAACATGTTTGCTAAAAATAATACCAGACTTCATCCAATTTGGTGTTTGACCAGAGCGATTGCAGAAATGCTGAAGGATATCTTTTATTTTCTCCGCCTCCTGCAGTGAAGCATTTCCACAAACCAACAAATCATCTGCAAAAAGGAGAGAATGAATGGGAGGGCAACTTGGTCCGAGAGTGATGCCTGTGAGACAGCTTTGGGACATGGCCTGTTGCATAGCAATAGATAATTCATTGATTGCAAGAACAAACAGGTAAGGAGACAGTGGACAACCTTGTCTGATGCCCCTATTACCTCGGAATTTCGCAAATGGTTGACCATTAATTACCACAGAGAAGGTTGGTGAAGAAACACAAGAGTGGATTAAATTAATGAAATGACCATGCAACCCTTTACGAGCGAGAGCTGCAACTATAAAATCCCACTCTAATCTGTCAAATGCTTTTGCAAGATCAATCTTAAGCATGAAAGACTTGTTTTTCCAGGAGCTTAAACGAAAAGAATGAGTAATTTCTTGCGCAATGATAATGTTATTGCTAATACGCCTTCCTTGTATAAAAGCTTGTTGAGAGGGGTGTATGTAGTCCGGTAAATGAGGCTTTAGTCTATTAACAAGGCATTTAGCTATAATTTTATAGATGACATTGCAAAGGCTAATAGGTCTATAATCAGACGGAACTAAAGGAACAAGCTTTTTTGGAATGAGAGCAATATGAGTTTCATTTATGTGAGAAGGCATAATACCTGTTCGGAAAAAATTCCTTACCAAATTAACAACATCACTCCCAATCCATTCCCAAGTCTCTAAGTAAAACTCCACATTGAAACCATCTGGACCTGGTGAGGCATTTCTTTTCATCTCCTTGAGGGTTTGTAAAATTTCATTTTCATCTGGTATGCTGTAAGTATAGTCTTGATTATCTTGTGGAATAGACGTACCAATGTAAGGCCTGCCATTGTTAGCATTTGAAGAAGCAAAAATGGATCTAAAATATGTGACAAAAGTGTTACTTATTCTATCAGGCATAAAGTGCAGCACGTTATTTTCATCCTTTACAGAGACAATTGTATTCCTTCGTTTTCTTTTAACCACTGCATTATGGAAGTAAGAAGTGTTTCTATCTCCATCTTTGATCCATTGCTTCTTTGCTCTTTGCATGTAGAAATCAGTGAGTTTTGTCATAGATTGCTCATACCTTGTAGATAAGGACATTTGGAGAGCATGGTCTTGTTCATCAACAGGTTTCATCTGGTTTTGCTTTATTTGTTCTTCCAGGTTGTTGAGCTCAAGATGCAAAGGCTTCTTTTTCTTACACCAAATTTTGAGAGTTCCTGCAAGATGGTTAGTCCTTGCCGAAAAAGATTTATATTTTGTTGAGAGCCAGTCATTTTTAGCACAACTCTGGAAATCATCTTCTTTTAACCACCAATTCTCAAATTTGAAGGAACGTTTCATTGTACGAACATGCCCATCAGTTGAGAGAAGAATTGCAGCATGGTCGCTCATAGTATGAATAATAGGCATGTTGTAGACATTGGAGACAGGAAAAGCAGCACACCATTCTGCATTAACTAAGCAACGATCCAATCTTTCAAAAGTAGGCTTAGAAGAAAAACGTCTATTTGTCCATGTATAAGCAGGCCCACTGTAACCCAAATCAAACAAGCCACATTGTTTAACAAAGGTACGAAAAGCAAACATACGAGAACGGTTTATATTCGGAGAGTTCTTATCCATGTCCAATATACATCCATTAGTATTCCCATCTTTAAGTTCATTTTTAATGTGAGTAAAAATGGCAGAGATGACATTATTGTTTCTTGACTATGTGACTCCGCTACAGCTATGTCATTGTCATCGCTTCTTTCTATATTTTTCTGATCTATATGTTTGGTGATTCAGTTTTGCTGAATGCAAATATGGTCTGCTTCTTTAAAGGTTCCTAGATTACCCGGCCAACGGAGGCACTCCCGGGGGAAAGTCTTTGGTGGTTGTTGGATTCATGGGACAGTCCAGGTTTTCACCGCCGCGTTGATTTACAGCCGTCCATTCAGTTGTTTTCTCGTTCACTCTTGCAATCCAAGCAAACGACTATGACAACTGGGCCCATTTTCCAGTGGGACCGCGTATGAGAGATGGGATTTCTTCAGTTTCACGTCGCTCATTTTCATGTGCGCATGAAGACAGGTGAAAACCCTACACATGGACAAAGCACGCCCATGGTGAAAAAAGATCCCCAATCGGCCAATCCGCAGCCGCCTCTCCTTTCCTGGTTCCTCTTGTTTCCCTGTGGGCGGCGGCGGCGGTGACGACTTGGTTGGAGGGGATGCGGTAGGAGGAGGGCGCAAAGGGGCGGGAGGGGTGGCCGCTAGGTAGGTGGAGCTGTGCCGGCCACCGCAAGTGAGGAAGAGGATGGAGCTTGGTGCAGCAGAAGGGGAGGGCCTGAAGAGGTGGGAGCGACGACTACTCCGCCCTCGCCAGCTTCCACCGCCGCTCCTCCCTCACGCAGCCGCCACTCCTCCCTTGCCCAGCCGCCACCGTCCACGGGTTCGGGCGCCATCCCGGAGATTGAGGAGCCGGTCGGCCGGCTCAGGGTCGTGGCCATCGGTGTCCAGCGTGCTGCTCGCCGGCCGTTTCTGCAACGTAATCTTTTCCCAAACCTCAGCCCCTCCTCATCTTCTCTCTCTCCCTCCAACACTCTGATTTTTAATTGCTATAATTGATGTTATTTCTTAACACAATGTGTTCAGGTCTGAGGAAGAAGAGAAGGAGGATATCAAGCAGGGGATGTTGGATTCTAATGGTTGGAGGTAGCCATGACTGCCAGTGGTAGCCAGAGAGGTCGTTTGGCTGTTTTGTATATGGCACAAGGAGGAAGGAGCTGGAGACGACGATGGAACCAAAAAATCCTACATCGACAACAGGTGCTCCCGAGCGATGGCGGCGGCGGCAGGGAGTGCGCGCCTGAGGGTGAGCAACGAATTTGAGACTTGTTCTTGGTTTTTCTGCAGTTTGGTAGCAGCCCTCAAATTAGGTGGGAGTTGCTTACTGTACAGCCCAAGTAGGGTATTAGCTTGATGATCTATTTTACAAGATAAAGCCGAGTGCACATGTTTAGATTTCTAATTTTAATTCGATAGTTTTTGTAGGATTGCTTGCATAGGCATTAATATTTTTTATTACATCTCTTTTTGAAAGAATCTGCACTATGCTCGTTATGCTTTTAGTCATACTTAACATTTTGTTCTAGCTGGGCCCTCACTTTTCCCCTTGACTCCAGCCTCCGTCTTTTTGGCATAAAGTCATAGATATTATCATAACTTTGATGCAATATGTAATGCAGATTTAATCCAGCTGACATAGGTTCTTACTCTTCCATTTTAGGTTCATTGAACAACCTGCCGACACATGGTTGTTACTCTTCCATGTTAGGTTCAGTGAACAATTTATGTGTGATCATGAATTAACCCTTCGGAATTTTAAGATGCAGCATAATTTATAAAGGGCACGATGTCCTGGCAGAATTATTAACTTTCATATTTTGTGTGTAATAAGACATGCTTGTTGCGCTCACTCACTAGGTGTTCCCAAGGAAAAATACTCATATGACAGTGTCTCGGAAGTATGTATATCTCATCAGGTGTTATATATATTACACTTCATACCTATATTGTGCATGAAGTGATATTTCTTCAGCAAAAGTTACCTGACGGTATTTATTACAGTGTATTTGACATATAAGGAACCTCAGTACAAAATAAAATGGCTGATATGTGGCATGCATCTAAGGTTGTTAGATGTTTCCGTTTTTTAGTTCCATAGATGAGAAGATGCGACTCAGGACGTACTCCTTGGACACGAGACAGACGCGCGGCCGGACCGCTTCACCAGCGCAGGGCGGCGTGTGCTTGAGATTCCACTCGAGATCGACCGGATTCGACCGGCTTTTGTAGTCAGTCGAGTTGTAGTGTTCAGGAATCAGATCTTGTGAGGTTGTTAAATTTCAGAGAAGATGTAAACTGGTATGAGTTTCAGAATTATATGGCCATATGTTCTGTAATTTTATCCTAAGGCTGCTAATATACGAGTTTCAGATTTTTGTGCACTACCCAGGCTAGATGGAATGGTGTTCAGTTAGACAAGATAGATGATCTTGCTTGGTAGCTTATCATATGTACTCGTCCCTTTTGATTTTATTTGTTGATCTTCAGATAGTATTTTTGCTGGCAGACCTTCTATAAACAAGATGGTATATGTCCTTGCCATGCTCTATAAAAAAGGATTCCATATTTGTGCATGTGGTATTCTCTAAACTGTAGTTCTCTCTTATTTAGCACAAACTTAACTATCTCGTGATGTTTCATGCATTATCTTCTATGGTTTACCACAGTAGTAAAAAATGTTGTTTGCAGAATAGTTATAGATTTTGGTTTTGGCAGTGGGATGTACCTAGCTTGGCATCTACATCTTGAATCAAAATGGCAGGTACATCTTGACATGGTTGTTTATCACAGGCGTGATTTGAGGAAGATGCACGGTTTTCCATCTTGAATCAATGCTAAGTTTTGTGCTCTTGCAAATGAATATTTCCCGTGTGATTTGAGGAAGATGCACGGTTTTGTGACTGCGGAAATTTATTGTTAATTTCGGTTTAGTCATTGCTTATTTCGGTTTATTTCTCGACAAAACTTCATAACATGCAGTACATCCACGTGATAGATTGATGATTTAGTTTTATAGCATATGTTACTTACCAATGTGGTTCCAAGTAAAGCCTGACGTGTTATAGAAATTGTGAAATATTTAATATCAATGAACAATAGTAGAAAATGGGAAAACAAAATCTCATGGCAAAAATGGAAGGCAAATATAATAGAACCGCGAATACTCTCCGCATTAACTTTGAATGACCAATACATGAAAGATTGTCTTACAACTATTTTGGTATGAAACATCCTGTGTAATTCTATAAAATTTATAGGGATAAGAAATAAACGCCATATTTGATGCGTATATAGCAACTCAAGACATGAACAATCACCAAAAATATACTACCTCCGTTTAAGGAATAAGACGCACACATATTTCAAGACTAACTTTGACCATAAAAATTGAGCAACAAAATTTTGATTATATTATATGTAATTAGTATTATTGGATTCGTATTGAAAAGAACTTTTGAATGATACTAATTTCATACAAATAATTTTTATCTATTTAAAGTAATTCTTGGTTAAACAAAAAACACGTAAAACAAGGGCGTCTTATTCCTTGAAACGGAGGTAGTAGATTTAAGGACCGAAATAAATTATTTATTAAATTATCGTCCTATATGTCAGCATCCATTGGCATATTAATACGCTTTCATTTGCACTTGCGCGATAGCGCAATGGGTCATCTAGTGGTATTCAAATGTAAACTAATCGAGTGAAAAATATTACGCGTGTTCTTGTTCCTAAGTGTTGCTATTCTTGAACCATTTCTACCATCGCACAATCCACACCTAATTAATTAATGCATTAAAGCAATCAAAAAACAGTTCGTTAAAGATGGACACGTAGGGACCTATAGTCATAGAAGAGTCTGGCAGAGGGAGAACATTTGGTATTATGAAAATCTATTTTGCGCGATTGAAAGATTTTTACTACCAAAATCTTTCACTAGTGGAGACAGGGCATTCAGTCCCGGTCCGTAAGGGTCTTTAATCCCGGTTCCTCAACCGCGACCAATAAAACCGGACTAAAAGCGAAGCCTTTAGTCGCGACCAAGTTACCAGCCGAGATAAATGGCCCTCCACGTGACCGCGATACAGGATCTGAGCTGAAGAAGGCTTTAGTGTCGGCCCGTAATAGAACTGCGACTAGAAATTATTTTCAATAATTATGTTTTTTATTTTCCTAATTTCTTTTTTTACTTTTTTATTTTTTTATTTTTGTTTGACTTGTTACTCTCTCACTTGGACCATTTTTAATACTAATTACACTTAATCTGTAGCCAACTTGTAAACTTTATCATCACTTCTCGGTCGGTCATCCATCCGCACATTACTCCACCCTCAGCATGCTTAACTCTTTTGTTCTTTCCTGCTACACTCTCGCGAATGTGATTGTACCTTGTTGTAAATAGTACCATATCAATTATATTAACTCTTATACCATTGTGTCACATTTCTGTATTTTTTGAATCCAAAAAATATATGTAAACCGGAATTGGACAAATAATATATGATTTATTATTAGAAAAATGTGAGTGATTTGAATATGAAATAATTATGTATTTATTCATTTATTATTTTATTATCAAATAATATATGCATTATTCATATAATATGGTCACATAATTAATATCTTGATATCTGTAAACCGGAATTGGACAAATAATATATGATTTATTATTAGAATAATGTGAGTGATTTGAATATAAAATAATTATGTATTTATTTATTTATTATTGTTATTATCAAATAATATATGCATTATTCATATAATATGGCCAAATAATTAATATCTTGGAATCTGTAAATCGGAATTAGACAAATAATATATGATTTATTATTAGAAAAATGTGAGTGATTTCAATATGAAATAATTATGTATTTATTCATTTATTATTGTTATTATCAAATAATATATGCATTATTCACATAATATGGCCAAATAATTAATATCTTGAAATCTATAAACAAGAATTGGGCAAATAATGTATGATTATTCATAAAGAGTTACGAGCACCCTTCATTTGGTAAACAGTGATGCAGAAGTTACGAGCTTATTCATCGACCAAACCAGGTCTGTATCACACAGTTACTCTGTATGGTGAGCTCGCTATTGTTCTTCAGCCGATTCAGTATTGCTTGCTTGTGTCTGATTTTTGTACTCCAATATAAATCATGATGTTATCTTAACGAGATTAAACACGGAAATATAAAGCACCAAATAGCAATACATAGTAATCCAGACATATCTAACACTACTAGAAAACAGGCAATCAGTGGCGCACCCAGGAACACCCCTCCCCCCCCCGTTATGACAATAGAAAAATGCCTTCAATAACGGTGTTGAAAATGTACTAGAAACCAAAGGTTCACTAAAAATACTCTATCGTGGTGGCGGTGATGGTGGAGGCAGATCTTTTCCACATAGAGAACACTCACTCATAGAGAACCCATACCGACATGTGAGATCTCATAAAGAAAGGGGTTGGCACGATAGTGGAACTCGGGCGACAAGGTGTCGGAGGTATGACACATGCTCGTAGAGAACCCTCACTCATAGAGAACCCATGACACATCAGAATTGATCGCATACAGTTTGAAGGAACTACATTTCGGAATCAAACAATTGGATTTGATGTCAAAATTGTTTTCTGTAAAGTCCTGGTCCAAATATGAACAACGGGATAAAACATATATATGTAAGACACATAGTTCGTATATATTGAAACACACGTAGTTCATATATATGAAAAGACACATAGTTCATATATATGAAAGATACATATAGTTTGAAACGATCGATTCAGAGTTCATACAAACATGGCTAGTAGCCAACTGGCAACCAATACTTCCTAGCAATCTCGAAGCTCCGGTGAGCGTCTAGTGTTGCATAGTGCACTTGCTCGTAGCTCAATGGATAATTGCCACATCCAAAAATGAGCTCATCTTCTTTTTCTTTCGCGGCAACGTCCATCTTCTTCTTGTCGTCCTTCTTCTTCTTCTGCTCAAGGTTTGTCCCAATGGTATGGTTTGCCAAATCATATAGACTTGGAGTGGGCTTCCTGGTGGGGTTCGGGACTACCTTCTAGAGGTCGTACGCAGAAGTGATGTGAATGCCGTCGAAATTTAGCTTTTCTACATCATTCCCGATAGCGGCGCCGCAGAACTTGATGTTCCCGTCCTCCGAGAAATCCTTGAGCACTTGTGGCACTTTTATATCGACATGAATCATCTGAAACACCAACGTCTCGGACGCCATCGAGAGTTGAAGGACGGCGGCGCGCTGCTCCTCATCGACCTTGCGATTGCGAGGGTCGGTGAACTCGCAGTCCAACCCGACGCACTTGGCCGTTGCGGCGTCGAGAAAGTCCCTCTTCACGCCCCGGATCCACTTCTCCACCATTCTTGCACGGAGCATGACCGTGACCTTGAACGCCGCATCCCTTCGGCCTTGAGGTAGTACACCCGTGTCCGACGATCCGGGTCACGCACGAGGTGCTCTATCAACGAAGAGGCCGGGGAGAAGAGAGCTAAAGCTTTTGCAATGGTGGATGAAGATAGGAGGCTGGATGGAGAGAGTGTGTGTGACAATGGTGAAGAATTGTGGAGCTTATAAAGCAATTAGAAGAGGAAGATGAACAATGGCTGGCTGCGCCGGCGCCGGCGGCTCGGATTCCACGCCGACGCTCGATTTTGACCATCCAGTAATGGTGACGCGCGATCGGCCTCCGCGGGAAACGAACCGTTTGACTTTAGGTCCCGGTTTGGGACACGAACCGGGATTAAAGGGGGTACCGCAGGCCCCGCGTGGCGCAAAACCCTTTAGTCCCGGTTTGGGAGACGAGACGGGACCTTTGGATCTTTACGAGCCGGAACCTTTGGGTGCCGTACGCTGTAACGTTTACAGGGCGACATGGCCAGGCCTTGGGTCCTGGCCCAGGACACGGCCAGGAACAAGGGTGCCTGACCAAAGCTCTGTTTTCTAATAGTGTTTCTTTTGGGGGTAAAGAGAGTTTATTAATGGGAAAATTAGCTAGGGGACACCGTTTTTTCAGTCCTTTGCCGAAACACATCACTAAAACGTGTCTTTGCTGAGTACCATTGCAATTTTATGGTACATTTGCCAAAACATACCGTATAACCCAAAATGGGAGTTTAACATTTTATTCATATATTTTCCAAACACACCATACATCTCACTCATGTGTCCAGTTTAGAACTTTTTTCCCTCTTCAATGTGTCCCTTGTTGAATGCTAAACTTGTGTCCCATTATCACCAACTTCAGCATACACACACAGACGGACATTTATTCTAATAGCTGAACTAGTGACCATCCTATCCAAATTAATAGGGACATCTAATCGGGAAGGGAATGGGGGCTGAAAAACCTGTGAGGAACCAAGGACAAGCCGATGTCCGTGGCCGCTGGCAGGGCTTGGTCAAGATAACATTCTTACTCCTTGGGAGCTCCATCTAGGCCATCTGAATCATGATCGTCCAATCTAACCGCGTAGTGCAATGGTGACCGTCCATGTTTTCGAATGTGCGATCTGGGTCATCTGATCGGCATCTGGACACTGCTCACATGGTCCGAACCGTCCATTCCCACAGGATTATGTTCGCCCTTCGTGACCTACACGTCCTCTAGCTACCGCCACTGATGAAGAGGGTCTCCTTGCCATGGGGCCTGGTCGTCAACAACTATGGCCATCCAGGCCATATGAATCCTGACCGTCTAATCTAACCACGTGGTGCAACACTGACTGTACATGTTTCCGATCGCGCGATCTGGGTCGTCCGATCGGCATCTGGACACTGCTCATGTGCTCCGAACCGTCCATTCCCAAAGGCTTCTGTTCGCCCTTTGTGACCTACACAACCGCTAGCTACCGCCACTGATGAAGAGGGCCTACTTGCCATGGGGCCTGGAGGTCAACGACAATGGCTACCTGGGCTTGTATCAACAAATCGAGCTGAAGAGCGCGGTGGCTGAGGCCGTATTTATGCTTGCCCGATGGGGTATTTTCGTCTTTTCCAGTTTCATTCGCCGCGGGGAAGACTGGGAGAGGAGGACGACATAGCTCCGTGGCGATCTCCCTTCGTCGCTAGGTACAGGGTAGGAAGGTCCTCGCCGTCCATGGAAGGCCCTCCTCCTCTTCCATGGAGAGAGAGGGGGAGGGGTTCCTCGAGGCTATCTCTCTTTTTTCCTTACCACCTCCTGGAAACCCTAGCAGGGTTCCCGTCCTCGTGCCGCCATCCCCTGCCTCCACCTCGTCGATAGCCGTCCGGCTGCCCATCCACCTCCACACCCCGTCTGGAACCACCCGAGCGATGGCAGGGAAGAGGAGGTGGGAGCCAGTGGTGGTGGAGTACTAGCCATTGGCGGCGGTGCTATCTAGTGGTGGCGGCGGAGACCACGTCGGCAACCACTGTAGCCTTCTCGTCTAACCCGAGTTTGGCCTATAGAGTCGTGGAGGAAGTGGTGGCGCAAAAAAGGGATCGTGGCCAGCAACCGGATCGTCGGCGGTAGTGACCATGGATGTCGCCCGCAAGTATGCCTCTCTCTCTCACGCATCTCATCTCCTCTCTCCCTCTCTCTAATCTATCCCCTACATCTCTTCTCTCCCTTCCTCGCCCGTCTCATTTCCTTGTTCTCTCTCTCTCTATGCAGCCGGCTTATGGCTTATGTCTTTTTTAACTTTCCCAACACCGCTTATGGCTTCTAAGTTGCATAATGTGGGTCTTTCGTTGGGTACTTCTATTAGTTCTATTTCTGTTTCGCTAATGCCCTGAGGCGTATGAAGTTTGATAGACTCAAATTTACTCCTACGCTTTCGAGTAAGTCAGATACCTCTTTTTCTGACGAGGATAATGAGGAAGCGTATGCCGTCTCAGACGGCCAGCTTCTTTCACATCTAGTTGGAGAGGTATCGGAGGTCGGTCTAGATGATAACGCTCTGGGCTCTTGTATTGAGTTACAAGCGGCTAAGCGTAAATCCAGACTTTCCTCCATTAAACTTAATGCATGGCCTAATAAGAAGGCTAAGGTGACTAAATCTCCAATTGTTTCCAAACGAATGGCATGTTTGAGAATAGCAGAGGTCTGAAATACTTGGCCAAACACTTACACATCGCTGAAAGCATTAGGGAACATGTTTTAGAATTTGTTGCTATTTCCGAGATGGGCAAACATAATTATTCAACAAGTTCTCTAAATCGCCGGTCAGGCGGGGAAGGCTTTGCTTGGGTATCTCGCCCGCCTCGGGGGCGTTCTGGTGGCTTATTAGTTGGTATCAGAACTACGACTATGGAAATTTTGGATAATTCCGGAGGTGACTTTCATATTAAGCTTCACATCCGGAATAAATCCGATAATTTCATATGGAGTTTGGTGTCTGTCTATGGAGCTGCCCAGGATGTTCATAAGCCTGCTTTTCTCCAGGAGTTGGTTAATCTAGTGAAGGACAATCCGCACCCTATCATCATCGGCGGGGGTTTTAATCTGCTTAGATACCCTCATGAGAAGAGTAGGGGCAGATATGACACCCACTGGCCTTTCTTATTCAACGTTGTCATTGATAGTATGGATTATAGAGAGGTAACAATGGGCGGGAGACAATTCACTTGGGCAAATAGATTCCCTGAGCCTACTTACGAGAAATTGGATCGTGTATTGATGGACTCAGACTGGGAATTTAAATTCCCGCTAGTATCAGTACAGGTTCTACCTCGGATTGAAGCTTTGTCAGATCACGCCCCAATTTTGTTATCTACTGGAACGCCATTGCCGTCATGTAGACGTCCGTTCAAATTTGAACTTGGATGGCTTAATCGGGATGGCTCTTCGGATATGGTTCAATTTATTTGGGACAAACCCGTTGCTGGGAACACCCCAATCCAAAGGTGGAATAATAAGTTACTCTCCATGCGTAGGTACCTTGGAGGGCGGGCTAGGCAAATGTCAGGGCAGCTCAAACAAGAGAAACTCACTCTACCATCAGATATTGATGCATTAGAGGCACTTGCCGAGGTACGTCCACTGACGATGCATGAGATTGAACTTAAAAAGTCAATACAATGCTAAGATGGTCGGCTTACTTCGTGAGGAGGAACTCAAATGGTACCAGAGGTCTATATTCCAGTTCTTGTTACAAGGAGATTCCAATACGAGATACTTTCATATTGTTGCCAATGGCCGACATAGAAAGAAACTCATTCACTCTCTTGTTCAAAATGAGGCAGTGATCGAAGGTCAGGAGCAATTAAAGTCCTATATTACTTCTTACTATAAAGGCCTTTTTGGTGCTCTTGAGGAATCAGATGTATCCATGGATGAATCCAGGATTGATGATATTCCTCAAGTGTCTATTGAAGAAAACATCATTCTTACCTCCCCTTATTCCGAGGAGGAGATAAGAATAGCGGTCTTTCAGATGGAACACAACAAGGCGCCAGGGGCGGATGGTTTCCCGACTGAGTTCTACCAGACTTTTTGGGACATTATCAAGATTGATCTATTGGATCTGTTTGGCGAATTACATAAGGGGCAACTGGATCTGTTCCGTATCAATTTTGGTGAAATTATTCTTCTACCAAAGGTTACTGACGCGGAACGGATCCAGCAATACAGACCTATATGCCTTCTAAATGTTTGTTTCAAAATTTTCACAAAAGTTGCTACCATTCGGCTTAATTCAGCGGCAGATAAAGTGGTGCGTCCTTCTCAGACTGCTTTTATGCAATGTTGAAACATCCTAGATGGGGTGGTCACCTTACATGAGACAATTCATGAGATGCACCGTAAAAACTTGAATGGGGTATTACTCAATATGGACTTTGAAAAAGCCTATGATAAAGTCAAGTGGTCTTTTCTTCAACAAACCCTAAGGATGAAAGGTTTTTCTGAGGAATGGCATGCTCTTATTAATAACTTTGTTTTTGGTGGTAGTGTTGCCATTAAGGTCAATGATGACATTGGTAAATACTTCCGGACCAGAAAAGGGTTGAGGCAAGGTGATCCCCTATCTCCAATGTTATTTAACATTGTGGCGCATATGCTTGCATTTATAATAGAGCGCGCTAAGGTCTATGTTCAAATTGAAGGTGTAGTCCCCCACTTAGTTGATGGCGGCTTATCCATTCCGATGACACAATTCTATTTATGGATCATGACTTGGAAAAGGCACGAAACCTGAAATTAATTCTTTCAGCATTCGAGCAGTTGTCCGGTCTTAAGATTAATTTCCATAAAAGTGAATATTTTGTTTCAGTGAAGCCGTCGATGAAGCCAACTTATATGCTGAATTATTTGGCTGTGGGATTGGTTGTTTTTCAATTAGCTACCTGGGTATTCCGATACACTATCGGAGACTCACTTTGGCTGAATGGAAAATTGTTGACGAAAGACTTCAAAAACATCTTACCAGTTGGAAAGGAAAATTACTATCCCTTGGTGAAAGATTAGTTCTCATTAATTCGGTACTCACAAATATGGTACTGTATATGATTTCTTTCTTCCAGTTACCGAAAGGAATCTTGCTTAGATTGGACTATTTCCGATCAATATTATTTTGGCAAGGGAATAGTGAGAAGAAAAATTATCGGTTAACTAAATGGAGTGTTGTATGCCGTTCGAAAGATCAAGGTGGACTTGGTGTTCATAATCTTGAAGTTAAGAACAGGGCTTTTCTTGGTAAATGTCTAGCGAGGTTGTTAATGAAGGATGGGGTATGGAAAAACTATTTTGGAAAAAGTATGTTGGCTCAAAGGCGATCTCTCAGGTTATTTGGAAACCAGGGGATTCACATTTTTGGCCTGGCATCATGGCAACTAAGAAGCACCTTTTTCCATTTAGTTCTTTCTCCATTAAGAATGGGGCGGGGATACGGTTTTGGGAGGATCGTTGGTTGGGAACAACCACTCTTCGTGAACAGTATCCGACTTTGTACAATATTGTTCGTCATAAAGGGGATACCTTGCAGAAGGTGATGGAATCTTCTCCCCCATCTATGACGTTTAGGCGTGATCTTGTCGGTCCCCTGCTAGATTATTGGAATGAACTGCTTCAGCGGTTAGGTTCAATCCAGCTGGTTCAGGGGACGGATGAATTCCGTTGGAGTCTCACCAAAAATGGTATATTTTCTGTTAGCTCCGTGTACAAAGAATTATGCCTATCTACACAACCGGTTTTAATAAATACATCTAGAAGATGAAGATACCTCTCAAAACAAAGGTTTTTGCATGGTATCTTCGTCGAGGTGTGATTCTTACTAAAGATAACCTTGTAAAGCGCAACTGGCAAGGCTGTATGAAATGTGTGTTCTATCACGAAGAAGAGACAATAAAATACCTTTTCTTCAACTGTCGAGTTGCTAGATTTATATGGTCAAAAAATTTGAACGGCTGTGTGCATCCTGGTTATGCAGAGGCTGGGTGTAATGCTTAAAACTTTTTGAGTAATAAAGCGCTCCTTATCGAAAAAATGCAGCCGACTGCGACGATGTAGAAGTAGGGAATGTACTGGCGGGGGAGGGAGGAAAGGATATGGGCGGAGCTCTAACACGAGGTGGAGGTCAGCGATGGAGGAGATCTGATGGTGAGCACGATGGCGTCGTCCAATGGTAATTCTCGTGTAGGTTATACTTTTTTCCCATGTGGTCAAAGAACACCAAGGTTGTATGCTCTGGTTAGGTTAAAGTTTCGAAATGTGTTTTGGTATTAATATCCATCGTCTGTTTGTAGACTGCTGGTATTGGTACTCTTGCTGCTGATGAGAAGGTGTCTCTGCCGGTGGGTGAAGATCTACTTCCGACTGGTGAGAAGATGGCGTGGGAAGGTAGCTATCTTGATAATGAAATACTTTACTTATTTAGATCTGCCTGCTTTCAATTTCTTGTTGAGACTATGATGGTAACAACTCTGTGTGTACCAACTCGTTGGTACTCAAGTGCAGAGTGTTGTAGCAAGCGTCTTTTTTCCCACAAGAGTGACTCAAGGATTTATATCGAACTCTCGGGGAATTGGTCTACTTCTCCTTTTCTAGCAACTTGCAAAATAAAATTCTTACCTTGTGTCCCCAACTTCACTGTGTAGTTGTCAAGCACAAGGTTTCATATTAGTAATAGAGAATACAAGTATATCTTAAAGTAAAGTAAAATAAAATAAACCTAAGAAAACTAAATAAAAACAATAAATGGATAATGGTTTTTGGGTTTTGTGTGTATGTGGAAAAAGAATTTTTGGTATTTTCGGATTAATAAATAGTGGTAAATGTAAATTGTGGTAATAGTGTTGGAAAGGTGTTTCTAATGATTTAAAATGGACATGGGTTCACGGCTTCACTTGTCTACTCTCTTTTCAAGTTGTAGTGGACACAAAAAATTCATCACTGACATAATATTGGTGGAACTTCAATATGTGTCACTACAAATAATTCGCTAGTCCATAACGATTTTAGTTCATCAGCGAATGACAAGGGATTAACTTGTCAATGCCTATGGATTGTAGGCTAGGGTTTAGTTAGAAGTAGAGGGCAAGTAGATCTCGAAGGTTTCAGCCGAAAAGTACTCGACGAATATGAAAACTAGGGTTTGCAGACAATGATTCGATGATCTTCTCGTCCCTCGACCCCCCTTTATATAGGTGGAGCCGAGGGATTCGTGCTATACAAGGATTACGGAGTCCGGGATGGTTTCTAACTCATCCCGCCGGATTACAAATAACACTTCCTATTACAACTCTATCTTTTCCTTAAATACATCTTGGGCTCTCGAGTCTTCTTATTCTTCGGGTAGTGGGCCTTCAATAAACCCCGGGTACTATATTAGGCAGGCCCATTTGGGATGCCTATGTCAGTAGCCCCCGAGATTTTGCTTGAATCATAGAGTCAGGGAAAATCTCTACTGTTTATTTTTACTCGAAAGCTCTAACTTTCATACTTTTTCTCATAAAATTCTATATTGTACAGGGATATTGGTAGTTGGGGCTAGTTCATCTGACGGATCAGGTACTAGTTAACTGCTCTAGTGGCAATCCGCAAAAACCTACTTCAAAATCACGTCCCTGGACATGATTTCGGGATACCGGTGTAAACTTCGACAGGCGCCGCTTAAGGTCTTACCATTCTGTCGAGTCCCAGTTAAATTTATCGAGTACCTAACGCGTCCGTTAGGATTTTTCTTCGTATCTGTTGATACGGATAAAAGTAGCAGAGCGCAGTCTTCGGCGATGCCACGCCCAGCAGAATAGGTCTGGGGTCTTACCTTCGCAATTTTGCGGCATTCAGAAATTGATCGCAACTTCGGCGTTCTGAGAATATATTGTCGAGTGCTTTTCCGGCTGTTGGAATGGCACATTTTATCGAGTCAAATATGACTTATATTGCTCTCCCGATGGGAGTATATGGAGAGTTAATGATAACTCGAAATATACTCTCTTGCTTGTTCTATTTTTCCTTTGTTAATTTCATCGGGCACGCGAACAGCGTTCCCGATGGGAGTAGCCCCCGAGGCTACAGCCAAGAACTTGTGCTTGGTTGTAGGCTCAACATTTTAGTCCACCTTGTCGCTATATTGCCATTATCTCCTGATATTCTTTCCTCCTTCTTCTTCTCTCTTTCTTTTTTCTCTTTTTTTTTTTTTTTTTTTATTTGTCGGGTGCGCGAACAGCGCTCCTGATGGGAGTAGCCCCCGAGGCTACAGCCAAGAACTTGTGCTTGACTGTAGGCTCAACATTTTCTATATTTGCCATTGTCGAAATTTTACTTTTTTCGAAGTAGCCCCCGAGCATTTGGGCAAAAACTTGTTTCTGACCAAAGGCTCCCGATGCATTCAAATAACTTATCCTGTCGCCATTCTCCTTTCTCTTGTCGACATATTTTCCCTTGTCAAATTTTCTTCAACTCTATCAATGGTCGATATTTTTCTGCTTTGTGGGTCCATCGTTCCCACCATGTTGACACGTCGTGCAAGTGGGGGACACACGTCCTCCGCTTTTTCTGGCGCACGTACGGTAACGCCTATCTCAGTAAAAATACTTTTTTGCCCTTGAATCTAGAAAATCCATTCTCACCACACGATCTCCTCATCCAACGGCACACTGCTTCACCCAATTCTTATATAAACCTGTCTTCAACCTCCGTTCATCCCCTCGCTTGCGCCGCTCACCTGTTCCTCTTCGCAAATCTTCCCCTGCGCCCAATCTTCGCCGATTTCCCGCTCTCGCATACATTGCTCAATCCGCTGCCGTGGATGCCACCGCGTGCGCGTTTGACTCGCCACAGCACTCCAGAGTCCGCGATGGCCGCTGAAGATCTTGAGTGGGAGAGATCCAAAATCTCCAACCAAGACGCCAACCTGATGAAAAGGCTTGGCCTGATGAAGAAGGAAGACGCCATCCGCTTTCCCAGTGAAGAAAGCTATCCCAAGCCTCCAATGGAGTATCGGGTTAGTTTTGTTGATCATCTTATCCGCGGCCTCTCTACCCCAATCCATGATTTCCTCCGCGGTCTTCTCTTTGTCTATGGGATTCAACTGCACCAGCTGACCCCCAATTCCATTCTTCACATTTCTATTTTTATCACACTTTGCGAATGCTTTCTTGGAGTTGCTCCCAATTGGGCTCTCTGGAAACGCATTTTCTGCCTTCGCCGTAATGGCGCTCACCACGCCACCTACAACATAGGTGGCGTAGTTATCTCGTGTCCGAACCGATGTCGATTATTTCGACGTCAAATTTCCCGACTCGTCCAAGGATGGCGCAAGAGGTGGCTCTATATACACGAAGAAAGCGCCAACTCCGTGGAACACAACATAGTTCCCTTCGACGGAAACGCGAAGATTCAACGCCGCCACTCCGGGACGCCGAAGCTTCCGAAGAAGAGAGAAAGGCGACGAAGCTCTTATGACTCGTGTTCATCAGCTCCAAAATACTCGAGGAAAAGAGTTGTCCGGTGTCCAAATCATAGCCTATTTTCTTAGGATTAGAGTGCAGCCTCTTCGGGCTCGCAAAAATCCCCTTTGGACGTATTCTCGGTGCCAATGACGCCAATAGGCTCTCCAATGATCTTTCTGTGAAGGACTTGGAGAAGCTTGTTCGAAGAATTACCTCGCTGAGTAAGAAGGATCCTATTCCTTCCTCTTGTCGCGTGGAACCCTACAGCTCCACTAATCCTCTCCCCGAGGTATTTTGCCTTCTCGAATTTTTTATCTTGTTCTGAATTTTTCCCGCATCTCATTGTATTAATATCTCGCTATCTTTCTCTCTGCCGCTATTTTGTTGTAGAATCACCCTACTATGGCTTCCCTTCCTCCTCTTCCTGAGGATGGAGAAGTCGAAGAAATGGGTATTGTTGCCGAAGATACTCAAGGCTCTTCTGTTCCTGGAAGTGAAGTCGCGGGTTCTCACAAATCTGCGGCTTCTCATGAGAGAGAGGTTGAGTCCGAAGCCGCTGAATCGACCGAATCCCTTCCTCCCGCTGTTTCTCCAAAGAACAAAAGGAAAAGGACTGAAGTCGAGGATTCCGGCATTTCTAAGGCTGAAGAAGTTGTTCCTTCGATCCGAAGGCAGCTTATGATCCTTATTTTGAGTCCCTCATCAGCTCGTAAGTCAATTTTATCTCTCCTCCTCTTTTTTATGTACTCGAAAGATTTAACTTTGTCTTGCTTTTTGTACTTGTCGATTTTTGTTCACTAGTGATGAGGAAGAAGTACCGATCATCGACGTAGCTCCTCGGACCAGCACGTCACGTATCGTGCTTGTTTCAGACACGTTAGTTGAAGGAGATGAAACATCGCCTCCCCAACAAAACGTCGTCACTACTACTCCACCATCGAGCCCCCTTGTCCCTTCGCCAAAAAGGGCAAGGGTTGAAATGATCGTTGAGCCTCCTCCTCAACCGAGCAGCTATTCGTCGCAGCTCTTGGATGATGTAAGTTTATCGAGATCCATCTTTACTCTTTTTTGCTTTTATGGAGCCTTACTTTTTGTAATGCCGAAGTTTTTCCCCTTCTTTTCTTCTTCTTTGACAGCCTATGATCAAGGATCTTATCCGCATCGGGTCCCAATTTATTGGGTACCGCGAGTATGCCAGCAGAGCCGAAGGTAACGACTTTGATACTCGCCCCTTTTTTCCTCGTTTTTTACTCATGCTGCCTGTCGCTGTTTTTGATCTTTCTTTTCCACATCTCAACAGAAAAACTTGCGGAGGCTAACCAACGTGCCGAGACACTTGCTCGAAAACTCGAGCAAAGTGAAACGGCTCGTAAGAAGGCTGAGCTTGCCGCTAGCGAAGCTAAAGCTGAAGCTGATGATGCTAAAGCAAAGGCCGCTAGTGTCGAAGAATTGCAGCAAAGGCTCAAAGATGCTGAATCTGCCTTACATGAGCAGAAAACTGCACAGGCTGCTCGTGAGCAGGGGGTCATCAAGCGTTTGAAGTCGCAATGTCGACGTACGCTGAGTAATATCCTCAATTTCTTCTATTTTGTTGCATTTCCTGTGTCTTGGTTTTCGACTAATATGTTGTCTCGTGTGTCAGCCCAAACAGGCCAAGATTATGATCTGGAGAATCCCGTCAATGACTCTCTCCTTGACGCACTTTCTCTTTTGGAGCTCCATGGACGCGAGATTCGTGAAGGCGTGGCCAATGCCAGTGGGGCTTTGTCGGCGTTGTTCCCCTACTTCTTCCCGAAGAAAGAGGAGCCTTCGACTTTCCTTGACCTTGCCAAGCTTTTCAATACATCAGAAAATCTTGGGCTGAAGATGCGCCATGAGAATATGAAGGTGGCTGTTGAAAATACTGTTGCTCTGGTTGCTGACAGTCAGCAGACTCTCGACTGGACGAAGGTTGGCGACACCGATCAGATAGAGCAGTCGAGGTGGAAGTCACTGATGAAGGCGGCCAAGCCCAATACGAAGAAAATCTTGGCATATCTCGGGATCAAGCCAACGTCGACCCCTAGTTCGTCAAGGCCGGAGGTCTAGTTGCATGCCTCTGTTTTTCTTTTGCTTCTTTTGCTCATGTCGCCAAAGTAGTCATTTGGCGACACGTATTTCCTTAGCTCCACTGTAGTACCCTTGTAATTATTCCCGAGATATTAATGAAGAACTCTATCTTTGCCTGTTATTTGATGTTGTCCTGTTTAAATTTCAGTTGATATTTGATAACTACACTCCAACTCCTACTCCTTCCAATGCTTCGCCTTCTTTCCGCGCGAAGAGAACTGTTTCTGATACTGCACCTGTCAATAATACCTTGTCGCAAGAATTGGATGAGCTTCGACAGCAACTTCAGTATGCGAAAAAGAATTGCAGATGATGCCATTGGCTTTCTCGACTTGCCCATTGGTTT